>NC_052339.1:33298187-33673187 GCF_016432855.1 Salvelinus namaycush
CTAAAATGGATTAAATGAATAAAAATCCTCATCAATCTACACACAATACCCCATAATTTCAAAGTGAAAGCAGTTTTTTAGAAATGTTTGCAAATGTATTAAAAATAAAAAACAGAAATACCTTATTTACATAAGTATTCAAACCCTTAGTTATGAGACTCAAAACTGAGCTCAGTTGCATCCTGTTTCCATTGAGCATCCTTGAAATGTTTCTACAACTTGATTGGAGTCCACCTGTGGTAAATTCAATTAATTGGACGTGATTTGGAAAGGCACACACCTGTCTATATAAGGTCCCACAGTTGACAGTGCATGTCAGAGGAAAAACCAAGCAATGACGTCGAAGGAATTGTCCGAAGAGCTCTGAGACAGGATTGTGTTGAGGCAGAGATCTGGGGAAGGGTACAATAACATTTCTTCAGCATTGAACGTCCCCAAGAACACAGTGGCCTCCATCATTCTTAAATGGAAGAAGTTTGGAACCACCAAGACTCTTCCTAGAGCTGGCCGCCCGGCCAAACTGAGCAATCGGAGTTGAAGGGTCTTGGTCAGGGAGGTGACCAAGAACCCAATGGTCACTCTGACAGCGCTCCAGAGTTCCTCTATGGAGATGGGATAACCTTCCATGAGAACAACCATCTCTGCAGCACTCCAACAATCAGGCTTTTATAGTAGAGTGGCCAGGCGGAAGCTACTCCTCAGTAAAAGGCACATGACAGCCAGCTTGGAGTTTGCCAAAAGGCACCTAAAGACTCTCAGACCGTTAGAAACAAGATTCTCTGGTCTGATGCAAAGTACGGAGAGATCCTTGATGAAAACCTGCTCCAGAGCACTCAGGACCTCAGACTGGGGTGAAGGTTCACCTTCCAACAGGACGACAACCCTAAGCACACAGCCAAGACAACGCAGGAGTGGATTCGGGACGAGTCTCTGAATGTCCTTGAGTGGCCCAGCCAGAGCCCGGACTTGAACCCGATCGAACATCTCTGGAGAGACCTGAAAATAGCTGTGCAGCGACGCTCCCCATCCAACCTGACAGAGCATGAGAGGATCTGCAGAGAAGAAAGGGAGAAACTCCCCAAATACAGGTGTGCCAAGCTTGTAGCGTCATACCCAAGAAGACTCGAGGCTGTAATCGTTGCCTAAGTTGCTTCAACAAAGTACTGAATAAAGGGTCTGAATACTTACAGTAGCAGTCAAAAGTTTGGACACACCTACTCATTCCAGGGTTTTCTCTTTATTTGTACTATTTTCTACATTGTAGAATAATAGTGAAGACATCAAAACTATGAAATAACACATATGGAATCATGTAGTAATAGGTGTGTCCAAACATTTGACTGGTTATGTATGTGAGCACATGTTTTCCAAACCACACTCCAACATTTGAACATTTAATGTAGAGTGCTACGAGTGATCTCAGCATCCTGGAAAGACACTCGACCAGCTGGTGTGAGGAAGTAGGCATTGATGTTATTGTGCACATCTATAGCAACTCTGGTTGCCCTGTCTACCGACATCCAGGAAGCTGGTGTCTCCTTGTACCACCTGTCTACAGTATCCTGGACACAAGTTCCCAGTGGGTGTGGAGTGGTCAAGAAACGTGGGGTGGCTGTATTGTGTTGATGACTCTGTGTTGTCAGTGTCTATGGTGCATAGGTAGTTGTGGAGGGCCACGCAGGCCTTCACAATGGTCTCAGCTTTTTCTGGGGCAATCTCAAGGGCTCGTCCCAGGATCCTCCATCTTGCAGCAAGGATCCCAAAGCAGTTCTCGGAAATTGTTCTGGCTCTTGAGTGGCTGTAGTTGATGATCTTGGCGTCATCAAGGCCAGAAGAACCATTAAATAAAACATGTGTTTCCATTAGTATTGAACAGGAACATGGAGGCTATTAAATGTGTACTGTAACAACTGTGTCGCCTATGCTTTGGACATAGGCCTATCATTCATTTGTATAGTCACATGTGTTTGGTGTATTTCACCTGGAGACGGTCGCATCAAGTTTACCCTCAGAGGGAATGCCTCGTCTCCCATGAAGACATATGGTCTCGGTGTTTGGGTCCCCGGCAAGCACCCTGGCCTTGGTAACGACAGCTGGCCTGAAATGGGTTGGGAGCCCAACTTGCTTCATGAGCAGATTTCCGCATCTCTCTCCCGACCATATGTGCCCAGGTTGATCATGGTGAAGTGGTACCTTGCATCTCAGCCTGCCATCAGGACCATATGGACCCACCTCCTTCATGGTGAAGCGGTACCTTGCATCTCAGACTGCCATCAGGACCATATGGACCCACCTCCTTCATGGTGAAGCGGTACCTTGCATCTCAGACTGCCATCAGGACCATATGGACCCACCTCCTTCATGGTGAAGCGGTACCCTGCATCTCAGACTGCCATCAGGACCATATGGACCCACCTCCTTCATGGTGAAGCGGTACCTTGCATCTCAGCCTGCCATCAGGACCATATGGACCCACCTCCTTCATGGTGAAGTGGTACTTTGCATCTCAGACTGCCATCAGGACCATATGGACCCACCTCCTTCATGGTGAAGTGGTACTTTGCATCTCAGACTGCCATCAGGACCATATGGACCCACCTCCTTCATGGTGAAGCGGTACCTTGCATCTCAGCCTGCCATCAGGACCATATGGACCCACCTCCTTCATGGTGAAGCGGTACCTTGCATCTCAGACTGCCATCAGGACCATATGGACCCACCTCCTTCATGGTGAAGCGGTACCTTGCATCTCAGCCTGCCATCAGGACCATATGGACCCACCTCCTTCATGGTGAAGCGGTACTTTGCAGACTGCCCTCAGGACCACTGAGAATTATCCCTAGTAGTCGTAGTACCCGTTGCCCGACTTTGCCGGAGCTCGGAACGAACATATTTTCCACTGACAGCTCCTGCACAAAGCGGATAATTCCAACGCCGCTGAAGCATGTCGTCAAATCTGGCAACAGACATCCGAAAGTATTGGAAATGTCTTTCCTTGTAGATGCTTCGCGTAGGTTGGAGAAGAGACATGTATTCTCCATTGTCCCCTCGTGTAGTGTTCAGTGGAAAAACATTTCCTTTGTTGTTGTTTTTATCTCCTCCTGAGTAGTGAGAGAAGTTCAAGCTCTGAGTAGTGAGAACAGTTCAAGCTCTGAGTAGTGAGAACAGTTCAAGCTCTGAGTAGTGAGAACAGTTCAAGCTCTGAGTAGTGAGAGAAGTTCAAGCTCTGAGTAGTGAGAACAGTTCAAGCTCTGAGTAGTGAGAACAGTTCAAGCTCTGAGTAGTGAGAGAAGTTCAAGCTCTGAGTAGTGAGAGAAGTTCAAGCTCTGAGTAGTGAGAGAAGTTCAAGCTCTGAGTAGTGAGAGAAGTTCAAGCTCTGAGTAGTGAGAACAGTTCAAGACCTGAGTAGTGAGAGAAGTTCAAGCTCTGAGTAGTGAGAGAAGTTCAAGCTCTGAGTAGTGAGAACAGTTCAAGCTCTGAGTAGTGAGAACAGTTCAAGCTCTGAGTAGTGAGAGAAGTTCAAGCTCTGAGTAGTGAGAGAAGTTCAAGCTTTGAGTAGTGAGAGAAGTTCAAGCTCTGAGTAGTGAGAACAGTTCAAGCTCTGAGTAGTGAGAGAAGTTCAAGCTCTGAGTAGTGAGAACAGTTCAAGCTCTGAGTAGTGAGAGAAGTTCAAGCTCTGAGTAGTGAGAGAAGTTCAAGCTCTGAGTAGTGAGAGAAGTTCAAGCTCTGAGTAGTGAGAGAAGTTCAAGTTATAGTAATTGCAATTCGTAGAGAGACATGTTTGCTTCTGCTTCTGTGGCTAAAAAGTAGCGTCGTAGAGCATTTGAACAACAGACTAGCCAGAGTTTGTAAACAAAAAGGCATATAACACAGTTTCCGGTAAGTTTAAATGCCGTCACTAGCTACAGTCAGAGTGCCTCTTGCTTGGTAAGCTACTCTGGCTCCCTCTAGTGGATATACACTACACAAGGCACCTCTTGCTTGGTAAGCTACTCTGGCTCCCTCTAGTGGATTTACACTACACAAGGCACCTCTTGCTTGGTAAGCTACTCTGGCTCCCTCTAGTGGATATCCACTACACAAGGCACCTCTTGCTTGGTAAGCTACTCTGGCTCCCTCTAGTGGATATCCAATACACAAGGCTCCTCTTGCTTGGTAAGCTACTCTGGTTCCCTCTAGTGGATATACACGACACAAGTCCCCTCTTGCTTGGTAAGCTACTCTGGCCCCCCCTAGTGGATATCCACTACAAAAGGCTCCTCTTGCTTCGTAAGCTGCTCTGGCCCCCCCTAGTGGATATACACTACACAAGGCTCCTCTTGCTTGGTAAGCTGCTCTGGTTCCCCCTAGTGGATATACACTACACAAGGCTCCTCTTGCTTGGTAAGCTACTCTGGCTCCCCCTAGTGGATATACACTACACAAGGCTCCTCTTGCTTGGTAAGCTACTCTGGCTCCCCCTAGTGGATATACACTACACAAGGCTCCTCTTGCTTGGTAAGCTACTCTGGCTCCCCCTAGTGGATATACACTACACAAGGCTCCTCTTGCTTGGTAAGCTGCTCTGGTTCCCCCTAGTGGATATACACTACACAAGGCTCCTCTTGCTTGGTAAGCTACTCTGGCTCCCTCTAGTGGATTTACACTACACAAGGCACCTCTTGCTTGGTAAGCTACTCCGACTCCCTCTAGTGGATATACACTACACAAGACTCCTCTTGCTTGGTAAGCTACTCTGGCTCCCTCTAGTGGTCATCCACTACACAAGACTCCTCTTGCTTGGTAAGCTGCTCTGGCTCCCTCTAGTTGATATACACTACACAAGGCTCCTCTTGCTTGGTAAGCTGCTCTGCCCCCCCCCCTAGTGGATATCCACTACACAAGACTCCTCTTGCTTGGTAAGCTACTCCGACTCCCTCTAGTGGATATACACTACACAAGACTCCTCTTGCTTGGTAAGCTACTCTGGCTCCCTCTAGTGGTCATCCACTACACAAGACTCCTCTTGCTTGGTAAGCTACTCTGGCTCCCTCTAGTGGATATACACTACACAAGGCACCTCTTGCTTGGTAAGCTACTCTGGTTCCCTCTAGTGGATATCCATTACACAAGACTCCTCCTGCTTGGTAAGCTACTCTGGCTCCCCCTAGTGGATATACACTACAAAAGGCTCCTCCTGCTTGGTAAGCTGCTCTGGTTCCCCCTAGTGGATATACACTACACAAGGCTCCTCTTGCTTGGTAAGCTGCTCTGGCTCCCCCTAGTGGATATCCACTACACAAGGCTCCTCTTGCTTGGTAAGCTGCTCTGGTTCCCCCTAGTGGATATACACTACACAATGCTCCTCTTGCTTGGTAAGCTACTCTGGTTCCCCCTAGTGGATATCCACTACACAAGGCTCCTCTTGCTTGGTAAGCTACTCTGGCTCCCCCTAGTGGATATACACTACACAAGGCTCCTCTTGCTTGGTAAGCTACTCTGGCTCCCCCTAGTGGATATCCACTACACAAGACTCCTCTTGCTTGGTAAGCTGCTCTGGCTCCCTCTAGTTGATATACACTACACAAGGCTCCTCTTGCTTGGTAAGCTGCTCTGGTTCCCTCTAGTGGATATCCATTACACAAGACTCCTCTTGCTTGGTAAGCTACTCTGGCTCCCCCTAGTGGATATACACTACACAAGACTCCTCCTGCTTGGTAAGCTACTCTGGCTCCCCCTAGTGGATATTCATTACACAAGGTGGCGTTCCTAAGTGGAACGCGATGTGAACAAAAAAAAAACAGACTCTTCCCATGCACCTGCATCCATGTCGATCGACAAATTAAGCTTTTAAATCAAATAAAATCTTATTAGTTACATGCGCCGAATACAACAGGTGTAGGTAGACCTTACAGTGAAATGCTGAATACAACAGGTGTAGTAGACCTTACAGTGAAATGCTGAATACAACAGGTGTAGTAGACATTACAGTGAAATGCTGAATACAACAGGTGTAGTAGACCTTACAGTGAAATGCTGAATACAACAGGTGTAGTAGACCTTACAGTGAAATGCTTACTTACGATCCCCTAACCAACAATGCAGTTTAAAAAAATACGGATAAGAATAAGAAATAAAAGTAACAAGTAATTCAAGAGCAGCGGTAAAATAACAATAGCGAGGTTACCGGTACAGAGTCAATGTGCGGGGGCTCCGGTTAGTTTTAGCTACCTTAAGCTACGGGTTAAAGAAGGATTTTTAAGTCTTGAGACAATTGAGACATGGATTGTGTATTTGTGCCATTCAGAGGGTGAATAGGCAAGACAAAAGATTTAAGTGCCTTTGATCGGGTTATGGTTGAAGGTGCCAGGAGCATTGGTTTGAGGGTGTCAAGAACTGCAACGCTGCTTGGTTTTTCACGTTCAACAATTTCCCGTGTGTATCATGAATCTAATTCTTCACCACCCAAAGGACATCCAGCTAACTTGACACAACTGTGGGAAGCATTGGAGTCAACATGGGCCAGCATTCCTGTGGAACTCTTTCGACATCTTGTAGAGTCCATGACCTGAAGAATTGAGGATGTTCTGAAGGTCAAAAATGGGGGGGGGGGGGGGGGGGGGTTGCAACTCAAGGCTAAGGAATCTCCTGACCCAGACAGACACGCAGTTTCCCTCCTTCAGCACATTTTGCCACTGACACACAAGATGACTTCCCCCAAGGAGAGACGTCATGGATCAAATCAGAGAGATCCTCCAGGTCGTGAGGTTGTAAATCTGACGAATAGAAAAACAAACAATTAGAAAACAAAACAAAACTCAAACAAGGCTGTAAGTAATTAAAAGGAAGATCCGGTGATGATAGTTTACGTGTCTCATCTGAAATATTGACAGCTCAATCTGAAGCAGTGATACTGGTTTATCAACTTTATATCAGACCCCCCTGGGTTCCCGTCTACCTGTAGAATAAAGTAAAGGAACTACAGCTAAAACTTAAATATTGGTATTGGATGGTTGTTGTATACTTATGTCATTCTATATTCCACAGAAATAACAACTGTTTCTTAGCTGTGTAGCTAGAAAATAAACTCTGCAGAGTGACTCATTACATTTGCATCCCACATGCTAACTCATTCCAAATGTTTCTGGGCTGTCATTGGGCTCATTCCACTCCAGATGATTTTGCATCCAAACACAAAAGACACTGAATGTTTCGGGAAGGAAACGTTTCTGTCACTAAGTCATTGTTTCTGTCACTAAGTCAACAGGCCATAATAGCAACCGTGTAGTCTGAGTCAGACATCTTAAACAATGAGACATAAGTGAAAACATACCAGTAGTATCAGGGTAATCACACTTTTTTTGGGGGGACAACTTTCATGAACAAGAATGAATGAACGGGGATATTTCAAATCACATTTTATTCATCACATGCGTCGTAAAAACAACAGGTGTAGACTATCAGTGAAATCCTTTTTCCAACAATGCAGAGTTAAGATAGAGAGAATAAATAACAAACAAATGTAGAAATAGTGACACGAGGAACACAGTGAATGTTCTATTTTTTCTGACATTTTTTTAATTAAAACTTTATTTAACTAGGTAAGTCAGTTAAGAACAAATTATTATTTACAATGAAGGGCTACCCCAGCCAAACCCTAAACCCGGACGACGCTGGGCAGATTGTGCGCCGACCTTTGGGACTCCCAATCACGGCCGGTTGTGTTACTTTTATTTGTATCTGTTTATTTTATTTATTTAACCTTTATTTAACTAGGCAAGTCAGTTAAGAACAAATTCTTGTTTACAATGACGGCCTAGGAACAGTGGGTTAACTGCCTTGATCAGGGGCAGAAAGACATATTTTTACCTTATCAGCTCAGGGATTTGATCTAGCAACCTTTTGGTTACTGGCACAACAACTCTAACCACTAGACTACCTGCTGTCCCACTAATACAGGTTTTGGAAAGGTGCAGACCACTGCTGTGGATACCCAATAGCAATGACAATAACGAGTAAAAGTAACATAGCTATATACAGCGATTACCAGTACCGAGTCGATGTGCAGGGGTACAAGGTAATTGTGGTAGCTGTGTACTGTACATATAAACTGTAGGTAGGATTACATGGGTAGTATTTTACTAGTAGTGATATTATTAATATTATTATTATAAAATAGTATTTTATTATTTGTAAACATTTA
This sequence comes from Salvelinus namaycush, assembly GCF_016432855.1. Lineage (NCBI taxonomy): Eukaryota > Metazoa > Chordata > Actinopteri > Salmoniformes > Salmonidae > Salvelinus > Salvelinus namaycush. The sequence goes on from NC_052339.1 coordinate 33,306,370, forward strand.
TGAGCATGTATAAGCATCATCAGCATTACATTTACAAACATTTATAGTATTTATAATAATTTATAAAATATGTATAAACATTTAAAATGGGTTATTCGTTAAAGTTGTTATAGAATGTGACATTATGTTCATATGGATTCTCTCATATGGCAATGCTAAAACATTGTTGAGGGGTCATGGCAATGCTAAAACATTGTTGAGGGGTCATGGCAATGCTAAAACATTGTTGAGGGGTCATGGCAATGCTAAAACATTGTTGAGGGGTCATGGTAATGCTAAAACATTGTTGAGGGGTCATGGCAATGCTAAAACATTGTTGAGGGGTCATGGTAATGCTAAAACATTGTTGAGGGGTCATGGCAATGCTAAAACATTGTTGAGTGGCCATGGCAATGCTAAAACATTGTTGAGGGGCCATGGCAATGCTAAAACATTGTTGAAGGGTCATGGCAATGCTGAAACATTGTTGAGGGGTCATGGCAATAATAAAACATTGTTGAAGGGTCATGGCAATGCTAAAACATTGTTGAAGGGTCATGGCAATGCTAAAACATTGTTGAAGGGTCATGGCAATGCTAAAACATTGTTGAGGGGTCATGGCAATGCTAAAACATTGTTGAAGGGTCATGGTAATGCTAAAACATTGTTGAGGGGTCATGGCAATGCTAAAACATTGTTGAGGGGTCATGGTAATGCTAAAACATTGTTGAAGGGTCATGGTAATGCTAAAACATTGTTGAGGGGTCAGACGGACTAAAACCACACTGTATGGAAAGTACAGTAACACTTGACTGAACTTTAAACAATGCTAAGACGAGGTTATTTACATATATATATATATATATATATATATACTGACTACTATGAATGAAACTCAAAATTCAAGTCAAGAAGAAAAGGTCACTCTGAAAATCGTTAAAACTCTCATACATAGTTGGCTTATTCCAATCAAGCAGCTTTGGATGCAGGACATTTGCTCACACGGCATATTATACAGCGATTGGAGGCCAAAATGCAAGGACAACCCGTAATGGATACATCCCGACAAACTGTGTCAGTGATTTGGGTATCCCATAGCAGTGTGCTGCACCTTTCCAAAAACACATACGTCCATGCCAAGGCCTATTGGCGCCGTACACTGGAGAGAATCAAAGAAGATTTGATGCTAAGAAAAAGCAAGATAATGTCCATAATATTATTATTGTCCGTCAAGTTAGCATGAAGTTCAAATGAAGCTCCATGCTTTCATTGCTGTGCTTTAGCCCGTTTCACATAATGAAATGTTTTCAATTTACCGCTAGGGCACCCTTTAATCAGAATTCCATCAACTAGATTCTTTATTCATCAACGACTTGCTCATGAATTAGAACATTTTAAGCAGTTTTTAATACAAAAAAATGTAAAACAAGTCAAAGGCAAGATAAGGTTTTATTGATTGAAGTACTCCATCCACTGGGTATTAGTGGCTGCATGGTACTCCTTCCACTGGGTATTAGTGGCTGCATGGTACTCCATCAACTGGGTGTTAGTGGCTACATGGTACTCCATCCACTGGGTATTAGTGGCTACATGGTACTCCATCCACTGGGTATTAGTGGCTACATGGTACTCCATCCACTGGGTATTAGTGGCTACACAGTACTCCATCCACTGGGTATTAGTGTCTACACAGTACTCCATCCACTGGGTATTAGTGGCTACACAGTACTCCATCCACTGGGTATTAGTGGCTACACAGTACTCCATCCACTGGGCATTAGTGGCTCCACAGTACTCCGTCCACTGGGTATTAGTGGCTACACAGTACTCCATCCACTGGGCATTAGTGGCTACACAGTACTCCATCCACTGGGCATTAGTGGCTACACAGTACTCCATCCACTGGGTATTAGTGGCTACACAGTACTCCATCCACTTGGTATTAGTGGCTACACAGTACTCCATCCACTGGGTATTAGTGTCTACACAGTACTCCATCCACTGGGTATTAGTTGCTACACAGTACTCCATCCACTGTGTATTAGTGGCTACACAGTACTCCATCCACTGGGTATTAGTGGCTACACAGTACTCCATCCACTGGGCATTAGTGGCTCCACAGTACTCCGTCCACTGGGTATTAGTGGCTACACAGTACTCCATCCACTGGGCATTAGTGGCTACACAGTACTCCATCCACTGGGCATTAGTGGCTACACAGTACTCCATCCACTGGGTATTAGTGGCTACACAGTACTCCATCCACTGGGTATTAGTGGCTACATGGTACTCCATCCACTGGGTATTAGTGGCTACATGGTACTCCATCCACTGGGTATTAGTGGCTACACAGTACTCCATCCACTGGGTATTAGTGGCTACACAGTACTCCATCCACTGGGTATTAGTGGTTACATGGTACTCCATCCACTGGGTATTAGTGGCTACATGGTACTCCATCCACTGGGTATTAGTGGCTACACAGTACTCCATCCACTGGGTATTAGTGGCTACACAGTACTCCATCCACTGGGCATTAGTGGCTACACAGTACTCCATCCACTGGGCATTAGTGGCTACACAGTACTCCGTCCACTGGGTATTAGTGGCTACACAGTACTCCATCCACTGGGCATTAGTGGCTACACAGTACGCCATCCACTGGGCATTAGGTGGCACACAGTCCAAAGATTCATCAGGTTTTAGTAGTCTTCCTGAATTTGCTCAATTATGTTTGGCTATGAATTAAAGCTACTTGTACGCTTAATTTACCTACATTCCGATGTTACATCACAGAAAGGCTTACGTCACCAAACACAGGATGTGATTTAATGAAAAAGTGACGGAGAACTTCTTAAACTCTGACATACATAACTGACGAATCATAAGGGGATCCTACTTCGTCATTGTTGACACGCTAACAGTCCAAACAGGTTAGCATCATGATGTCAACATAACGAGACTATTGTTGATTCTTCTAAAGCTGATGACATCATAAATTCCCCCATCCTGCCACCAATCATAGTTATTTCATTCGCTAACCCATTCGTATACCCTTTTATGAACTTTTCTCTCTCATTCGTTATTTATTTCCTATATTATATAATCCAGTTGCTACACTAAGGCTACCATAAAAAAAAATGTTTTGATTAATGAGGCAATCACAAAAAATGTCCGTTATCTAAAAATATACCAGGCAACTGCTCGGCCTCGTACTGCAAGGCACCACAGAGGGTAGTGTGAACGGCCCAGTACATCACTGGAGCCAAGCTTCCTGTCACCCAGGACCTCTGTATTAGGCGGTAACACAGGAAGGCCCTAAAAATTGTCAAAGACTCCAGCCACCCTAGTCATAGACCGTTCTCTCTGCTACCGTACGACAAGCGGTACCGGAGCGCCAAATCAAGGTCCAAGAGGCTTCTAAACAACTTCTACCCCGAAGCCATAAGACTCCTGAACATCTAGTCAAATGTCTACCTAGACTAGAATATTTGCAGTGACCCCCCCCCCCCCCCCCCCCCCCCCCCCCCCCCCCCCCCACACGCACACACACTGTCACGCCCTGACCATAGTTCTTATGTGTTTTGCTTGTTTTAGTGTTGGTCAGGACGTGAGCTGGGTGGGCATTCTATGTTGTGTGTCTAGTTTGTCTGTTTCTGTGTTCGGCCTAATATGGTTCTCAATCAGAGGCAGCTGTCAATTGTTGTCCCTGATTGAGAATCATATATAGGTGGCTTGTTTTGTGTTGGGGATTTGTGGGTGGTTGTTTCCTGTCTCTGTGTTTTCTCTGCACCAGAAAGGACTGTATCGGTTTGCCACATTTGTTATTTTGTTTTGTATCGTGTTCACTGTTTATTTGTCGTATTAAACATGTTGAGCACTGGCTACGCTGCGTGTTGGTCTGATCCCTGTTTCACCCCCTCTTCTAGTGAAGAGAGGGAAGGCTGCCGTTACACACACACTCTTTACACCACTGCTATTCTCTGTTGTCATCTATGCATAGTCACTTTAATAATACCAACATATACATACTACCTCAAATAACCGGTGGCCCCGCACATAGGCTCGGTACCCCCCTGTACATAGTCTCGCTATTGTTATTTCACTGCTGCTCTTTATTTACCTGTTAGTTTTATCTCATTCTTATTTGTATTTTTTTGAAACTGCACTGTTGGTTAAGGGCTTGTAAGTAAGCATTTCACTGTGAGGTCTACACCTGTTGTATTCGGCACGTGTGTCTAATAACATTTGATTTTGTTATTTTTCTTAAATATTCTAGTTGAGTTATTTGATGTTATTTTTACTATTATAAGAGTAGTGTTATGGTTGTTGTTGTTTGTTATCTGTGACCAGAAGTGTATACTACAAAGCAGGATCAATGAGTTTGTCACGCCCTGGACTTAGTATTCTTTGTTTTCTTTATTATTTTAGTTAGGTCAGGGTGTGACATGGGGAATGTATGTGTTTTTGTATTGTCTAGGGGTTTTGTAGGGTATACGGGTCAGTGTCTTGTCTAGGTGTTTGTATGTCTATGGCTGCCTAGATTGGTTCTCAATTAGAGGCAGCTGTGGTTTATTGTCTCTGATTGAGAGCCATATTTAAGGCAGCCATAGGCATTTGGGTTTTGTGGGTAATTGTCTATGTTGAACGTTTGTTGCTTGTCATTGCACTTACGTCATTTAGCGTCACGGTCGTTTGTTGTTTTGTTTTAGTTTGTATTCAGTGTTCGTTTCGTGTTTTTCCTTTCTCTAAATAAAAGAGAATGTATTTTGCACACGCTGCGCCTTGGTCCTCTCTCTCACCCATAGACGATCGTGACAGAATTACCCACCAGAATCGGACCAAGCGGCGTGTCAAGCGGCAACAGGAGCAATACACACAGGATTTATGGCAAAGGGAGCAGGATATGGGCTACACTACGTGGGAGGAGATCGACAGGTGGGCGATCGACCCAGGGCGAGTGCCGGAGCCCGCCTGGGATTCTCTGGCGCAGTGCGAGGAGGGATACCGGCGAATGGAGGCAGCACGAAGACGCGGTAGGAAGCTTGTGAGTCAGCCCAAAAAATTTATTGGGGGGGGGGGATAAAAGGGAGTGTGGCGAAGTCAGGTAGGAGACCTGCGCCTACTCCCTGTACTTACCGTGGAGAGCGAGAGTACGGGCAGACACCGTGTTACGCAGTAGAGCGCATGGTGTCTCCTGTACGTGTGCATAGCCCGGTGCGGTACATACCAGCTCCTCGTATCGGCCGGGCCAGATTGAGTATTGAGCCGGATGTCATGAAGCCGGCCCAACGCATCTGGCCACCAGTGCGTCTCCTCGGGCCGGCTTATATGGCACCAGCCTTACGCATGGTGTCCCCGGTTCGCCTACATAGCCCGGTGCGGGTTATTCCACCTCCCCGCACTGGTCGGGCGACGGGGAGCATACAACCAGGTAAGGTTGGGCAGGCTCAGTGCTCAAGGGAGCCAGTACGCCTGCACGGTCCGGTATTTCCGGCGCCACCTCCCCGCCCCAGCCCAGTACCACCAGTGCCTACACCACGCACCAGGCTTCCTGTGCGTCTCCAGAGCCCTGTTCCTCCTCCACGCACTAGCCCTATGGTGCGTGTCTCCAGCCCATTACCACCAGTGCCTACACCACGCACCAAGCCTCCTGTGTGTCCCCAGAGTCCTGTGCGTCCTGTTGCTGCTCCCCGCACTAGCCCTGAGATGCGTGTCCCCAGCCCGGTACCTCCAGTTCCGGCACCACGCACCAGGCATACAGTCTGCCAAGCACCGTCAGAGCTGCCCGTCTGCCAAGCACCGTCAGAGCTGCCCGGGGGGGGGGGGGGGGGGGGGGGGGGTACTGTCCCGCCCTGGACTTAGTATTCTTTGTTTTCTTTATTATTTTAGTTAGGTCAGGGTGTGACATGGGGAATGTATGTGTTTTTGTATTGTCTAGGGGTTTTGTAGGGTATATGGGTCAGTGTCTTGTCTAGGTGTTTGTATGTCTATGGCTGCCTAGATTGGTTCTCAATTAGAGGCAGCTGTGGTTTATTGTCTCTGATTGAAAGCCATATTTAAGGCAGCCATAGGCATTTGGGTTTTGTGGGTAATTGTCTGTGTTGAACGTTTGTTACTTGTCATTGCACTTACGTCATTTAGCTTCACAGTCGTTTGTTGTTTTGTTTTAGTTTGTATTCAGTGTTCGTTTCGTGTTTTTCCTTTCTCTAAATAAAAGAGAATGTATTTTGCACACGCTGCGCCTTGGTCCTCTCTCTCACCCATAGACGATCGTGACAGAGTTAGCCAGCTAACTTTGATAAATATCCTGAAATAACTATTGATTTTCAGGTTCTTCAACAACAAACAAAAAAAGAGATATCAGTCAGTTAACATGACCTTTATGAATAATGAAGCCTTTATGTGCTTTTATGTGATAACATAAATTATTCAACATTTCACAAAAAGTGACGTTGGCTGATGAAGATGATCTCATAGAACAAAAACGTAAAAGATCTCCTAAGTCTGTGTTTACCACAGACCTTATTTTCCGCATTTATCCAAAAACCCTACAAAAAAAATCCATTAAATTTCCCCATAGGCTTTTGCCAACAAGCCATGGCAGAGTTAGTGCCTACAAAAAGACGCCATTACTATGGCTCACTATAGGCGAATCATTTTTTGAATTGTTTCACCGTCATCATCTGTCACTCCATTTCGAAATACCATTTGGGTGAGAAACCGAGGCTATAGCTGCAATTATTTCAGTAATTTTATTCAGTTATGGCATATAATGTTACTAACTTCATGTTTCTCACAACACATGTTCTCAGACCAGTTAGAAGAACTATGTTTCCAAATAAAATCAAATGTTATTGGTCACATACATATTTAGCAGATGTTATTGTGGGTGTAGCAAAACATTTGTGACATTGGTTAATCAGACTAAGATGTTTATTTTACGAAAAACATGTTCAGCATTTTTTTCCTACTTATTTTATCAAAGCTGGCCTGGCTTGTTGACAGTTTTATGATAATTAAGGATCTGCAGAGTTAGGGCCTTTTATCAAAGCTGGCCTGGCTTGTTGACAGTTTTATGATAATTAAGGATCTGCAGAGTTAGGGCCTTCTATCAAAGCTGGCCTGGCTTGTTGACAGTTTTATGATAATTAAGGATCTGCAGAGTTAGGGCCTTCAAAACACATGCAGGTTTGGTAGAGGTTATTAGTTAAACATGTAAGTATCTTCAGAAAGTATTCACACCCCTTAACTTTTTCCACATTTTCTTGTGATATAGCCTGAATTTAATCAATTTTGAATTCAGCCTGGAACACAACAAAATGTGGAATAAGTCAAGGGGCGTAAATGCTTTCTGACGATACTGTATGTATCTAAATCTGTATCATACAGTGCCCGGTTTCGCTAAAGCATCTTAAAGATACGTACCAATGGTTCTAACGATGCACTTGGCCTTAAGAAACCAGGCCCAGGTCTGTAGAGGTAGTCAGAGCTTTCAAACACGTACAGGTGTGTACAGGCATTGCCGACTAACTCAATTCCACAATTAACGATGGAGTTGAGCAGCGACAAGTGTGGGTGGGTTTGATCTCTTAGAAATCTCTTCCGGAGACCATGGTCATCCACAGACAGACTTGATGAATAAACAGTGTTCATAACTGGAGCCAACACTGGTATTGGCAAAGAGACAGCGCTAGACCTGGCAAAGAGAGGTAGGTCTACAGTGATACTAAAGCCATGATGATGTTAGCATACCGGTACATATGAAGATGAGTTGAATGAGGCTTTGGCTCTTTCCTCAATTAGTCTTTCATTGATTCCTCAAATCCCCTCTCCTTGCCTAATTCTCAAAATGCTTTGGAGACCATGCATCATACTTTCTCGTGCACGTTGAGAATCTAGCAGTAAAACACCTGATCTCCTAATCAACTGATCATAGTTTTCTATTTGTAGAATGAGATGTGTTACAGCTGGGCTTTAATATGTTCTCACTAATGTGCTAAAGCTTCTATGTAGCCTAATGATAACACAACACATAAACTGTAGTAGTATATCAACCTATATCCTAGTGGTTAGAGCGTTGGGCCAGTAACCAAAAGGTTGCTGAATTGAATCCCCAAGCTGACAATGTAAAAATCTGTCGTTCTGCCCCTGAGCAAGGCAGTTAACACACTGTTCCCCGGGTGCCGATGACATGGATGTCAATTTTAAGGTAGCCCCCCGCACCTCCCTGATTCAGAGGGGTTGTGTTAAATGCAGAAGACACATTTCAGTTGAGAGCATTCAGTTGTACAACTGACTAGAGTTGTGTTCGAATACCCATACTAACATACCGTATACTACATACATAATATATATACACTGCTCAAAAAAATAAAGGGAACACTTAAACAACACAATGTAACTCCAAGTCAATCACACTTCTGTGAAATCAAACTGTCCAATTAGGAAGCAACACTGATTGACAATAAATTTCACATGCTGTTGTGCAAATGGAATAGACAAAAGGTGGAAATTATGGGCAATTAGCAAGACACCCCCAAAAAAGGAGTGATTCTGCAGGTGGTGACCACAGACCACTTCTCAGTTCCTATGCTTCTTGGCTGATGTTTTGGTCACTTTTGAATGCTGGCGGTGCTCTCACTCTAGTGGTAGCATGAGACGGAGTCTACAACCCACACAAGTGGCTCAGGTAGTGCAGTTCATCCAGGATGGCACATCAATGCGAGCTGTGGCAAAAAGGTTTGCTGTGTCTGTCAGCGTAGTGTCCAGAGCATGGAGGCGCTACCAGGGGACAGGCCAGTACATCAGGAGACGTGGAGGAGGCCGTAGGAGGGCAACAACCCAGCAGCAGGACCGCTACCTCCGCCTTTGTGCCAGGAGGTGCACTGCCAGAGCCCTGCAAAATGACCTCCAGCAGGCCACAACTGTGCATGTGTCAGCATATGGTCTCACAAGGGGTCTGAGGATCTCATCTCGGTACCTAATGGCAGTCAGGCTACCTCTGGCGAGCACATGGAGGGCTGTGCGGCCCCACAAAGAAATGCCACCCCACACCATGACTGACCCACCGCCAAACCGGTCATGCTGGAGGATGTTGCAGGCAGCAGAACGTTCTCCACGGCGTCTCCAGACTCTGTCACGTCTGTCACATGTGCTCATGTGCTCAGTGTGAACCTGCTTTCATCTGTGAAGAGCACAGGGCGCCAGTGGCGAATTTGCCAATCTTGGTGTTCTCTGGCAAATGCCAAACGTCCTGCACGGTGCTGGGCTGTAAGCACAACCCCCACCTGTGGACGTCGGGCCCTCATACCACCCTCATGGAGTCTGTTTCTGACCGTTTGAGCAGACACATGCACATTTGTGGCCTGCTGGAGGTCATTTTGCAGGGCTCTGGCAGTGCACCTCCTGGCACAAAGGCGGAGGTAGCGGTCCTGCTGCTGGGTTGTTGCCCTCCTACGGCCTCCTCCACGTCTCCTGATGTACTGGCCTGTCTCCTGGTAGCGCCTCCATGCTCTGGACACTACGCTGACAGACACAGCAAACCTTTTTGCCACAGCTCGCATTGATGTGCCATCCTGGATGAACTGCACTACCTGAGCCACTTGTGTGGGTTGTAGACTCCGTCTCATGCTACCACTAGAGTGAGAGCACCGCCAGCATTCAAAAGTGACCAAAACATCAGCCAGGAAGCATAGGAACTGAGAAGTTGTCTGTGGTCACCACCTGCAGAATCACTCCTTTTTTGGGGGTGTCTTGCTAATTGCCCATAATTTCCACCTTTTGTCTATTCCATTTGCACAACAGCATGTGAAATTTATTGTCAATCAGTGTTGCTTCCTAATTGGACAGTTTGATTTCACAGAAGTGTGATTGACTTGGAGTTACATTGTGTTGTTTAAGTGTTCCCTTTATTTTTTTGAGCAGTGTATATATATACTACATACTATTAGCTCATTTAAGTACACTGTAAACGAACGGTATCGTTTCAGTTGAGCGTACTAGAGGCTCGGCTGTCTACCGGAAGTTGATGCTGTTGCTATGCAACCTCTTGCTAGCTTGTTAGCATAACAAATTACTAGCTAAAGATTTTACGATTTCGGGTGTGTTCGTAAATTCAGTGCCAGAGTGTGCTCTGGGCGTACGTAAAAACAGAGCGTTGTCAAATTGTCCGTTGGTAAATTCAGAGCGTTGTCAAATTGTCCGTTGGTAAATACAATTCGGTGTCAAATTGTCCGTTGGTAAATTCAGAGCGTTTCGCTATCGGAGGGTTCAGAGCACACACTGGATGCTCTGGCCGAGGAGTAGATCCAGCATTCAATGGTTGTCAAGCACCCAAGCTAACTGGCTAACGTTGGCTAGTTAATGAGTAATGTATATAAAACATACTGACTAGGTATCCCCCTTTATTCCACTTAGCAGGTGATGCCAGACATGCACTGGTTGATGTTTGTGACTATCCAGCAGGGGTAGCTGCTGGTAAATGTTTTACCCACATAACGTGAAACTGCTGGTAAATGTTTTACCTACATAACGTGAAATCATTCAATATTATAATTAAAAACATTAAATTAAAAACTGTATCTAGCTATGAAGGCTCTGTCCAATATTCTCCTGAAAAGCCTGTATGATTGACATCCTGAGTTGGATTCGGATTGGGCTGGAATGATTTGCTTCCACAATTTTTCCCCCAAATTGTCTTTATATCTAGGGGCTAGAATCATCATGGCCTGCAGATACATGGAGAAAGCTGAGGGGGCCCTGAAATAAGTCATACAAGGCTCTGGCAGCCAAAATCCTTCAGACAGTTTGCCAGAGACCATCAACAAAGGTAAGGGGAAGTGAGACATGACTTGAAACGTTAGTCGATTGCTTAGTTTTTCCACATGGTGTCTCTACAATGTTTGTTGTTTCACCATAGCCACCTGCTTATTAAGGCATAACTCAGATGGTCTCTAGGCAAACCTCAGATGGAAATTGTAACCATTTTTCAGTGTTCTGAGACTTATGTTTTTGTTGTACCTTGTCCCTGTCCAAAAAACCTTAATTAAGTTAGACTTGATTGTATCACGAGTCACGACTTCATTGGGACAATGGATTGATTCATTTGCACTCCTGTCAACATTAAAACATTTTGAATTTAAAAAAATTGTAGAAGAGAAGAAACTCAACATCCTCATCAACAATGCTGGCGTCATGATGTGTCCGTACGGGAAAACAGCTGATGGATTTGAAATGCAGATTGGTGTCAACCACATGGGTAAGTGAAGCTACATAGCACAGGGAAGAGAAGCAAAGTTCCTCTTTGGCCAGGCATCACATGATGCTAAAACCTAAAAGGCACGGACATACCACATATTATTGATAATTGACCAGTGTTTAACTGCCAATTGGCTGTACTAGTAGCCATTCCTATAAGGAAGTGCTTATTTAGCTGCTTATGTCCTTGTAGACAGCTGGACATGAAGCTCAATGCTTCCCTTAGAGATTTGGTTTTGTTATGACAGAAATACACTAAATGAATTGATGAATCTGGCCTTACCCACTACTGACTAACCACATGGATGATTGCATGTGGCGCACATCCCAAGGCAAAGGAGGAAGGTTCCAGACCGCACAACATTTATTTCAAGCAAGTCCTGACTTGTACATAGTGTTCTCCATTGTTAATAATTTACTGGAGTTGTAATCTTTATGCAAATATCTATCCAGGAAGCGAAGCTACTGCAAGTTAAGGTACACTATATGGCCAAAAGTATATAGACACCTGCTCATCGAACATCTCATTCCAAAATAATGGACATGTGCTGCTATAAAAGCCTTCCCTCTTCTGGGAAGGCTTTACATTAGATGTTGGAACATTGAGGCTTGCTTACATTCATCAACAAGAGCATTAGTGAGGTCGGGGACCAATTCATCCCAAATGTGCTCGATGGGGTTGAGGTCAGGGCTCTATGCAGGCCAGTCAAGTTCGTCCACACCGATCCCGACCAACCATTTCCTGTTGAAGTCACTTATTGATTGATTCCTTCAAATGAGTGGATTCAGCTATTTCAGCCACATACGTTGCTGACATGTGTATAAAATTGAGCACACAGCCATGCAATCTCTATAGACAAACATTGGCAGTAGAATGTTCATAGTGAAGAGCTCAGTGACTTCAATGTGGCACCGTCATAGGATGCCACCTTTCCAACAAGTCAGTTCGTCAAATTTCTGCACTGCTAGAGCTGCAATGGTCAACTGTAAGTGCTGTTATTGTGAAATGGAAACGTCTAGGAGCAACAATGGCTCACCCACGAGGTGGTAAGCCACACAATCTCACAGAACGGGAATCGTCTGTCCTCGGTTGCAACACTCACTATAGAGTTCCAAACTGCCTCTGGAAGTAACGTCAGCACAAGAACTGTTCGTCGGGAGCTTCATGAAATGGGTTTCCATGCCCGAGCAGCCGCACACAAGACTAAGATCACCATGAACAATGCCAAGCGTCTGCTGGAGTGGTGTAAAGCTCGCCACCATTGGACTCTGAATCAGTGGAAACACGTTCTCTGGAGTAATGAGTCACGCTTCACCATCTGGTAGTCCGACGGACGAATCAGGGTTTGGCGGATGCCAGGAAAACGCTACCTGCCTCAACGCATAGTGCCAACTGTAAAGTTTGGTGGAGGAGGAATAATGATCTGGGGCTGTTTTTCATGGTTTGGGCCCCTTAGTTCCAGTGAGAGGAAATCTTAACACTACAGCATGCAATGACATTCTAGACAATGGTTGTAAAGATGGGGAGAGGTCTGTCTGTAATAAAGAGATGCTCTGCTTTTTTGACACCACACACCACTAAGCAAATCCTGCAGGCTCTAGTTTTATCTTATCTTGATTATTGTCCAGTCTTCTGGTCAAGTGTTGCAAAGAAAGCTGCAGCTGGTCCAAAACAGAGCGGCACATCTTCTTCTTCGTTGTAATCAGAGGGCTGATATAAATACTATGCTACCAGTCTCTCTTGGCTAAGAGTTGAGGAAGACTGACTGCGTCACATCTTGTTTTTATAAGAAACAATGTGTTGGAAATTCCAAATTGTGTGCATAGTCAACTTACACACAGCACTGACACACACACTTAACCCACCAGACATGCCACCAGGGGTCTTTTCACAGTCCCCAAAGGTCCAGAACAAATTCAAGGAAATGTACGGTATTATACAAAGCCATGAGTGCACCACACAATGCCTCTTCCCCATGTGACGTACTTGGTGTGTGTATGTACTGACATGTATGTGGAACTGATAGATGCACACTTTCATTACATGTTTTTAAATGTATATAAATTGTAAAGTATTTTGTCTGTAATGTATTTTTTGTTATACGTCTGACCCCAACAGGACTAGTTGTTGCTGTTGTCGTCGGCTAATGTGGATCCTAATAAATCAAATAAAAAATGAAGTTGACTGCAATGAATAAGCTTTAACAATTACATGTTGATGGAATCAGTCTCTACAATACAGCCGACATGTCATTTACTTCCTCATTATTACCCATCAGATCCAAAACATGTTCATCACCATGCTCAAATTCCTGGTTTGCACCCTCTTTCAGCATTGCTACCAAAGTAGACAGTGTGCTGTCGGGATCCAGTAATTTAATCAGGGGAACATTCACACCGCTGTCTTGAAAGAGAAGATTCCGTCATAGCTAGTCAATGCCTAATGCAATGAGAGAAGAATCGTCATTCAGCTCATTATTCTCAACACTGCAAGCTTACATCCATGGCACCATACTGACTCTTAATGTTGCTTGTCTCCTGCTGTAAGTCTGGCAAGGGACTTCTTCTGGAAAAGATGACAACATAACGCCCCTCCTCGCTGTGCAATAAACTTTACTGTTTCAAACCCTAGTCCAGTTAGACCACCTGTGACAATGTACACAGACTTCTTCTGGAAAAGAGGGGTTGGTTTAGGCAGCAACTGAATGTTGGACAGTGTGCCTTTGGAATCATCTTTACACAGTGCCACAACAGACAGGGTCTTTGGAATCATCTTTACCCAGTGCCACAACAGACAGGGTCTTTGGAATCATCTTTACACAGTGCCACAACAGACAGGGTCTTTGGAATCATCTTTACCCAGTGCCACAACAGACAGGGTCTTTGGAATCATCTTTACACAGTGCCACAACAGACAGGGTCTTTGGAATCATCTTTACACAGTGCCACAACAGACAGGGTCTTTGGAATCATCTTTACCCAGTGCCATAACAGGCAGGGTCTTTGGAATCATCTTTACACAGTGCCACAACAGACAGGGTCTTTGGAATCATCTTTACCCAGTGCCACAACAGACAGGGTCTTTGGAATCATCTTTACCCAGTGCCACAACAGACAGGGTCTTTGGAATCATCTTTACACAGTGCCACAACAGACAGGGTCTTTGGAATCATCTTTACACAGTGCCACAACAGACAGGGTCTTTGGAATCATCTTTACCCAGTGCCATAACAGGCAGGGTCTTTGGAATCATCTTTACCCAGTGCCATAACAGGCAGGGTCTTTGGAATCATCTTTACACAGTGCCACAACAGACAGGGTCTTTGGAATCATCTTTACCCAGTGCCACAACAGACAGGGTCTTTGGAATCATCTTTACCCAGTGCCACAACAGACAGGGTCTTTGGAATCATCTTTACACAGTGCCACAACAGACAGGGTCTTTGGAATCATCTTTACCCAGTGCCACAACAGACAGGGTCTTTGGAATCATCTTTACCCAGTGCCACAACAGACAGGGTCTTTGGAATCATCTTTACCCAGTGCCATAACAGGCAGGGTCTTTGGAATCATCTTTACACAGTGCCACAACAGACAGGGTCTTTGGAATCATCTTTACCCAGTGCCACAACAGACAGGGTCTTTGGAATCATCTTTACACAGTGCCACAACAGACAGGGTCTTTGGAATCATCTTTACCCAGTGCCACAACAGACAGGGTCTTTGGTATCATCTTTACACAGTGCCACAACAGACAGGGTCTTTGGAATCATCTTTACACAGTGCCACAACAGACAGGGTCTTTGGAATCATCTTTACCCAGTGCCATAACAGGCAGGGTCTTTGGAATCATCTTTACACAGTGCCACAACAGACAGGGTCTTTGGAATCATCTTTACCCAGTGCCACAACAGACAGGGTCTTTGGAATCATCTTTACCCAGTGCCACAACAGACAGGGTCTTTGGAATCATCTTTACACAGTGCCACAACAGACAGGGTCTTTGGAATCATCTTTACACAGTGCCACAACAGACAGGGTCTTTGGAATCATCTTTACCCAGTGCCATAACAGGCAGGGTCTTTGGAATCATCTTTACACAGTGCCACAACAGACAGGGTCTTTGGAATCATCTTTACCCAGTGCCACAACAGACAGGGTCTTTGGAATCATCTTTACCCAGTGCCACAACAGACAGGGTCTTTGGAATCATCTTTACACAGTGCCACAACAGACAGGGTCTTTGGAATCATCTTTACCCAGTGCCACAACAGACAGGGTCTTTGGAATCATCTTTACCCAGTGCCACAACAGACAGGGTCTTTGGAATCATCTTTACCCAGTGCCACAACAGACAGGGTCTTTGGAATCATCTTTACCCAGTGCCACAACAGACAGGGTCTTTGGAATCATCTTTACCCAGTGCCACAACAGACAGGGTCTTTGGAATCATCTTTACACAGTGCCACAACAGACAGGGTCTTTGGAATCATCTTTACCCAGTGCCACAACAGACAGGGTCTTTGGAATCATCTTTACACAGTGCCATTGTGCTCCACACAAACAAGATTTCTTCAAAGCTGTTCAGATTTGAGATTTGATCAAACAGCGCTTGAAATCCACGGCTCAAGAGATCATTGGCATGTGTGCAAGAGATGTATTGAGACTGTGAGCTGAAATGTTTTCGCATGGCTTCGGATACACCTGTCTGGTCAGCAAAGACCAATGCCTTGCGAGTATTAGTTGGCTTGTAGTCATCAGAGACAACACTGAAGTCACTGTGGAAGAAGTGCTCTTCAACTACACAAGATTGACTTCCAAGATACTTGAATATAACATGCTTCAGTTCAACCAACACCCGGCCTGCTTTGTCTGTGAAACAGCCAGATACTTCAAAATGGTCCACTGCAACATTTGCAGCTCTCAAATACAGAACCATTTCAGGCTGCAAGGGTTCGTGAACAGTCAAACTGCCAATTTCTGCAGGAAAGCCAGGCCTTGCCATGAATGCATTCGCTGTTGTGACTTGAGTCATTTTGTAGCAAGTAGTCTAGCACTACAGGATGAATGCAGAAGTCATGCAACTGTGGCAGGAGCTTTTCAGGGACAGACACAACAGAGATGGCTTCCATCAAGTCTTCACCAGATACGGACATCTCCTCTGTTTCTGAAAACAGAACCATACTGAAACCCTCTCTTACTTAGGTAATTGTAGAAGTCGTCAGTACTCATAGTTGATGTGCATCGCTTGTAAACCGAGTCTATAGAGATGTACTGTTCCTCGGCCAACCTCCCTGTCTTGCATGATATGCTGCCTGAGGCATACGTTACTGTAGGAGATTGTATCTTAAACGTTGTCTCGTTTTCAATGTGATCCAGTTTGACGCTCAACTCAGGAGAATTTGGGGAAATGACAAATGGACTCTGAAAGCTGACACTGAGTTGCAGTGTGTTGAGTGGCACCTTTGGTTTGGCACTGGCCATGAAGGCAGCCAAACCCAACTCAGTATAGAGCGCACCAGGGACAATTGCAACATCATTGTTTCTATGGTCCTGCAGGTAAGACACTGAGGCTGAAGACAGATCATTTTCCATCATTGCCTCTCTGAGTTAACACAGGATGACAGCCTAATGTACCTTGCTCTGCTGCCTCAAAGATGACACTGACCCTTACCCTAACCTTAACCCTTAACCCTAACCTAACTCTAACCTTTAACCTTACCTTAACCCTTAACCCTTAATTAACCCTTACCTAACCCTAACCTTAACCCTTACCTAACCTTAACCCTTAATTAACCCTTACCTAACCTTAACCCTTAACCCTTACCTAACCCTAACCTTAACCCTTAATTAATTAATTAACTCCTTCAGTGGAGTGATGTCAGAGTTCGACGTCCCAAGGACCCCGTTTAGCACTTACCCATTTCAGGCCATTTTTTTCATTTGAGGCCCCAGGCTACATGGTGCGGCAGATAACCTAAAGGTTAGAGCATTGGGCCAGTAACCAAAAGGTTGCTGGCTTGAATCCCCGAGCTGACAAGGTAAAAATCTGTTGTTCTGCCCCTGAACAAAGCAGTTGTTCCCCGGTAGGCCGTCATTGTAATTAAGAATTTGTTCTTAACTGACTTGCCTAGTTAAATAAAGGTTATATTAAATGTAAAAAAAATAAATGTTTTTGCTAGACAATAAACATTTTGTCCAAACCACAAAAAATGACTAGTTAGATAGGCCCACTGGGCAAAAAATGGACCAGCCAATCTGAAATATGCCAGAAATGCCAGATGGTCAATCCACCCCGGGACCAGTATCTGTGATAAAGTTGTTCTACATGGAACACTACAAGGAACTGTTGGGCTCCACCCTTAATTACTCTTGGTGAGTCATATAGGAAAAAGAGCTTGTCTATTGCACTCTAATTTAAATTGGTGATAAGGGATGGTAAATATACAGTGTCACATGATAGTACTATTCTCTAGAAGTTATTTGACGAAATTCAAGTTTAAAGGTTCATTCAACGCATCAAATACTCCCAGAGACGTTCTATGGCCAGACTGGCTAAATGTTTTGCCCAGTTTGAACATTGTACTGCAAAGAGTGCAAACTGAAGAAAAAGCTCACTTGTTTCAGTGGCTTCAGTAGAAAAAACCCCACAACCCTCTCTGCCATAGCCATCTGCTCTGCTGGAGAAAGGTGAAATCAGGTGACATCAGGTGACATCAGCTTTCCCCTTGCTGAGATCGACAATGGTTTGCAGCTCTATTAAACAGCTGACACAGATATTAAACAGCTGACACAGAGAGCCATCTCACAGTCACCTGGTAGGACAAACATGTTTTAATGTAATTGCAGGTGACACTCAAACAGCACCTGCTCATGTAGCTGAAAACGGATTAATAGTCAAACATATAATTGTCTATTTGGCTTTATCTTTTTAGAAATTGCACTCTGGGCACAATTGGTAGCCTGCATTAAACCCCCTAAGGGGCTGGCTCTCTCTAAGCTAACATGTTGAAATTGTTGCATGTTGCATTTTTAGAAAACAGTGAGTTAGTAAACTCGCTACAATCGTGCAATACAGTGTACAGTCAGAAAGCAATTTATCAGTTACACCAGGCAATAAATTAATAAAACCAAAAGCTTACCTAGACGTGGAAGAGTTGCAGTTCTGGATGGCCATTGTCAGCAAGCTGACATCCCTCTCTGTTCGAGCTGGGTGTTTGAGTAGGCTAAACTAGCTAGCTGCATTTGCTACCTAAGTGAAAGTTTAAAAAATAAAAAATGAAGCTCTCTCTCTTGCTTTTCCCTAATTTTGGAAGAAATTCATTTGTTAAAAACGGTTAAACTATTGTCTTTCTCTCTCTTTGAATCAACTACTCACCACATTTCATGCACTGCAGTGCTAGCTAGCTGTAGCTCATGCTTTCAGTACCAGATTCATTCTCTGATCCTTTGATTGGGTGGACAATATGTCAGTTCATGCTGCAAGAGCTCTGATAGGTTGGAGCACGTCCTCTGGAAGTTGTTATAATTACTGTGTAAGTCTATGAAAGGGAGTGAGAACCATGAGCCTCCTAGGTTTTGTATTGAATTTTATGTACCCAGAGGACAGAAGCTAGCTGTGAGTAAGACCTTGAAACAGGTCAACATACACAAGGCTGCAGGGCCAGACGGATTACCAGGACGCGCACTCAGAGCATGCGCTGACCAGCTGGCAAGTGTCTTCACTGACATTTTTAACTTCTCTTTCACCCAGTCTGTAATACCTACATGTTTCACCCAGTCCACTGTAGTCCCTGTGCCCACGAATGCCAAGGTAACCTGTCTAAATGACTATCGTCCCACAGACCTCACATCTGTAGCCATGAAATGCTTTGAAAGGCTGGTCTTGGCTCACATCAACACCATCATCCCAGACACTCTAGACCCACTCCAATTCGCATACCGCCCCAACAGATCCACAGATGACGCCATCTCTATTGTACTCCACACTGCCCTTTCCCACCTGGACAAAAGGAACACCTGTGTGAGAATGCTGTTCATTGACTAGAGCTCAGCATTCAACACCATAGTGCCCTCAAAGCACATCACTAAGCCAAGAACCCAGGGACTGAACACCTCCCTCTGCAACTGGCTCCTGGACTTCCTGACGGGCCGCCCCCAGGTGGTGAGGGTAGGCAACAACATATCCGCCACTCTGATCCTCAACACATGGGCCTCTCAGGGGTGTGTGCTTAGTCCCCAAGCAGTGTCATACTATGCTGACACTCGAACACACACACACACACACACACACACACACACACACACACACACACACACACACACACACACACACACACACACACACACACACACACACACACACACACACACACACACACACACACACACACAACAAACGCTCACACACACAAAACACACACTCATATGCATATTGATGCCACACACACACACACACACACTGCAAACGCTCACACACACACACACACACTACATACGCTCACACAAACAAAACACACACTCATATGTCTATTGACGCCACACGCACACACACACACACACACACACACACACACACACACACACACACACACACACACACACACACACACACACACACACACACACACACTACACACACTCATATGTATATTGACGCCACACACACACACACACACACACACACACTACATACGCTCACATACACACAACACACACACATGTGCATATTGACGCCACACACACACTCACACATAGACACACTTTCACACCCTTTTACTCTCTTCACATACACTGCTGCTACTCTGTTTATTATCTATCCTGATGGCCTAGTCACTTTACCCCTACCTACATGTACATGTTACCTCAATTACCAATTACATCCTGAGTGGCGACACTACAGACCCTGGTTCGATCCCGGGCTGTATCGCAACCGGCCATGATTGTAAGTAAGAATTTGTTCATAACTAACTTGCCTAGTTAAATAAAGGTTAAATATGACTATTTCCTTTTTATTGTGCAATTTTGCTTACACTTTGAGAAACGGGCTCGTAATTAAGCATTTCACGGTAAAGTCTACACCTGTTGTATTTGGCACATGTGACAAATAAAATGTGATTAGATATATGTCCAACACGGGGGGAAAAACAGTCTTTTAAGGGGCGCAGAATGAGCAGCGACGTTCCTCTGAGTGTACGATCTGTGGATTTAAAAAGTACAACTGCTCCTGACTTAAATGGAAAAAACATTTTACTGCGACACAATGTACAGGGAAACGATTGGATTTAAACGGATTAAATAACAATGGTATTTAAATGTGTTTTCTAAAGTGGATAATTATAATATAATTATAGTAGCATTATAAATTATGTTTTGTTATTAGTACTACTGTTGTTACCATAACATAATAACTATCTAGTGATCATTACTCTTAATGCTGTTAACAATAATGGCAACGCTATAATATTGTTTTGTGCTATAATGACAAATAACTGTTAATAACATTTCCTCATAAAATATGACACATTTTTTGCCGTCTTCATTGTGGGACTTTTTTTGAAGGGAAATCGCAGAGGTCACGACCTTATTCTTGCTAGGTCTTGCTTATTCTTGGTGACGGAACAGAGGTCACGACCTTATTCTTGGTGAAGGAACAGAGGTGCTCCCAGCATTATACCTAAAGCGGACATTGCCATTGGCTGAACGGAGTCACATTAACAGGTCACCAATGTGACGGCTCCAACACAGTTCCACCTCAACCACTGCCAAAACATCCCCTATGCAGATGTCTACTATTGCCGGTTAACACTTGATCTGATTGACTCTAGGCCTAAATCTAGGCTAGATATTATTAAAACAAGCAACAACCATCATCAATTCATTTGACACTCTATAGAAATGACAGGCTACATTTTTTTTGTACAGTACACAGTATTTACTCTATAAAAACAAATGGCGAGAGTCAGGGACTGTTCGTACTAACCCATCAATGAGAGCAGCTTTGATAGTGTGAAACTTCCCAGGTTTGCTGTTGTCAGCATCTTTAAGTACTGTTACATCTCTTGTTAGAGATTATCCAGTTGTTCCCTTCCAGAAGAAACTTCTAGAAATGGTCAAACCCTTTACCTGGAATAGGTTATGATTAGCATCAGAATAGGAAGAACATCGGGAATTGTTTTAACATTAATAGCTAGGTAACCTACATATATATATTTATAACAGAAATATTTTTTCATCACAATGTATATCGTTTTTGTAAACAACCATGTAGCTTGTTTATAAATAAATAAAACATTTCAACTTACATGTACAGATGTTAGGAAACAATGAGTCACGTAACATTTCTTTAAAAGTATCATTAGATATATATTCATGTTATTTAAATAATCAAAATCCACGTTAGCTGATGTTTCATAATATTCATCTCTGTAGTCTGAGGTTTTACCACGCTGGGATTTTTTAATATTTAATTTCTCAACATAAAGCAGCTTCTTCTGTTTTTATCAGAAGTGAGAACTTTACACGGCTGGATTTGCCTCCAGTTCCTTCGTCTCCTTAGTTCACCTGCATCGCCTTTATCTCCAAGGACTGATTGCAGTCCTCTAAGGAAATGCTGATTAATTTCCACAGAAATCAATGCTCTCAATAAATATTTTGTCAGACAGTATCTCCTTGGCGACAGTATCTCCAGTCATCAAGTGGATTTCTATATGGTTATCCTCATTGTACTCATAACCTTTCATTTTCTAAAACGAATTATGCAGCAAAATTGGTGCAAAAGAGCTTGCCTGAGATCTACTTTTTTCTCAAGTGTTTTATCTGTTAGTCTGCACCTTTTGAGGTGTACATAGTCAAAAACCTTAAAAACAGAACAGTTTGTAAAAATGAGAGGAAACCAGAACGTCACTAATTATCAAATTAGTCATTGCTAACAGGTTGATGATATCATTTTCCACTAACCATCATACTTCAGTATTTTGTGACAATTTGCACATTTCTGTAATAATGTATGAACTAAAGAGAGAGAGAGAGATTTGCTGACAGCATGGAAAATTCAACGTGAGATGATAGGGGGACAATCAATTGACATTCAGCGGTAATGTTTGCTAGTAGGATACTTGCCAGTACCTGACTTACTCCGTAACCAATTGCAGTTTTAGCGCTGTAATATAACGCATCAGAAGGTCAAAGTTTATTCCACTGTAGTTGTAAACTTTACAGGTGTAAAACAAACAAGCATTGTAACAGATCAGTAGGCAGATAACGTCAGACAACTTCTAGTGAAAAATAAGTTTCATGCTTAAGTACGATGAGCATCTGAAAGTGTGTAATATCAAATTGTAAGAATACTTGATCAAATTGGTATGTACTGTACAATACAATGGTAAATGGGGCCTGCCTTTCCAACTGAGGACATGTAACTATAAAGCTTTTTTTACATAACTCAAATGGCGTTTTATGTACATAGCCATAGAACATAGTCTATTTCCTGGAAGAGGATAGCATGTAATATACAAATACCAATAATATACAAAGACCAAAGATAAAGACCAATTCCCAAACAGAAACATTCAAAAGAGGATCAGGTTTAATACAGTTGGAACCTATTTCCATGTTGACGTGTTCCTCTCTCTTAATGTGTATTGTTGACGTGTTCCTCTTTCTTAATGTGTATTGTTGACGTGTTCCTCTCTCTTAATGTGTATTGTTTGACGTGTTCCTCTTTCTTAATGTGTATTGTTGACGTGTTCCTCTCTCTTAATGTGTATTGTTGACGTGTTCCTCTCTCTTAATGTGTATTGTTGACGTGTTCCTCTCTCTTAATGTGTATTGTTGACGTGTTCCTCTCTCTTAATGTGTATTGTTGACGTGTTCCTCTTTCTTAATGTGTATTGTTGACGTGTTCCTCTCTCTTAATGTGTATTGTTGACGTGTTCCTCTTTCTTAATGTGTATTGTTGACGTGTTCCTCTCTCTTAATGTGTATTGTTTGACGTGTTCCTCTTTCTTAATGTGTATTGTTGACGTGTTCCTCTCTCTTAATGTGTATTGTTGACGTGTTCCTCTCTCTTAATGTGTATTGTTGACGTGTTCCTCTCTCTTAATGTGTATTGTTGACGTGTTCCTCTTTCTTAATGTGTATTGTTGACGTGTTCCTCTCTCTTAATGTGTATTGTTGACGTGTTCCTCTCTCTTAATGTGTATTGTTGACGTGTTCCTCTCTCTTAATGTGTATTGTTGACGTGTTCCTCTCTCTTAATGTGTATTGTTGACGTGTTCCTCTCTCTTAATGTGTATTGTTGACGTGTTCCTCTCTCTTAATCTGTATTGTTGACGTGTTCCTCTCTCTTAATGTGTATTGTTGACGTGTTTCTCTCTCTTAATGTGTATTGTTTGACGTGTTCCTCTCTCTTAATGTGTATTGTTGACGTGTTCCTCTCTCTTAATGTGTATTGTTGACGTGTTCCTCTCTCTTAATGTGTATTGTTGACGTGTTCCTCTCTCTTAATGTGTATTGTTGACGTGTTCCTCTCTCTTAATGTGTATTGTTGACGTGTTTCTCTCTCTTAATGTGTATTGTTTGACGTGTTTCTCTCTCTTAATGTGTATTGTTTGACGTGTTCCTCTTTCTTAATGTGTATTGTTGACGTGTTCCTCTCTCTTAATGTGTATTGTTTGACGTGTTCCTCTTTCTTAATGTGTATTGTTGACGTGTTCCTCTCTCTTAATGTGTATTGTTTGACGTGTTCCTCTCTCTTAATGTGTATTGTTTGACGTGTTCCTCTTTCTTAATGTGTATTGTTTGACGTGTTTCTCTCTCTTAATGTGTATTGTTGACGTGTTCCTCTCTCTTAATGTGTATTGTTGACGTGTTCCTCTCTCTTAATGTGTATTGTTGACGTGTTTCTCTCTCTTAATGTGTATTGTTGACGTGTTCCTCTCTCTTAATGTGTATTGTTGACGTGTTTCTCTCTCTTAATGTGTATTGTTGAC
This sequence comes from Salvelinus namaycush, assembly GCF_016432855.1. Lineage (NCBI taxonomy): Eukaryota > Metazoa > Chordata > Actinopteri > Salmoniformes > Salmonidae > Salvelinus > Salvelinus namaycush. Next base: position 33,330,600 of record NC_052339.1, read on the forward strand.
GTGTTCCTCTCTCTTAATGTGTATTGTTGACGTGTTCCTCTCTCTTAATGTGTATTGTTGACGTGTTCCTCTCTCTTAATGTGTATTGTTGACGTGTTCCTCTCTCTTAATGTGTATTGTTGACGTGTTCCTCTCTCTTAATGTGTATTGTTGACGTGTTCCTCTCTCTTAATGTGTATTGTTTGACGTGTTCCTCTCTCTTAATGTGTATTGTTGACGTGTTCCTCTCTCTTAATGTGTATTGTTGACGTGTTCCTCTCTCTTAATGTGTATTGTTGACGTGTTCCTCTCTCTTAATGTGTATTGTTGACGTGTTCCTCTCTCTTAATGTGTATTGTTTGACGTGTTCCTCTCTCTTAATGTGTATTGTTAACGTGTTCCTCTCTCTTAATGTGTATTGTTTGACGTGTTCCTCTCTCTTAATGTGTATTGTTGACGTGTTCCTCTCTCTTAATGTGTATTGTTGACGTGTTTCTCTCTCTTAATGTGTATTGTTTGACGTGTTCCTCTCTCTTAATGTGTATTGTTGACGTGTTCCTCTCTCTTAATGTGTATTGTTGACGTGTTCCTCTCTCTTAATGTGTATTGTTGACGTGTTCCTCTCTCTTAATGTGTATTGTTGACGTGTTCCTCTTTCTTAATGTGTATTGTTGACGTGTTCCTCTCTCTTAATGTGTATTGTTTGACGTGTTCCTCTTTCTTAATGTGTATTGTTGACGTGTTCCTCTCTCTTAATATGTATTGTTTGACGTGTTCCTCTCTCTTAATGTGTATTGTTGACGTGTTCCTCTCTCTTAATGTGTATTGTTGACGTGTTTCTCTCTCTTAATGTGTATTGTTTGACGTGTTCCTCTCTCTTAATGTGTATTGTTGACGTGTTCCTCTCTCTTAATGTGTATTGTTGACGTGTTCCTCTCTCTTAATGTGTATTGTTGACGTGTTCCTCTCTCTTAATGTGTATTGTTGACGTGTTCCTCTCTCTTAATGTGTATTGTTTGACGTGTTCCTCTCTCTTAATGTGTATTGTTGACGTGTTCCTCTCTCTTAATGTGTATTGTTGACGTGTTCCTCTCTCTTAATGTGTATTGTTGACGTGTTCCTCTCTCTTAATGTGTATTGTTGACGTGTTCCTCTCTCTTAATGTGTATTGTTGACGTGTTCCTCTCTCTTAATGTGTATTGTTTGACGTGTTCCTCTCTCTTAATGTGTATTGTTTGACGTGTTCCTCTTTCTTAATGTGTATTGTTTGACGTGTTCCTCTTTCTTAATGTGTATTGTTGACGTGTTCCTCTCTCTTAATGTGTATTGTTGACGTGTTCCTCTCTCTTAATGTGTATTGTTGACGTGTTCCTCTCTCTTAATGTGTATTGTTGACGTGTTCCTCTTTCTTAATGTGTATTGTTTGACGTGTTCCTATTTCTTAATGTTTATTAGGTTGCACCTCACAGAGTAGCGGCCAATTAGTGAGCGGTTCCACTGGCAGCACTTTTAAACTCCATACAGGTCTTCTTCTGTACTTAAAGACATTTTGATAATAACTTCTTACATCTTAACCAGTGACCATGGCTTCGTGTCACGCAGAATGCATTGAAAAACCGGTCTCACGATCTTGTTTCATAATCTTGGATCTTAAGCTGGGGAGAAATGCATGGTGGTTTCCACTTGTCCCCTTGATCATCTCTGAAGGACATAGGGCAGGATTTTACTTCCTTGAAGAGAGTGGTGCATGGCATAGAGGTCCAGTTTACATCGACGGACGGGCCTGCAAAAAAAAGTAGAGACATTTGGTCAAAAAACGTTTTCCTTTAGAATGATTCTGAGTTTTCTTTATTTGCGGCTGTCAGATGTGTGCATACTGGTAGCAAAGTCAGGTGCAGGAGAGCAGAGATTTGTGAACAGGCGCACACTTTATTTAGGCAAAAGTGCAAAACGCGCAAAACAGTCACAAGAATTATGTTTAACAATAAACATCTTTGTGAAAAATAACACGGAAAAAACAAGCCAGTCTGGCACGTCAACAATACACACGTAACACAAACAATCTTACACAAAGACATGATGGGGAACAGAGGAATAAAAACATGTAGTGTGATTGGGGAAGGAAAACCAGGTGTGCAGGGAACAAGACAAAACAAATGGATACATGAAAAATGGAGCGGCGATGGCTAGAAAGCAGGTGACGTCGACCGCCGAACGCCGCCAGAACAAGGAGAGGAGCCGACTTCGGCGGAAGTCGTGACAGCGGCTGTATCCCGAATGGAGCAATGGGTCTCTCACCGCTGTTTCAAAGTCATCTTAAAGCATTCGAGGAGATATTTAGAAGGAAGAGTTAGAGAGATGGTCACAGGTCATGATACATAAAAGCCACATATGAACATGTATGCACAAGTATTTCACCAAACCTGGCAATATGCCCAGACAGTTGTGAAGCTGTGAAATATAACAAACTGTACTTTTCCTATGAATCATTCAGGAAAAAAATGTCTTTGTCAAAATTACATGTTAGATGTCACTGACAGGCACAGCTAGTGCAATTCAACTTTACCTTTCCTTATCATAAATCATCGTCAAAAACGGTCTTTTTGGGGAACCTGGTGGTAGTAGTTTTGAATACAGATATTTTTGTTAGTGCACTGGCTGTTCAACTCTTCTACTTTCTCAGAGAAAACAACAAGGCAGAAAATGATGTGTGTTTTACTCAACTGTTTTCCAACTTGTCAGAAACTTAATTGAATAAGGTAAATACAGTTTGTTATATTTTATTAGATTCACAACTGTCTAAGCATATTGCCAGGTTTGGTAAGATACTTGTGTCCGTGTTCATTACAAGTTCATTCGTGGCTTAATAAGCATCTTTGGTTGCTTCCAAATCAGAGGGCATAGCTCATATGTCAGTAGCTATTATGAAAATGAGGATCAATTCTTTTCAGAATATCAGATCAAATGGTATTGGTCACATACATATTGTTAGCAGATGTTAATGCGAGTGTAGCGAAATGCTTGTGCTTCTAGTTCCGACAGTGCAGTAATATCTAGCAAGTAATCTAAAACAAATTCACAACGACTACCTTATACACACAATGTAAGGGGATGGAATAAGAATATGTACATTTAAATATATATGGATGCGCGGTGACCGTTCGGCAAATGCAAGATGCAATAGATGGTATAAAATACGGTATATACAGTTGAAGTCAGAAGTTTACATACACCTCAGCCATTTAAACTCAAGTTTTCCCACAATTCCTGACATTTAATCAGAGTAAAAATTCCCTGTCTTAGGTCAGTTAGGATCACCATTTTATTTCAGCTTTTATTTCTTTCATCACATTCCCAGTGGGTCAAAGTTTACATACACTCAATTAGTATTTGGTAGCATTGCTTTAAAATTGTTTAGCTTGGGTCAAACATTTCGGGTAGCCTTCCACAAGCTTCCCACAATAAGTTGGATGAATTTTGGCCCATTCCTCCTGACAGAGCTGGTGTAACTGAGTCAGGTTTGTAGGCCTCCTTGCTCGCACATGCTTTTTCAGTGGCCACCATTTTTCAGTGATGGCCACTACAATACCCTGATTTTGTTGTCCTTTAGCCATTTTTCCACAACTTTGGAAGTATGCTTGAGGTCATTGTCCATTTGGAAGACCCAGTTGTGACCAAACTCTAACTTCCTGACTGATGTCTTAAGATGTTGCTTCAATTTATCCACATAATTGTCCTCCCTCATGAGGCCATCTATTTTGTGAAGTGCACCAGTCCCTCCTGCAGCAAAGCACCCCCACAACATGATGCTGCCACCCCTGTGCTTTACGGTTGGGATGGTGTTATTCTGCTTGCAAGCCTCCCCCTTTTTCCTCCAAATGTAACAATGGTCATTATGGCCATCCAGTTCTATATTTGTTTCATCAGACCAGAGGACAATTCTCCAAATAGTACGATCTTTGTCCCCATGTGCAGTTGCAAACTGTAGTCTGGCTTTTTTATGGCTGTTGTGGAGCAGTGGATTGCTGAGCGGCCTTTCAGGTTATGTCGATATAGGACTCGTTTTACTGTGGATATAGATACTTTTGTACCTGTTTCCTCCAGCATCTTCACAAGGTCCTTTGCTGTTGTTCTGGGATTGATTTGCACTTTTTGCACCAAATTACGTTAATCTCTAGGAGACAGAATACGTCTCCTTTCTGAGCGGTATGACGGCTGCATGGTCCCTTGGTGTTTATACTTGCGTACTATTGTTTGTACAGATGAACGTGGTACCTTCAGGCGTTTGGAATTTTTTTCTGAGGCCTTGGCTGATTTCTTTTGATTTTCCGATGATATCAAGCAAAGAGGCACTGAGTTTGAAGGTAGGCATTGAAATACATCCACAGGTACAACGCCAATTGAATCAAATTATGTCAATTAGCCTATCAGAAGCTTCTAAAGCCATGACATAATTTTCTGGAATTTTCTAAGCTGTTTAAATGCACAGTCAACTTAGTGTATGTAAACTTCTGACCCTCTGGAGTTGTGATACAGTCAATTATAAGTGAAATAATATGTCTGTAAACAATTGTTGAAAAAATTACTTGTGTCATGCACAAAGTAGATGTCCTCACCGACTTGCCAAAACTATAGTTTGTTAACAAGAAATTTGTGGAGTGGTTGAAAAACAAGTTTTAATGACTCCAACCTATGTGTATGTAAACTTCCGACTTCAACTGTACATATGAGACAAGTAATGTAGGATATGTAAACATTATTAAAGTGGCATTATTTAAAGTGACTAGTTATACCATTATTAAATCTATTTATTAAAGTGGGTTGGAGATGCATTATCTGTGGACCTACTGGGGCGGTAAGCAAATTGGATTGGGTCTAGGGTATCAGGTAGGGTAGAGGTGATATGATTTTTGACTAGTCTCTCAAAGCATTTCATGATGACAGAAGTGAGTGCTACGGGGCGATAGTAATTTAGTTCAGTTACCTTAGCTTTCTTGGGAACAGGAACAATGGTGGCCATCTAGAAGCATGTGGGGACAGCAGCCTGGGATAGGGATTGATTGAATATGTTCGTAAACACACCAGCCAGTTGGTCTGCGCATGCTCTGAGGACGCGGCTAGGGATGCCGTCAGAGCCGACAGCCTTGCGAGGGTTAACACGTTTAAATGTTTAACTCACATCGGCCACGTTGAAGGAGAGCCCACACGGGCCGTGTCAGTGGCACTGTATTGCCTCAAAGCGCACAAAGAAGTTGTTTAATTTGTCCGGGAGTGAGACGTCGATGTCCGCGACAGGGCTGGTTTTCTTTTTGTAATTCGTGATTGTCTGTAGACCTTGCCACATGTCTTGTGTTTGAGGCGTTGAATTGCGCTTTGCTTGTTTAATTGCCTTGCAGAGGGAATGGCTACACTGTTTGTATTCGGTCATGTTTCCAGTCACCGTGTCATGATTAAATGCAGTGGTTCGCGCTTTCAGTTTTGTGCCGAATGCTGCCATCAACCACGGTTTATAGTTAGGGAAGGTTTTAATAGTCACAGTGGGTACAACATCTCCAATGCACTTCCTAATAAACTCACTCACGAGTCAGCGTATACGTCGATGTTATTGTCTGAGGCTACCCGGAACATATCCCAGTCCACGTGATCGAAGCAATCTTGAAGTGTGGAATCCGATTGGTCAGACCAGCGTTGGATAGACCTAAGCACAGGCGCGTCCTGTTTTAGTTTCTGCCTATAGGAGGGGAGCAGCAAGAGTCATGGTCAGATTTGCCGAAGGGAGGGCGGGGGAGGGCGTTAAATGCATCGCGGAAGTTAGAGTAGCAATGGTCCAATGTTTTTCTCGAGCGGGTACAACAATCAGTGTGCTGGTAGAATTTAGGTAGCCTTGTTCTCAAATTAGCTTTGTTAAAACCCCCAGCTACAAAAAAAAGCCTCAGGATATATGGTTTCTAGTTTACATAGAGTCTAGTGAAGTTCTTTCAGGGCCGTCGAGGTATCTGCTTGGGGGGGATATACACGGCTGTGACTGTAATCGAAGAGTGGTCACCTGAGTGCCGGAGGACATGTTTTCCTATTCCCTCTCATGACGTAGCCACTGTGGTCTGGGACGTAGATGTGGACATTCCCCAGGCTCTGGAGAGGGAACCCGCTCCCACTACCTGTCTTCCTGAGCGCTTCTACATTCACACGGGGATAAGGGAGCGGCTGTTGACCTGGGCACACACAGATATTGTCGCTGGACATCCTGGGATCACCCGTACTATACAATCACTCTCTGAAAAGTATTGTTGCTCGCTACGTCAAGGCTCCGCAAGGCTTACAAAATCATTTTAGACCCAAGCCACCCCCTGTACCCGGACTTTGAACTACTCCCCTCTGGGTGCAGGTATAGGGCACCCCTCAGCAGAAATAACACAACTAGACAAACATTTGTGCCAGGTGTGATATCCCTCCTAAATAGCTCGGGCTAATGTTCATATTGACCCAGTAAGGCCAGCAGTCTAGTCTCTTTTTATTGGTATGTAACTGTTATGAAAGTTGTATTGTCATTTTGTTTTGTTATTTAAACGCCACTTTAAACGTGTACTGTACATGACACAGCAACGAAATTTCCCCATGGGGACAACAAAGTCAGTAAATTAAAGTAACTCCTGTTCTGTATGTGCCCAAACTAAGACTCCCTGGCACGCTCCAAGCTCCTTCCCCTTCCCGTGCCTCAGCGTCTCTAGTCTCATCTGTCCATTGACTTTGTTCCCCTCCTCTCACGGTGGACACATTTTCTAAATCATGTAATTTCATCCCTCTATATGGTCTCCCTACTGCTCTCCAGGTTGCTGATGCATTGTTTCAGCAGGTCTTCCGGAGGACAGCATCTTCCAACCGTGGCCCCCAATTCACATCACAGGTACAGAGAGCCTTTATGGAGAAGCTCGGGGTCACGGTCAGCCTCACTTCCGGGTACCGGCCTCAGTTTAACAGGCAGGTGGAGAGGATAAACTAGGAGCTGGGGAGGTTCCTGAGGAGTCACTCCCAGGACCGGCAGGGGGAGGGGGCCCAATTCCTTCCATGGGTGGAGTATGCTCAGAATTCATTAAGTCAATCCTCCACTGGGCTGACTCCCTTCCAGTGTGTTCTGCGTTATCAGTCGTGTGAGACTCCAGTGCGCCGTCCACCGTCAGAAGAAGCAGGCAGACCGCCACCGCAGTGAGACTCCCTTGTTCCATCCTGGGGATCGTGTCTGGCTCTCTACCAGCAACCTCCCACTCCGCCTACCCTGCAAGAAGCTGAGCCCCCGGTTTGTGGGTTGTGGGACCGTCAAGATTCTCCGGAGGGTCAATGAGGTGGTGTATAGATTACAGCTCCCCAGTGACTACTGCATCTCACCTTCCTTTAATGTCTCCCTTTCAGGCCGGTGGTTCCTGATCCCATGGCTGAGGCTATCCCCCATGACACCCCCCTGGATGTCGAGGGAGGTCCCGCCTATGCCGTCAGATCCCTACTGGACTCCCGACCGTCATGGGGGTAGGCTCCGGTACCTGGTGGACTGGGAGGGGTACGGTCCAGAGGAGCGGTGTTGGGTTCCGGTGGAGGACATTCTGGATCCCAACATCATCCGTGATTTCCAGACCGGCCCGCTCCTCATCCTCATCCTCGGGGCCGTCCCTTAGGCCGGTGTCGTCCTGTGGCTGGAGCTGCGTGTCGGGGAGGGGGGTACTGTCACGTCTACTCCCCTCCGGTGTTCGACATCGCCGGTTTAGTAACCACCGATCCTGGCAACAATCATTACGCGCACCTGGCATCCATCATTACGCGCACCTGCTCCGCGTGATTAGGCTCACCTGGACTCCATTTCCTCTCTCATTACCTCCCCTATATCTGGCACTCCCTTAGTTCCCCAGGAAATATTGATGTTGTTCCTTGTCTGTACTTTACTCTTGTATTGTTCTCTGTTTTGTTTATTATTAAACTCACTACCTGCACTTGCTTCCCGTCTCCCGGCGTCGTCGTTACACACATGAAACAATTTATTTGCTTGTCTTTTATCATACTCAAACATTATCGACCCAAAAGTGAATAACAATGGATTAGGGCTCTTTTGACAGGTGTGTGTTTATATGCCGGTACATCAATATGAAGTTTAGATTAACAGGTCACCCGTTTGTTATCAAACTGTACTTTTGACAGGGAAGTCATCACAGGGGCAACCCCTGAAATTGCACAAAACATTACACAAGCAATGTTAATTAATAAAGATGAAACTTTGCATCCTAGCGATGAACTCCAAGTGTAAGGACCGACGCCGGAGAAGAGAAGCAGGTGCGGGGAGTAGAACATTTAATATGGAACAGACATCAAACAGTACAGAGACAGCATCAGAACCAGGTATGCAAAGACAGCGGGGAACAGACCTTGGGAACAGACAGATATAGTGGCGGTATTGACACAGGTGATTGATTCCAGGTGAGTCCAGTAATACGCTGATCCTCGTGACGGGGGGAAGGCATGTGTGTGTGTACTGATGGTGGCAGGAGTGCATAATGCTGGGGGAGCCTGGCACCTTCGAGCGCCAGGGAGGGGGAGCTGGAGCAGGCGTGACACCTAGTGATGTTATCACAACACAAACAGATAAACCACCTTATTAGTTAATGTGTAAACATTTATTGCCCTGACGCAGTCATGGCTGTGATAGGATCAGAGATGCACCAGGGCTGGCAGAGCTATTGCTGAGAAAAACTCTTCACAGGAAGCTTATCATGTTACCATGTTCAGAGGAAGTATAGCTTATGACTGTAACGTCAACAGATATAATTCAAGGCAAGTTTTTTTTTCTAATACCACAAGTTGAAAAGGAGAATAGAAAATGGCTGGGTGCAACACAGACTGTGTTGAGAAACCAATAGCTAGAGGATTTGAAATACTTGGGCGTTTTGTTGGTAGACACCACTGGTGGTTTTTTATTCTTCCAATGTTGATTTCTGCGTGTCTTGGCGGAGGATTTTACTTCCTTGCGGACAGAGAAGCAAATGGCATTGAAGAGATGTTTACACCTATGAATGGACCGGCGAAAGACGAACGACGAGTAGTTAAAGAATACTTTCCACAGAATGATAACGAATTCTCTCGTTTGCGGCTCTATACTGAAGGGACCTTTGCATCTCTCATAATTGTTACGCCTACAGCAAATATCCTCACAATTCCTGCTTTTACTAAAATTGTTGATATTGACAGGGACGTGAAAGCCATTGAAGTAGGAACATTTAATTTCTCAAATCTTTGTGTTAAGAAAGGTGATGTGTGCGTGTCAAATTCAATCTTTGATATTGTAAAAACTCCCAATGTTACCACAACAACTATTGATTACCCGTATCATGACAACATTTTCATCGCATCTGAAATTGGTGGTGTGAAACTGAAAACTGGGTCAACTGAAATTGAAAGCGCAAAGGCAATTCGACTTTTTTACTTCTTAAAAGAAGACAACCAGACTGTAACTACGATGTGGCTGCAGAAGTTTATAGAGACTGCGTCGATGATGCAACAAGAAGAAGGCGTGAGTACATCCTTTTAGAGATGAAACATATGACATGTTATTTTGTTAACTTGTATAGGATGGGTGTCTTCTCACCATGTTTAGGCCTACAGCCTAATTGATCAAACTGCACATTTAAGCTCCATTAAAAAAAACATGTAACGTCAAGATAATTTGATTATTCAAACATCTTGAGTTGTTTTACTAATGTTACCTGAATATGGTCTTGTATCTATATTCTTATTTGTCTTTGCAGATGACCATATCTTACTTTACATCAATATCAAGAGATGAAGAGTTTGAGAAGAGCTCTGACTCCATCATTCCCCTCTTCTCATTGACCTATGCCCTGGCCATCACTTTTTCAATCACATCTTGTATAAGGTATCTTTTATAATTTCAATAAATATAGGACAATGAACATAGGACAGATCGATAGAAAATCGTAATGACAGTGTTGACTGTAAAAATAGCTAGATTCAGGGCTAAATCCAAATCAAATCCACATTGTGACCCACAATAGTTTTTAAAAGACATGTCAGAAAGGACTTTAACAAACAAACAAACTATTTTATGAAAAACTCATTCTCAGCATTTACATTTGAGTCATTTATCAGACGCTCTTATCCAGAGGGATGTACAGGAGTAATTAGGGGTAAGTGCCTTGCTCCAGGGCACACAGACAGATGTTTCACCTAGTCATCTCTGGGATTTTACCTAGAAGTAATGATCATGATGTTTAATCAGTTTATTGATATTCCACACCTGTCATGTGGATGGATTATCTTGGCAAAGGAAAAATGCTCAGTAACAGGGATGTAGAAAAAATGTGTCCACAAAATTTGAGAGAAATAAGCTATTTGTGCGTATGGAAAACCTTGGGGATCTTTTATTTCAGCTCATTAAACCAACATTTTACATGTTGCTTGCATATTTTTCTGTTCAGTATTATCGAAAGTTACGTTCAAAAGTGATTGAAATCAAATGGAACCAGGAACTGACAGTAACAACACGACTTCTCAACACAGAGGTTGAAACATTCTGATGGGCACGACATCGATATACAAATTGTTTTGCAATGTCTTTCGTCGCACAGTAATATCGCTATCGCTAATATTTAATATCAATATGAGGATTGAGAATCCAATTCCAGAACCACTCGTTGGAGTCCTATACGATTCCGCATCATCAGTCAATATATATAAATGATAATAACAGTGTTTATTATCTGAAACTAGATATGTGGCTCAAATCAGTCGACCCCACATTGTGACTACATTACTGTTTTCAAGGCATATTGTGACTGTATTACTGAGAGCACTACTGAGAGCACTACTTAGCAGCGTTTACCCACGCTGGGACTAATGTTGTGTTTGTCTAGGTTGGACTGTGTTAGGAATAAGGTGTGGGTGGCGACCTTTGGTGTCCTCTCAGCTGGTATGGCAGTGTTGTCCAGTTTTGGGTTGTTGCTGTACTGTGGGATGCCCTTCGCTATGACTGTGGCAACAGCTCCATTCCTGATTCTGGGTAAGCTTACAAACTCTCATTATGATACAATAAACCAATGCAACTGACATCCTGTTTTGACCTGATATGAAATGTACTCGGATCGTGATCTTAACAGATGTGATCACAGGAATGAACACGGGTAGAAACAAGATCTGACATTTTGTAAAACGGTGCCCTTTTTTCTCCACAGGAATTGGTGTTGACGACATGTTCATCATGATTTCTTGCTGGCAGCAGACTCAAGTTCATGGCGACGTAGAGGATCGTATGGCGGCTACATACAAAGAGGCAGCTGTTTCTATCACCATCACAACACTAACTGATGCCCTGGCTTTCTATATTGGTCTGTTAACTCCCTTTGGTTCTGTACAGTCCTTTTGTATGTATACTGGCACAGCTGTGCTCTTCTGCTACTTGTACAACATCACCTTCTTTGGTGCATTTCTGGCACTGAATGGAAGACGTGAAAAGAGCAACAGACATTGGCTGACCTGCATGAAGGTTCCAGAACCAGTGGAGAATTCTGAAAAGTATAATATCTGCTCCGTAGGGGGAGCTTATGATCATGGAACGGGAAAAGAGGAACCAATGCCAATTAACAACTTCTTTAAGACGTACTATGGTCCATTTCTAACAAATAATTGGACCAAGGGGTTTGTGATCCTGCTCTATGCTGGATATTTGGGCTCAAGCATCTATGGTTGCTTCCAAATCAAAGAGGGCATAGACCTTAAAAACCTAGCAGCTGATAGCTCATATGTGGGAAGCTATTACGATAATGAGGATGAATTCTTTTCAGAGTATGGTCCAAATGTTATGGTTGTTGTGACAGACAGTGAGTTTCAATATTGGAATGAAAGTGCTCGGAATAGTCTTGACTCCTGCCTTCAAAACTTTGAAAGTCTACCAATGGTTTCTCAAAACGGGACCATATCTTGGCTCAATCAATATCTTGCATTTGGAAAGATGACCAATTTGAATCTAAGTGAGGAAAATACATTCAAACGTAATTTGTCTGCATTTCTTGAGAGGTCTGATTTTGTACAAGATGTGAATTTTACAGACAACACAATATTTGCCTCACGTGTGTTCATTCAGACAGTCAATGTCAGTACAGCTGTTGATGAAAAGAACATGTTGAATGAGCTTCGAGAGACAGCTAATGATTGTCCAGTAAAGTTGGTTGTTTACCACCCTGCGTTCATATACTTTGACCAATATGCAGTCATTGTTAGTAACACCATCCAAAACATTGTAGTTGCCACTCTTGCCATGCTGGTGATCTCTCTCCTGTTGATTCCCAACCCAATATGTTCTCTGTGGGTGACCTTTGCCATTGCCTCTGTCATAGTGGGTGTTGCTGGTTTCATGGCATTTTGGGATGTCAATCTAGACTCTGTATCCATGATCAATCTTGTCATCTGCATCGGTTTCTCAGTGGACTTTTCCGCTCACATTTCCTATGCCTTTGTCTCTAGCAATAAGAGAACTGCTAATGAGAAGGCCATAGATGCTGTCTATCACTTGGGCTATCCTATCATACAAGGAGCTGTGTCTACTATCTTAGGAGTGGTGGCCCTGTCTGCAGCTGAGAGCTACATCTTCAGGACCTTCTTTAAGATCATGTTCTTGGTCATTGTGTTTGGAGCCGTCCACGGAATAGTGTTTATCCCCGTTTTTTTGTCTTTCTTTGGAATCTGCGGCGCTAAAGTTGGCGATGAAGAAGATGCAGGTGATAACCCTCAAGATAATACCTATCAATTTAAACAGAAAGGGAATGATAATATTGCTTGTGAAAACAATTTCTGACTGTCCTTAAAAACTGCTGGGCTGGGTGGTCATTCATTCTTGAAGTCGCTCAGCACTACTTCAGCTGCAGGATTTGCAACCCGTTTCTACTGATAACTATCAGACATGGAAGCTAGAAAAAAATGTCAAATAAAGTTAATGATAAAGGACATTATGGTAAAGTGTACACTGTAGCTTTGATTGTGGTGTTTTACCCCCTATTGGAAGAAAATATAACACATTGTGCGTAAATGCTTAGTAAATCTGACTTGCATTTGACAAATGTAATTATATTTGAGTCATAGTTGTAATATGTAGGAATCTATAGAATACGAATGTCTAAGTCATTCTGAAAAGCACACAAACACAATCTATATGTTAAAGATTACAGGTTATAGGTTAAAGGTAACACATTCTTTGTTTTTGTTACTGAGTTTGTGTCATGCATTGCAAAGGTAAATATATATATGTGTGAGATTTCATATTTAATTTGTATTTAGTCATATTGAGTTTCAGTCCATCGAACTGTGTAATATAGTTTTTTCTGTAGTGTCTATTTTTTCACATTGTTTATTCATTTGAATAAACAATGCATTCGAGTGTCATGTTTCTTATTTTACCACATCTATTAATTACATGCAAGTAGACTATGTTGATGATATTAATGGTAGATTAATCGGTTTCGCAGAAGTTCAACGTTAGTGTGATTGAAATTTAACACTAGAAAAGGGATTTTGACTCAAACATTCTAACAGTCAAAATAAATATATTTCATATATGCTATTGGAAAAATAATAACGTGGCTATGCTTAGGAAGGTCATCAGAGTAATCTTGAAAAAGATTTCAAGGAACACAATATCTTTTTCATTAGTGTGAGCGGACCAAGTAATTTGGCGGAAAGGTGGAATAAACGAGTCAGGAGTAGGTTTTCTTGATTGAACACAGTTCTCTATTGAGAGATTTCTGACAATACAAACACTCCAACACAATCAATGGGAATCTCCCAAGGAACAACATGCATTTTCTTCATTAGATGACACAGGAACACCAGATGATTATCTTTAAACTATAACAACAATCACAGATTTGTCACCGTCTTAATGGTTCTTCGTGGATAGCTCCTCTCTCTCGGTGGCCATCCTCCAGAGATGGTTTATTTTCTTCTTCTCTCCCCTTCGCTGGTTCCCTCCTCCCTCTGCTGGTTCCCTCCTCCCTCTGCTGGTTCCCTCCTCCCTCTGCTGGTTCCCTCCTCCCTCTGCTGGTTCCCTCCTCCCTCTGCTGGTTCCCTCCTCCCTCTGCTGGTTCCCTCCTCCCTCTGCTGGGAGGAGGGACTCACAACGGTTGTAAAGCAAGAAACCATCTGGCTATTCTGTTGTTATTGTTTCTCTTACCAGCCATCCACGTGAGGGGAGCATGGTCAGTAACTAATGCAAACCTACGACCTACAACAACATCCCCATTCAGAACATGAAGTAGCAGTCTACCTGTTGGCTCTTTGTTGTTGTAGCCTTTCCTTTAACTTTTAACTATTTCGTCCTTTTAATTCCATATTCCATTGATTATATAGCTCCTAACTTTTGCTACACACGGAGGCTCTATGACTGTAACCTATTGCCGTCTTTGATGAGTTTAAGGAGGCTTTTTCAGTTGTCACAGTTCCAGAAGAATTGTTGTCTCAGTTGCATGAATACTGCATTCACCCTGTAGTGTTAGACTTCCTGATGCAACTTGCTCCTGTTACAGCAGCACATAGATATTTTGGAAGGCCCGGGTTTCCTGCTACAGTAGGCAACTTGGCGGTGCTTGAACCCCTGCAAAAGACAATTATTGTGTATCTGAAAGCAATTGATGAAGGTGTTGATCACTATGAAGTATGTGGTTGCTTTACAGACAAAGAAGGAAGAGTGTTGGTTGAGTTTAAACATGTGATGATTAAATATCTTGGGAGCCGTTCTCCTGTTGTTAAAGAATACTTCTTCCACAATGACTTATGTGTAGTCTCTGAGGACAATGGGTCTTCTCGGATGGAAGGTCTTGGTCTTTTTTGACCAGGTAGGAGTATCAAAATCCATGCAGCAACACTTGAGCTCAAAGTCTAGATGCCTTACATATGCTAAGGAAGTCTTGAGCCATGGATTTCCTACACTCTTGGCAAACTTTATTACCTTGAGCAAAACGTTGAGGAAGTCTCGTTTGAGTAGGGTCAGGGAGGCCATATTGGAAACTGCTGTGATACATCCCGTCAAATAGTTCTGGAACTGAAGGTAATGAATTTTCCCAAACTCCATCAGAGTAATAACCTACTGATCAGCAGAGAACACGGTGGACTGTATCAGCCTAGGCTTTGATTGACATCAGCTCTGTCTCTACAGAGGACATTAGAGCTCTGTCAAAATTAAATCAAATGACATTTTATTTGTCACATGCGCCAAATACAACAAGTGTAGACCTTACCATGAAACGCTTACTTACAAGCCCTTAACCAACAATGCATTTCAAGAAAAAGAGTTAATACAATATTTACTAAATAAACAAAGTAAAAAATGTAATAATAAGTAAGACAATAAAATAACAGTCCCAAGGTTATATACAGGGGTACCGGTACCAAGTCTACGCACAGGGGTACAGGTAAGTCAAGGGAATTTGTACATGTACTGTAGGTATGTGTAAAGTGACTATGCATAGATAATGAGGTGTTCGACCTAACATAAGGACTCAGTGTATGCCGTTCTATTCTGTTCTTTTGAAATAGACTATATTTTCTTTATAGCTTGTTTCTTTAGACCTGTCTAAAATAAATAATGGATTTGTTGTGAAGGTGTATGTTATATTACATGGATTTATTAGACTTTTTAAAAATGTAGATGTTCCAAAGGTCTGCATCAGCAGTTCATTAACGTGAGAACGACAGTTATTTGCTTGACAATCACCATCTGACGAAATGTCGTGACCGCCACAGCCCTAGTGTTCACTCAGTACCTTTAGGCCACACATTTATTGTGCATTTGGACAGGATATAATTTTCTCTAGACACCTCTACCTTTCAGAGAATGTCATCCGGTAGCATTGACTTCCTGTCTGTTGTGGCGCTGGGTAAAGATGATTCCAAAGGCACACTGTCCAACATTCAGTTGCTGCCTAAACCAACCCCGCTTTTCCAGAAGAAGTCTGTGTACATCGTTACAGGTGGTCTCTCTGGGCTGGGGTTTGAAACAGTGAAGTTCCTTTTGAAGAAAGGTGGAGAGTACATCGTCATACTCTCCAGAAGTAGCCCCACACCAGACATACAGCAGGAGATAGTCATTCTGGAGAGACAATGGAGTGCCCGTATTATATGGATGGCATGTGATGTCTCTGTCTCTGAGCATGTGCTCAGAGTGATTGGTCTCATTGGTCAGAAGTTTCCCTCTTGTCCAATCAAAGGGGTGTTTCACAGTGCAGTCGTCCTGCATGACGGGTTGATTGAAAACCTTGACAAATCCCACTTTGAGAAAATCCTAAAGCCCAAGGTGAATGGAGCTCTGAATCTGCACCACGCCACAAAACACTGTTAGACTACTTTGCGTGCTGCTACTCCTCGATCGCCTCACAAACAAAAATTATCATATTTGACCTAATGGTGGAGCTCTAAACATGCACAAATTCCCATAGGAACACAGCCATTTTAAAAGCACAGGGGCTTGTGCAGGAGTGATATACACATGAACTTATAACTTTGTTTTTTAAAGCTGAAGTCGTAACCTTTTCACTGATGTAATCAGATCTCATGTCTGATTCCCAGTTCGTCCACTAGATTGCAGTAGAATATCACACGACATCACTTGGCCACTTGAAACCATAGGCTTCTGGTACGTCACTGTGCTAAAATGGCTGAACAGACTTTCTAACATCTAATAATGACCCTAGCAACCAGGGCTTTCTAGTTTAAAAAAAAATCACACAGTTAACGTAAGGAAACGTCAAACTTGTTTTCCCCTTCATTTTTCCCATTGGAAACGAGGGAGAAAAATCAACGGCGCATATGGAGGATTCAAAGTAATGTCATATTAAAATGTAGATGGAAAAAGAAATGTATTGCGTTATGATCAAATTGTATTTGAGAAGTACGATAAAATAATTGTGTTGGGTAATTTTCATATTAATAATGTTGACAAAGACACTGACTCCAAGGCCATTGAATGTATTCATCTTTTGAACTCTATGGACTTTATCCAACATGTTACTGGGCCCTTCCATAACTGTGGCCATACTCTGGACCGGGTTATTACCAAGGGGCTTTCTACTGGGCCCACCCATAACCACAGCCAAACTCTGGACCGGGTTATTACCAAGGGGCTTTCTACTGGGCCCACCCATAACCACAGCCAAACTCTGGACCTGGTTATTACCAAGGGGCTTTCTACTGGGCGCACCCATAACCACAGCCATACTCTGGACCTGGTTATTACCAAGGGGCTTTCTACTGGGCCCACCCATAACCACAGCCAAACTCTGGACCTGGTTATTACCAAGGGGCTTTCTACTGGCCCACCCATAACCACAGCCATACTCTGGACCTGGTTATTACCAAGGGGCTTTCTACTGGGCCCACCCATAACCACAGCCAAACTCTGGACCGGGATATTACCAAGGGGCTTTCTACTGGGCCCACCCATAACCACAGCCATACTCTGGACCTGGTTATTACCAAGGGGCTTTCTACTGGGCCCACCCATAACCACAGCCAAACTCTGGACCTGGTTATTACCAAGGGGCTTTCTACTGGGCCCACCCATAACCACAGCCAAACTCTGGACCTGGTTATTACCAAGGGGCTTTCTACTGGGCCCACCCATAACCACAGCCATACTCTGGACCTGGTTATTACCAAGGGGCTTTCTACTGGGTTCACCCATAACCACAGCCATACTCTGGACCAGGTTATTACCAAGGGGCTTTCTACTGGGCCCACCCATAACCACAGCCATACTCTGAACCTGGTTATTACCAAGGGGCTTTCTACTGGGCCCACCCATAACCACAGCCATACTCTGGACCTGGTTATTACCAAGGGGCTTTCTACTGGGCCCACCCATAACCACAGCCATACTCTGGACCTGGTTATTACCAAGGGGCTTTCTACTGGGCCCACCCATAACCGCGGCCATACTCTGGACCTGGTTATTACCAAGAGGCTTTCTACTGGGCCCACCCATAACCACAGCCATACTCTGGACCTGGTTATTACCAAGGGGCTTTCTACTGTGCCCACCCATAACCACAGCCATACTCTGGACCTGGTTATTACCAAGGGGCTTTCTACTGGACCTGGTTATTACCAAGGGGCTTTCTACTGGGCCCACCCATAACCACAGCCATACTCTGGACCGGGTTATTACCAAGGGGCTTTCTACTGGACCTGGTTATTACCAAGGGGCTTTCTACTGGGCCCACACATAACCACAGCCATACTCTGGACCTGGTTATTACAAAGGGGCTTTCTACTGGGCCCACCCATAACCACAGCCATACTCTGGACCTGGTTATTACCAAGGGGCTTTCTATAGACATATCCTCTATTGTTGATGTTGCTTTATCTGATCACCACTGGGGATTTTTTACTACCTTGTTGCCCAAAGCACAGGGTAATACTGAACGCATTATTAAGAAAAGCTATCTTACCTCTCAAGTTGCTACATATTTTCTTTAGTGTATGAACAATACTCCACCACCTATTCTGCCTTCCTCGTGTGATGGTTAACTTTAATAGCAAATTAAGGGCAGCATAGCTGCCGTCACAATTAAATAGTAGCATCTAAATAACATTAAATCACAAGTCCAAGACACCTAATGAAAGATACATATCCTCTGAATAAAGCCACCATTTCAGATTTTTTAAATGTTTTACAGGGAAGACAAAATATGTAAATCTATTAGCTAACCACGTTAGCAAAAGACACCACTTTTCTAACTCCATCAGTTTCTTACTCCATCAGGTGCTATCACCAATTCGGCTAAACTAAGATATTGATAGCCACTAACCAAGAAAAAAACTCATCAGATGACAGTCTGATAACATATTTATGGTATAGGATAGGTTTTGTTAGAAAAATGTGCATATTTCAGGTAGATTTCATAGTTTACAATTGCACCCACCGTCACAAATGGACTAGAATAAATAAATAGAGCAACGTGTATTACCTAATTACTAATCATCAAACATTTCGTAAAAATACACAGCATACACTAATCGAAAGACACAGATCCTGTGAATACAGACAATATTTCAGATTTTCTAAGTGTCTTACAGCGAAAACACAATAAATCGTTATATTAGCATACCACATGTTCAAACATTACCAGAGCATAGATTCTAGCCAAAGAGAGCGATAACGTCAACATTGCCAAAATATATTAATTTTTTCACTAACCTTCTCAGAATTCTTCCGATGACACTCCTGTAACATCATATTACACAATCCATATAGAGTTTGATCGAAAATGTGCATATTTAGCGGCACAAATCGTGCTTACACAATGGAAATACTGTCCAACTACTCAAGCAATCTGCCCGGGAGCATCATGATAATACAACTATTTTTATCGAAAACTATTCATAAACTTGACTAAAAAAATACAGGTTGGACATGAAATGAAAGATGTATTAGTTATTAATGCAACCGCAGAGTTAGATTTTTAAAATTAACGTTACTAGACATACAGTGTGCGTTACAGCCAGACTAGTGCCGCAATAACGGCATCACTATTCACCATTATTGAGTTTACATTTTTCCACATAAAAACGGAATAACATCATAAATAGCTCCTACTTTTCGACGAGCTTCCATCGGAATCTTGGCCAAGTGGTACTTTTGTCCAAAAGAATCGTTGCTTGGTTGTAAAACGTTGCATTCAACTTCTGATATAGCAGCTAACTATAGCTAACAATTGCTAACATTACCTAACGTGTCCAAATCCTCATTACGCAATACTGAGGAAATTCCGAAAAATAGCAATATACTCGCATAATCTGATATAACTCGGTTTCAAATAGCTTCGTTATGATGTTTCTAACACCTATATCAAATTAAATTACAGACTGATATATCTAAAGTTCATTACTGAGCGTTCGAAAATGGCATCCCGAGGTCTCTCTCTGCGTAAAGTTCAACGTCGAAAAGAAGGCGTACCTCACTCCTTGGTCTTTTATAACCTCTGACAGCTACGTAGGAAGCCCATTCCACTTCTCATTGGTTACTGACATCCAGGGGAAGGCGGGTGCAGTTCGTGTCGTTCCATAGGATATACACACCCCTTTAAACTGAACTGAGATCAGAGCTTCGCTCTCAGACCTTCGCAAAACCTGTCATGGATTTCGCTGTAGAAAAAATCCTGTTCCACTCAGAGACATAATTCAAACGGCTATAGAAACTAGATAGTGTTTTCTATCCAATAATAACAATAATATGCATATTGTACGATCAAGAATTGAGTAGGAAGCCGTTTCATCTGTAGAGACAATTATGCTAATTTGAAACAGCACCCCCTATAGTCGCAAGAAGTTAAACGGTAATATGGGGAAAAGGGGCTGGACGGAACCAAAGCAAAGAAAGTAAATATCAAAGCTCCCCCTCTCCTATCTAACCTGCCTACCCACTTAACTTACCTAACTTAGCACCACCTAGTGCACTAACCAAAATACAGGGGGTGGTCCGCCCAGGTCTTACCTAGTGTGCCTAGACAGTGAATATACTACGGGTATATGTATGCCCTCGGGCCTCTTGCCTAAGCACTCCCTAAGTGCCTTCCCCTTCCCCCCTGGGAACAAATGAAACAGAATAATTATTAACAATTTCACAAACACTTTACAACTAAACTGAGTAAACTAACTCAGGCCACTAAAGAAGCTTTGACAAAGCAACAAACACAGAACATATCAAAGCTGCTACCAACAACAACTAACACATTACATACCACACTTTCTGTTAAACAACCAACACTATATCACAATCTAATTCTCCAGCAAAAAAATCTCTCTCTCTCTCTAATCTTTCTCATGCTCTTCCTTCTTCTGAACAGAACACTGGCTTTTATAACTTCTGGTGGCAATGGTGATTAGAGTCAGCTGCTTCTTGACGAGGGGGCGGGGTCAGCTCCAATCATCAATTAGCCTGGGGTCGACCAATCAGCTGGTTGGGGAGGCTTCCAGGAAGCCATCTCCTGAAACACACACACTCAAATACAACACAGAAACTGGGGAACGTAACAATGAGAGAGAAAACAAATAAATTAAAGAGAAATTGCAGAAAGGCAGAACGGATGTGGAGAAAGTCAAAGTTGCAGGTCCATTATGATATTCTGATAGATCAATTTGGCATAGGGAAGAAGGCAATTAGATATTACAGGAGGGCAAATTTCTCTAACTTGATCACTAATTATCAGAATAATTTGAGAGTGCTCTTCTCGATCATTGATGGCCTGATAAATCCTACCCCAGCAAACCTATGTGAACTTCCCTCCACATATGTGATGAGTTTGTGGTGTATTTCAGAGATAACAAACATTAGGCTGGGTGTCAGTCAAGCAAGACCTGATGAGAAGTTTGATGATACAATGGCTTCGGAAAGTATTTGACACTTGACTTTTTCCACATTTTGTTACGTTACAGCCTTATTCTAAAATGGATTAAAAAATAAACCCTCAGCAATCTACATATACATAGTAGCCTAACCTATGGTCACCATAGTAGCCTAACCTATGGTCACCGTAGTAGCATAACCTATGGTCACCGTAGTAGCATAATCTATGGTCACCGTAGTAGCATAATCTATGGTCACCGTAGTAGCATAACCTATGGTCACCGTAGTAGCCTAACCTATGGTCACCATAGTAGCATAACCTATGGTCACCATAGCAGCATAACCTATGGTCACCATAGCAGCATAACCTATGGTCACCATAGCAGCATAACCTATGGTCACCATAGCAGCATAACCTATGGTCACCATAGCAGCATAACCTATGGTCACCATAGCAGCATAACCTATGGTCACCATAGCAGCATAACCTATGGTCACCATAGCAGCATAACCTATGGTCACCATAGTAGCCTAACCTATGGTCACCATAGCAGCATAACCTATGGTCACCATAGCAGCATAACCTATGGTCACCATAGCAGCATAACCTATGGTCACCATAGCAGCATAACCTATGGTCACCATAGCAGCATAACCTATGGTCACCATAGCAGCATAACCTATGGTCACCATAGTAGCATAACCTATGGTCACCATAGCAGCATAACCTATGGTCACCATAGTAGCATAACCTATGGTCACCATAGCAGCATAACCTATGGTCACCATAGCAGCATAACCTATGGTCACCATAGCAGCATAACCTATGGTCACCATAGCAGCATAACCTATGGTCACCATAGCAGCATAACCTATGGTCACCATAGCAGCATAACCTATGGTCACCATAGCAGCATAACCTATGGTCACCATAGCAGCATAACCTATGGTCACCATAGCAGCATAACCTATGGTCACCATAGTAGCCTAACCTATGGTCACCATAGCAGCATAACCTATGGTCACCATAGCAGCATAACCTATGGTCACCATAGCAGCATAACCTATGGTCACCATAGCAGCATAACCTATGGTCACCATAGCAACATAACCTATGGTCACCATAGCAGCATAACCTATGGTCACCATAGTAGCCTAACCTATGGTCACCATAGCAGCATAACCTATGGTCACCATAGCAGCATAACCTATGGTCACCATAGCAGCATAACCTATGGTCACCATAGCAGCATAACCTATGGTCACCATAGCAGCATAACCTATGGTCACCATAGCAGCATAACCTATGGTCACCATAGCAGCATAACCTATGGTCACCATAGCAGCATAACCTATGGTCACCATAGTAGCCTAACCTATGGTCACCATAGCAGCATAACCTATGGTCACCATAGCAGCATAACCTATGGTCACCATAGCAGCATAACCTATGGTCACCATAGCAGCATAACCTATGGTCACCATAGCAGCATAACCTATGGTCACCATAGCAGCATAACCTATGGTCACCATAGTAGCCTAACCTATGGTCACCATAGCAGCATAACCTATGGTCACCATAGCAGCATAACCTATGGTCACCATAGCAGCATAACCTATGGTCACCATAGCAGCATAACCTATGGTCACCATAGCAGCATAACCTATGGTCACCATAGCAGCATAACCTATGGTCACCATAGCAGCATAACCTATGGTCACCATAGCAGCATAACCTATGGTCACCATAGTAGCATAACCTATGGTCACCATAGCAGCATAACCTATGGTCACCATAGCAGCATAACCTATGGTCACCATAGCAGCATAACCTATGGTCACCATAGCAGCATAACCTATGGTCACCATAGCAGCATAACCTATGGTCACCATAGCAGCATAACCTATGGTCACCATAGCAGCATAACCTATGGTCACCATAGTAGCCTAACCTATGGTCACCATAGTAGCCTAACCTATGGTCACCATAGTAGCCTAACCTATGGTCACCATAGTAGCCTAACCTATGGTCACCATAGCAGCATAACCTATGGTCACCATAGCAGCATAACCTATGGTCACCATAGCAGCATAACCTATGGTCACCATAGCAGCATAACCTATGGTCACCATAGCAGCATAACCTATGGTCACCATAGTAGCCTAACCTATGGTCACCATAGCAGCATAACCTATGGTCACCATAGCAGCATAACCTATGGTCACCATAGTAGCCTAACCTATGGTCACCATAGTAGCCTAACCTATGGTCACCATAGCAGCCTAACCTATGGTCACCATAGCAGCATAACCTATGGTCACCATAGTAGCATAACCTATGGTCACCATAGCAGCATAACCTATGGTCACCATAGTAGCCTAACCTATGGTCACCATAGTAGCCTACAGTTGAAGTCGGAAGTTTACATACACATAGGTTGGAGTCATTAAAACTTGTTTTTCAACCATTCCACAAATTTCTTGTTAACAAACAATAGTTTTGGCAAGTCGGCTAGGACATCTACTTTGTGAATGACACAAGTCATTTTTCCAACAATTGTTTACAGACAGATTATTTCACTTATAATTCACTGTATTACAATTCCAGTGGGTCAGAAGTTTACATACATTAAGTTGACTATGCCTTTAAACAGCTTAGAAAATTCCAGAAATTGATGTCATGGCTTTAGAAGCTTCTGATAGGCTAATTGACATCATTTGAGTCAATTGGAGGTGTACCTGTGGATGTATTTCAAGGTCTACCTTCAAACTCAGCGCCTCTTTGCTTGACATCATCGGAAAATCAAAATAAATCAGTCAAGACCTCAGAAAAGAAAATTGTAGACCTCCACAAGTCTGGCTAATCCTTGGAAGCAATTGCCAAACGCCTGAAGGTGCCACATTCATCTGTACAAACAATAGTATGCAAGTATAAACACCATTGGACCATGCAGCCGTCATACCGCTCAGGAAGGAGACGCGTTCTGTCTCCTAGAGATGAACGTACTTCAGTGAGAAAAGTGCAAATCAATCCCAGAACAACAGCAAAGGACCTTGTGAAGATGCTGGAGGAAACAGGTACAAAGTATCTATATCCACAGTAAAACGAGTCCTATATCAACATAACCTGAAAGGCCGCTCAGCAAGGAAGAAGCCACTGCTCCACAACCGCCATAAAAAAGCCAGACTACGAGACACAGCCAGTAAATTAAGGGTGGGACACAGCCAGTTGAATAAGACCTTAAATGTGATAGGAAAGTATCCAACAGGGAATTGTGATTATTGGCAGGAAACAGAGAATGTGGAGCGTGTATTGATACAGCGTGGACATTATTGGAGGGAACGATAGAGGATGATCCAGTATGAGGGAGAAGGGGATACAGGAAATTAATTTAAAGAGTATGTTGAGTAGAACGTTATTAGATATAGTCTCAAATGTTTTATCTTTTTTAAGAGCAACGGGGCTTACAGGTAGGATTTAGTTTCTCCCTGTCTCTGGCCCACACTCCAGTACAGTAGGTGGCGGTAATACACCATACCGTTGGATGCCAACCGCCGATAAACCCCACTGAAGAAGACATGGTGACTGTAGCGACGCCTCCAGCACTGAGATGCAGTGTATTAGACAGCTACGCCACTTGGGAGCAAACCTATGTTGTTGAAGCTTGGCTGTAAATCAGTGAGGAAAGCTTTGACTTGAATGCGGCTGTATTCATGTCAATAGGCAGTAGAGGTGAATCATCTGAAATTGAGGATTAAGAGTTTGGAATTGTTTCACCACCATCAACTGTTGCTCTATTTCGGGAATGCCATGTGGGTGAGTAGCCTAGGCTATAGATGCATCTCTGTAATGTGTCTCTATCTATGTAATTGTAAATGTATTTATGTAAAAAAATAGGGACCAAAATAGAAATAAATACCCAACTTTATTGTCCAATCCCGGTCACTTTTAAAAATCTGTGTATGTATTTTTTTAATAATCAGTCAATCCAAACAGTACAGTGGCCAATTGATGAATGAAAGAGACATAGTGTATGTCACAAAACACCAAAAAGATGAATGATATTAGGAGATTGTCAAGCCAAGCCTTCGATACTGGGTGAGACTTACAAGGTAGGGAGGGATGATGTGTTTCTGTTTGTCCAGATTGACAGTCTATTTATTGCGGTGTAGAAAACACAAACCATGATATTGAAGTGCCCGAAGTTGGTATGCTTTGTTTATTGGTTGTGTGGGGCATTGGCACAGAAACCTGTTAGTGGAAAATTCATTGTAGAAAATCTGATTTCACCCTAGCTGATCATTGTCGGCAGCTGGATCTGATAGTGAATTAATGAAACAGGCAGGGAGACTGAGCTCATCCGTGGTGGTTGGGGAACCCTAAAACTTCTGGCCCGTAGCCCTGCGTGGAATCGACTGTACCACAACAGCATGCTGAAGTGGCAAAATGAATATCCACGTTTATTAACACAGGGTCGCTACAGTTATTGTTATAGACATTATTTTGAGTTAATTCAATGAGTGGGGGTGTTCAATATATTTGACAGTACAAGCGGAGGGTCATGTGAAAATAGTTTTATGTTGGGGAGGTGTATGTATTTCTTAATATTTCTTTGACACCTTGAGTTGGACCAGCCCCCCCCCCAAGTACGTTTCAATATATCCCTTAGAAATCTCTTCCGGGGGACATGGTCATCCGCAGCCCGACTTGATGACAAAACAGTGCTCATAACTGGAGCCAACACTGGTATTGGCAAAGAGACAGCGCTGGACCTGGCAAAGAGAGGTAGGTCTACAGTGATACTAAAGCCATGATGATGTTAGCATACCGGTACATATGAAGATGTCTCACCATGACATGTTGAATGAGGCTTTGGCTCTTTCCTCAATTAGTCTTTCATTGATTACTCCAATCCCCTCTCCTTGCCTAATTCTCAAAATGCTTTGGAGACCATGCATCATGCTTTCTCATGTACTTAGGGAAGCCAAGCAGTAAAACACCTGATCTCAGGAAGCCAAGCAGTAAACCACCTGATCTCAGGAAGCCAAGCAGTAAAACACCTGATCTCAGGAAGCCAAGTAGTAAAACACCTGATCTCAGTTCCCCTTTTTTTTTTACCAAATACATTTGGATGTACAGGAATTTGACTAAATTAACTGGTGCTGCTGTACCACATGGGGATGTGTAAAACTTAGTCCCCAGTCTGAAGTGTAGCCGAATTGCAAGACGCTTCGGGAGGGCCCTCACGTGTGCCACATTCGAGCCTCGGTGTGAGCCGAATCAGGAAGAAGCGTTAATCGCTAAGCAAGTAGGTTATACTGCCTCAATAAACTGATATACAGACAATATATATATATATATATATATATATATATATATATATATATATATATATATATATATATATATACACCGCTCAAAAAAATAAAGGGAACACTTAAACAACACAATATAACTCCAAGTCAATCACTCTTCTGTGAAATCAAACTGTCCACTTAGGAAAGCAACACTGATTGACAATAAATTTCACATGCTGTTGTGCAAATGGAATCGACAAAAGGTGGAAATTATAGGCAATTAGCAAGACACCCCCAATAAAGGAGTGGTTCTGATGTGCCATCCTGGATGAGCTGCACTACCTGAGCCACTTGTGTGGGTTGTAGACTCCGTCTCATGCTACCACTAGAGTGAGAGCACCGCCAGCATTCAAAAGTGACCAAAACATCAGCCAGGAAGCATAGGAACTGAGAAGTGGTCTGTGGTCACCACCTGCAGAATCACTCCTTTATTGGGGGTGTCTTGCTAATTGCCTATAATTTCCACCCTTTGTCTATTCCATTTGCACAACAGCATGTGAAATTTATTGTCAATCAGTGTTGCTTTCCTAAGTGGACAGTTTGATTTCACAGAAGTGTGATTGACTTGGAGTTACATTGTGTTGTTTAAGTGTTCCCTTTATTTTTTTGAGCAGTGTATATATATATACCTCAGAATTGACGCTATAAGTCCATGAGTGAGAAGACTAACATGGACCAGGTGGCTGTTTGTGTGGGGGAGGAAGCTGAATCTACCAATGAACTGAGCATAGTTTTCTATTTGTAGAATGAGTTTTGTTACAGCTGGGCTTTAATGTTCTTATCAATTTGCTAAAGCTACTATGTAGCCTAATGATAATACAACACACAAACTGTAGTAGTATATCAACAGGTATCCTACTTAGCAGGTGGTGCCAGACAGGCACTGGGGGTTGCTGCTGGGAATTCTTATCACACACATAATGTGGAATCCTTTAAATTAAATATTGTATGCAGCTATGAAGGCTCTGTCCAATATCCTCCTGAAAAGTAACTATGATTGACATCCTGAGTTGGATTGGGCTGGAATTATTTTCTTGGATGGTAATTTATTTTCCACAATTTCTTTATAGGGGCTAGAATCATCATGGCCTGCAGAGACATGGAGAAAGCTGAGGGAGCCCTGAAAGAAGTCATACAAGGCTCTGGCAGCCAAAATGTTGTCATCAAGAAGCTTGATTTGTCAAACACCAAGTCCATCCGGGAGTTTGCAGAGACCATCAACAAGGGTCAGAGGACATGAGACATGGCTGTTGCTTAGTTCATCCACATGATATCTCCATACCTTATTTTATTCCACCATAGTCAAACCTCAAACACACCTTACAAACTGAGACTTGATTATATCGCAACTTCATTGACACAGTAATTGATTAATTGGCTGTAATTGATTAATTGGCAGTAATTGATTAACATTTTGACATTCGTGTTATTTCTGTAGAAGAGACTAAACTCAATATCCTCATCAACAATGCTGGCGTCATGGTGTGTCCGTACGGGAAAACAGCTGATGGATTTGAAATGCAGATTGGTGTCAACCACATGGGTAAGTGAAGGTACATAGCACAGGGAAGAGAAGCAAAGTTCCTCTTTGGCCAGGCATCACATGATGCTAAAACCTAAAAGCCACGGACATGCCACATATTATTGATAATTGACCAGTGACTAGTAGCCATTCCTATAAGGAAGTGCTTATTTAGCTGTTTACTTCCTTGTGGACAGCTGGACATGAAGCTCAATGCTTCCCTTAGAGATTTGGTTTTGTTATGACAGAAATACACTAAATGATTGATGACTCTGCCTAACCCACTACTGACTAACCACATGGATGATTGCATGTGGCGCACATCCAAGGAGGAAGGTTCCAGATGTTAGACCCCAAGGCAAATCAGGGGGAGGAAAAGGGGTTTATTCAAAGAGGACAAATCATGTTGTTTGGAAGTAGATGGTAGATGGTCATTTCTTCCCTGTCCTCAGTGATTCTCTCCACAGAACAAAGCAACAGGGTGTAATGTATAAACCCCCCCCTCACCCTAGCTTGTGGTTGACCAATTACAATTCCTTGCAGTAAAATTGGGCCAGTGGCCAAATTACAAGAATCTGTCTCCAGGCTCAATGTAGAAACGATTCAGACCCATGAAAACGTGGCACACGTAGCTATAGGTCCAGGACTGACTTTCCTACACAGATTTTAAACAGATGTTGAACTGAAAACAAACTATTTCCATTAATAATTCCCTATTGACCGTTAGACTTCTCTTGACCTTTAGTCCTCTGCGTTGTGTATTTTTCTTGGAAATATTCTTACACTGACCACGCAGCATTTAATTCAAGCATGTCCAGACTTGTACGTACTGTTCTCCATTGTTGATAATTTACTAGAGTTAAACCGAACAGTGCTTTCCATGTACTGTAGGGCCATCTAGTTTCAGTCAACACTTTTTTTTAAAGCTTTGTGGAAGAGATGTTATGTGGGAGGAGAGTTATGTGAAAGGTCATTCATCTCAAGTGATACTAACTAACCCACTGAATCGAACAAGACCGTTACCAGAACAGGATATTCTCTTTGCACAATCACAGTTCAAATGCATAAATCAAGTACAAGGAATCAACCTCAAATCTACCAATCAAAAGCTTCCAAAGCCCCCTATCTCGTCTCTTAGGTCACTTCCTGTTGACCCACTTATTGATTGACCTGATCAAAAGGTCGACCCCGGCCAGGATCATCAATGTATCCTCTTTGGCTCACTTCTGGGGTACCATCAACCTGGACGACATCAACAGTGAGAAGGGCTATGACAAGAAGAAAGCGTACAGCCAGAGCAAGCTAGCTAACGTCCTCTTCACCCGCTCCCTGGCCAAGAGGCTACAAGGTTTGTGTTTGTCCACTACTTCTGAGGCTTATACTGTAGATGTTTATCTTGCCATTAGTGGAATCTCTGACATTTGTTGTATTTACGTCCTCATTTTATCCCCTCTCTCAGGTACGGCTGTGACCGCATACTCCCTCCACCCTGGCGTCGTTCAGACTGATCTGTGGCGGCACCTGAACGCACCTCAGGCAGCTATCATGAAGATGATCAGTCCCTTCACCAAGACATCCGTCCAGGGAGCTCAGACCACTATCTACTGTGCTGTGGCCCCTGAACTGGAAACAGAGAGTGGTGGATGTTACAGGTGACCAGATGGAAACAGAGGGTGGTGGATATTACAGGTGAACAGATGGAAACAGAGAGTGGTGGATATTACAGGTGAACAGATGGAAACAGAGGGTGGTGGATATTACAGGTGAACAGATGGAAACAGAGAGTGGTGGATATTACAGGTGAACAGATGGAAACAGATGGTGGTGGATATTACAGGTGAACAGATGGAAACAGAGAGTGGTGGATATTACAGGTGAACAGCTGGAAACAGAGGGTGGTGGATATTACAGGTGAACAGCTGGAAACAGAGGGTGGTGGATATTACAGGTGAACAGCTGGAAACAGAGGGTGGTGGATATTACAGGTGAACAGCTGGAAACAGAGGGTGGTGGATATTACAGGTGAACAGCTGGAAACAGAGGGTGGTGGATATTACAGGTGAACAGCTGGAAACAGAGGGTGGTGGATATTACAGGTGAACAGATGGAAACAGAGGGTGGTGGATATTACAGGTGAACAGATGGAAACAGAGGGTGGTGGATATTACAGGTGAACAGATGGAAACAGAGAGTGGTGGATATTACAGGTGATGTTACGGCTGTCCTCGCTGACAGAAGGTGGGGACCAAAACGCAGAGTGGTTAGTGTTCATTCTTTTAATGAAAATCAACAAAACACTTCAAAGTACAAAAACAACCAACGTGACAAAACCGAAACCGTCCTGTGTGGCCACAAAACCTCCACAGGAACAAACACCCACAAAACACAAGTGAAACCCTAGCTGCCTTAGTATGATTCTCAATCAGGGACAACGATTCACAGCTGTCTCTGATTGAGAATCATACCAGGCCGAACACAAAATCCCAACATAGAAAATCAAACCTAGACCAACCCACCCAACTCACGCCCTGACCAACTAAAACAAATACATGACAAAGGAAAACAGGTCAGGAACGTGACAGAACCCCCCCCTTAAGGTGCGAACTCCGGGCGCACCAGCACAAAGTCTAGGGGAGGGTCTGGGTGGGCGTCTGTCCACGGTGGCGGCTCTGGCGCTGGTCGTGGTCCCCACCCCACCATAGTCAACCCCCGCTTCCGTGGCCTCCTCCCAATATTCACCCTCCATGTCAATCCCACTATTCCAAAGGGCAGTAACAGACTGAGGGGTAGCACCTGACTGAGGGGTAGCACCTGACTGAGGGGTAGCACCTGACTGAGGGGTAGCACCTGACCGAGGGGTAGCACCTGACCGAGGGGTAGCACCTGACTAAGGGGCAGCACCTGACTAAGGGGCAGCACCGGACTAAGGGGCAGCACCGGGATAAGGGGCAGCACCAGGATAAGGGGCAGCACCAGGATAAGGGGCAGCACCAGGATAAAGGGCAGCTCCGGACTGAGGGACGGATCCTGGCTGGATGACTCTGGCGGATCCTGGCTGGCGGAAGGCTCTGGCGGATCCTGGCTGGCGGAAGGCTCTGGCGGATCCTGGCTGGCGGAAGGCTCTGGCGGATCCTGGCTGGCGGAAGGCTCTGGCGGATCCTGGCTGGCGGAAGGCTCTGGCGGATCCTGGCTGGCGGAAGGCTCTGGCGGATCCTGGCTGGCGGAAGGCTCTAGCGGATCCTGGCTGGCGGGAGGCTCTGGCGGATCCTGGCTGGCGGGAGGCTCTGGCGGATCCTGGCGGGCGGAAGGCTCTGGCGGATCCTGGCGGGCGGAAGGCTCTGGCGGATCCTGGCGGGCGGAAGGCTCTGGCGGATCCTGGCGGGCGGAAGGCTCTGGCGGATCCTGGCTGGACGGCTCTGGCTGGTCCTGGCTGGACGGCTCTGGCTGGTCCTGGCTGGACGGCTCTGGCTGATCCTGGCTGGACGGCTCTGGCTGGTCCTGGCTGGACGGCTGGCTGGACGGCTCTGGCTGGTCCTGGCTGGACGGCTCTGGCTGGTCCTGGCTGGACGGCTCTGGCTGATCCTGGCTGGACGGCTCTGGCTGATCCTGGCTGGACGGCTCTGGCTGGTCCTGGCTGGACGGCTCTGGCTGGTCCTGGCTGGACGGCACTGGCTGGTCCTGGCTGGACGGCACTGGCTGGTCCTGGCTGGACGGCTCTGAAGGCTTGGGACAAACGGGCAGCGCTGGGCAGGCAGACAGTTCAGACCACGCTGGGCAGGCAGGCAGTTCAGACAGCGCTGGGAAGGCAGACAGTTCGGGCAGCGCTGAGCAGGCAAGCAGCGCAGGCGGCGTTGGGCAGACGGCCGACTCTGACCTGCTGAGGCGCACAGTAGGCCTGGTGCGTGGTGCCGGAACTGGAGGCACTGGGCTGGAGACACGCACCACAGGGAGAGTGCGTGGAGGAGGAACAGGGCTCTGGAAACGCACTGGAAGCCTGGTGCGTGGTGTCGGCACTGATGGTACAGGGCTGGGGTGGGAAGGTGGCGCCGGATATACCGGACCGTGAAGGAGGACACGCGCTCTTGAGCACCGAGCCTCCCCAACCTTACCAGGTTGAATGGTCCCCGTAGCCCTGCCAGTGCGGCGAGGTGGAATAGCCCGCACTGGGCTATGCAGGCGAACCGGGGACACCACCTGTAAGGCTGGTGCCATGTACACCCGGCTCGATGCCCAACCTAGCCCTCCCAGTGCGGCAAGGTGGAATAGCCCGCACTGGGCTAAGCACGTGTACTGGGGACACCGTGCGCTCCACCGCATAACACGGTGTCTGACCAGTACGACGCCCTCTCACTCCACGGTAAGCCCGGGGAGTTGGCTCAGGTATCCAACCCAGCTTCGCCACACTCCCCTTTAGCTCCCCCCCCCCCAAGATATTTTTGGGTGAGCCTCTCGGGCTTCCGTGCTAGCCGCGTACCCTCATACCTCCGGTTCCTCTCTCCGGTTGCCTCTGCTCTCCTCGCTGCCTCCAGCTGTTCCCATGGGAGGCGATCCTTTCCAGCCAGGATCTCCTCCCATGTGTAGCAACCCTTGCCGTTCAAGACGTCTTCCCATGTCCATTCCTCTGTCTGTCTCTGCTGCTGTCGCTGCCCTTCTCCACTCCGCTTGGTCCTCTTGTGGTGGGTGTTTCTGTTACGGCTGTCCTCGCTGACAGAAGGTGGGGACCAAAACGCAGAGTGGTTAGTGTTCATTCTTTTAATGAAAATCAACAAAACACTTCAAAGTACAAAAACAACCAACGTGACAAAACCGAAACCGTCCTGTGTGGCCACAAAACCTCCACAGGAACAAACACCCACAAAACACAAGTGAAACCCTGGCTGCCTTAGTATGATTCTCAATCAGGGACAACGATTCACAGCTGTCTCTGATTGAGAATCATACCAGGCCGAACACAAAATCCCAACATAGAAAATCAAACCTAGACCAACCCACCCAACTCACGCCCTGACCAACTAAAACAAATACATGACAAAGGAAAACAGGTCAGGAACGTGACAGGTGAACAGATGTATTAAATGTATAGGCATGATATTTAGCTATATATATATATATATATATATATATACACACACACACAGTTGAAGTCGGAAGTTTACATACACTTAGGTTGGAGTCATTAATACTCGTTTTTCAACCACTCCACAAATTTCTTGTTTACATACACTAAGTTGACTGTGCCTTTAAACATCTTGGAAAATTCCAGAAAATTATGTCATGACTTTAGAAGCTTCTGATAGGCTAATTGACATAATTTGAGTCAATTGGAGGTGTACCTGTGGATGTATTTCAAGGCCTACCTTCAAACTCAGTGCCTCTTTGCTTGAAATCATGGGAAAATCTAAAGAAATCAGCCAAGACCTCAGAAAAAAATTGTAGACCTTCACAAGTCTGGTTCATCCTTGGGAGCAATTTCCAAATGCCTGAAGGTACCACGTTCATCTGTACAAACAATAGTACGCAAGTATAAACACCATGGGACCACGCAGCCGTCATACCGCTCAGAAAGGAGACGTATTCTGTCTCCTAGAGATTAACGTACTTTGGTACGAAAAGTTTTAAATCAATCCAAAAACAACAGCTAAGGACCTTGTGAAGATGCTGGAGGAAATGGGTACAAAAGTATCTATATCCACAGTAAAACGAGTCCTATATCGACATAACCTGAAAGGCCACTCAGCAAGGAAGAAGCAACTGCTCCACAACTGCCATAAAAAAGCCAGACTACGGTTTGCAACTGCACATGGGGACAAAGATCGTACTTTTTGGAGAAATGTCCTCTGGTCTGATGAAATAAATAGAACTGTTTGGCAATAATGACCATTGTTATGTTTGGAGGAAAAAGGGGGAGGATTGCAAGCCGAAGAACACCATCCCAACCGTGAAGCACGGGGGTGGCAGCATCATGTTGTAGGGGTGCTTTGCTGCAGGAGGGACTGGTGCATTTCACAAAATAGATGGCATCATGAGGTAGGACAATTATGTGGATATATTGAAGCAACATCTCAAGACATCAGTCAGGAAGTTAAAGCTTGGTCACAACTGGGTCTTCCAAATGAACAATGACCCCAAGCATACCTCCAAAGTTGTGACAAAATGGCTTAAGGACAACAAAGTCAAGGTATTGGAGTGGCCATCACAAAGCCCTGACCTCAATCCTATAGAAAATGTGTGGGCAGAACTGAAAAAGCGTGTGCGAGCAAGGAGGCCTACAAACTTGACACAGTTACACCAGCTCTGTCAGGAGGAATGGGCCAAAATTCACCCAACTTATTGTGGGAAGCTTATGGAAGGCTACCCGAAACGTTTGACCCAAGTTAAACAATTTTAAGGCAATGCTACCAAATACTAATTGTGTGTATGTAAACTTCTGACCCACTGGGAATGTGATGAAGGAAATAAAAGCTGAAATAAATCATTCTCTCTACTCTTATTCTGACATTTCACATTCTGAAAATCAAATGATGATTTTAACTGACCTAATACAGGGAATTTTTACAACAATTAAATGTCAGGAATTGTGAAAAACTGATTTTAAATGTATTTGGAAAAGGTGTATGTAAACTTCCGACTTCAACTGGTATACATATATAATATATATATATTTCGTTTTGAAAGAATACATCTACGAATTAGATTATTCCAGCTTCATTAATAAATGAGTAGAGATGACATTTTCACTTGTTTTAATATTATTGTATATAGTATTTTCTAGTAAACTGTGTTAGAGACATGGGCATCTTCTCTGTTTGCCCACAGGGACTGTGCACCAGCCAACTGCTCACGGTCTGCTTCAGATGATGTCACGGCTCAGAAACTATGGGAGCTAAGCTGTCGGATGCTTTCTGTATCATGGGATTGAATAGCTCAGAAATACAGTGTATGGTTTTCATTGAGATGTCATTTGATGAGATGGAAGATATGGTTGTTATTGATTTTTAAATACAGTACATATAGTCATAATGTGATATTGATTTTTAAATACAGTACATATAGTCATCATGTGATATTGATTTTTAAATACAGTACATATAGTCATAATGTGATATTGATTTTTAAATACAGTACATATAGTCATCATGTGATATTGATTGTTAAATACAGTACATATAGTCATAATGTGATATTGATTTTTAAATACAGTACATATAGTCATAATGTGATATTGCACATCAATAATGAATTACTCTAACATTAAGGGTATTAACATTTCATATTGGAATTCTACTGTTCTATTTTCAACAACAACAAAAATATTCTAACGAAAAAACATAATCTGATTGTTTTCTATAAAACTTGCAACTACCAAGGGATCTCTTCAGCGTGATGTAATTTCCCTAAATGGCCTATTTGTCTCATGATAGAGAATTAAAATATATTCACATCAGCATGATTATAAGTGTGTATTTTCTTTTTGTATTTATATTTTGTTGGATACTGTAAATTATAAAAGTGATCAGATTAAGACAGTTTGCAAAAAAAAAAAAATGTAATAGTTTATTATTAAACACATGGGCATAAATATTTTGTATATCACTAAACCTCTACTCGACTTTTGACATTCCATTCCCCAATGCTCAGTCTTGGAATATTTGACTTCCATTGCTTCTTCATCTGCTCCACACTACACATGTTATTGAACACACCCGTTATACCCTGCTTTAGGATGATCTAACGTGTACCATGATACTCGGAAAGATTGAAAGACACATTTCCTAACAAACTATAATACATGAACAAAAGTATGTGGACACCTGCTTGTTGAACATCTCATTCCAAAATCATGGGCATTAATATGGAGTACCCCTCCCCCCCCCCCCCCCCCCCCCCATGCGGGGACATGCTTCCATTCAGCCACGAGCATTTGTGAGATTTGGCACTGATGTTGGGCGATTAGGCCTGGCTTGCAGTCGGCGTTCCAATTCATCCCAAAGGTGTTTGATTAGGTTGAGGTCAGGGCTCTGTGCAGGCCAGTCAAGTTCTTACACACCGACCTTGCTTTGTGCACGGAGGCATTGTCATACTGAAACAGGAAAGGCCTTCCCCAAACTGTTGCCACAAAGTTGGAAGCACAGAATCGACTAGAATGTAATTGCATGCTGTAGCGTTAAGATTTCCCTTCACTAGAACTAACGGGCCTAGCCCGAACCATGAAAAACAGACCCAGACCATTATTCCTCCTCCACCAAAGTTTTCAGTTGGCATTATGCATTGGGGCAGGTAGCGTTCTTCTGGCGTCCGCCAACCTAGATTCATCCATTGGAATGCCAGATGGTGAAGCTTGATTCATCACTCCAGAGAACGCGTTTCCACTGCTCCAGAGTCCAATGGCCAGTCGACGCTTGGCATTGCACATGGAAACCTATTTCATGAAGCTCCCGATGAACAGTTCTTGTCCTGACGTTGCTTCCAGAGGCAGTTTGGAACTGGTTAGTGAGTGTTTCAACTGAGGACAGATGATTTTTACGGGCTACACGCTTCAGCACTCGGCGGTCCCCTTCTGTGAGCTTGTGTGGCCTACCACTTAGCGTCTGAGCTGTTGTTGCACCTGTACTTTTCCACTTCACAATAACAGCACTTACAGTTGACCAGGGCAGAAATTTGACATGTGCCAATGTATGTTTATGGAGATTGCTTGGCTGTGTGCTCGATTTCATACACCTGTCGGCAACGGCTGTGGCTGAAATAGACGAATCCACTAATTTGAAGGGGTGTTCACATACCTTTGTATATATAGTGTATTTTATTTGTAAAAACCAAATCACCATATTTGAAATGTCTACTTTTTACCATAATAAAAGAAAAGGAGGAAAGATTATTCTGCCTGATAAACACTGAACAGAAATATAAACCATACATGCAATGATTTTACAAAGTTACATTTCATGTAAGGAAATCAGTCAATTGAAATACATTAGGCCCTAATCTATGGGTTTAACATGACTGGGTAGGGACGCAGCCATTGGAAGACAGGTCCAGCCAATCAGAATTCATTTTAGCTGTAGGGCCAAATTCAAATCATTTTTATATATTTTTTTGTTATAAAATCAAAATAGCTAAATTATCCAAGGCATGACCATCATAAAACAATTCCATATGTTAGCTTAGTAGAATCAAGTATTCAATATACTTTTTTATTAGTATTGTTATCATACAAGAGAAAACCAAGACAGTTCACAAAAAAAATCTAAGTTTCTTTAAAGACCTCAAATGTGATGTTAGCATGTAAATCTTGATGGGGTAAACATATTTTTATTTATTTTTGTGGATGCCAGCAACGCCACTACCAACCGATCTGTTAAAATCAATAAATGACAAACTGGGTATACTTGAATTAGTTAGTAAGGATATAAAAGAGTTGAAGGCAAGCCTAGAGATGAGTGATGAAAAAGCTGCGACATTGGAGAAGGAAACACACAAGCTAATAGCGACAGTCAATAAGATTGAAACAGAAATGAATGGAATTAAAAAGGAGAACACCGTTCTGAAGGAAGCCTTACTGGACATGCAAACTAGATCCATGAGAGAGAATTTGGTACTTACAGGTATCCAAGAAAAAGAAGGAGAAGTTCCTGAATCTATAGTTAGAGAGTTCCTCCTTACAGTGCTTCAGATTCCACGCGAAGTTATCGACAAAATCCAACTTGAACGCGTTCACCGCTTCGGACAGAGAGGGCAGAGGTACGAACGCCCAATCGTTGCCAAATTTGCTTCATTTAAAGATAAAATAATGGTTAAAAGCCTGGGTAAAAGACTTGCTGGGACCAAAATTGGCATGAATGATCAGTTTCCGAAGGAAATTGCAGAACGGCGTAAAGTTCTGTATCCAATTTTCAAAGAAAATAGATTAAAAGCGAAACGAGTAGCTCTCGTCGTTGATAAACTATATATTGATAACCAGTTGTTCAGAGACACAAAGACTACTCCATGGTTATTTTAAAAATTACAAAGTTCTCATAGACGAGGGAAATAAACACAATTCAAGCCCGGTTACTGATTGTAACAATACAATAAAAAATATAGCTTTTCTATAAATCTTCACATATAACTAATTGAACACACAAGCACTAATTCAACATAGTGAAGATAAAAACTAAGTAAACAGAAGGCACAGTATGTGTGGATGGTATGGTTTGTGTTTATTTTTTATTTTATTTGTTATGTTTGGAAAGTTGAGTGAGTGAGTAATGAAATGGTTGCATATCCCAGAGCCAATGTATTGCTGTGAGCCGGGTATGAGAGGGCTTTCAATGTTGTTCAGATGATGGATATACTTTTATAATGAATTATACGTCTTATTTATTTATTGTCCTATCATGGAGAACTACATTTTTTTTATATATTTTTTTTATAAATTATAACTAATTATTTATTATCCTATTTTAATGGTACGGTCCATGGCACTATACCCTAGACACCCACCTGAATGACCCAGATACTAAGGAGAAGTCCCTAACTGTTTTATGTGCTCGCTGTAAGCGGTCTCTGTATGCAGCTAAAATGAGGTCAGAGACCAAGAGCAGCACTGCCCCCTCAAGATTCTGAGCCTGCTTGGCAGGGTTGGTCCTGCAAAGCCAAAGCCCCCTAAAGGGAGAGCATAATATACAAGGAAATTCTCAAAGCTGCTAATGAGAACCTTGACGACCTTGTACCTAGCCGGTGGGGATTCCGGTGGGGTGCCCCCACCCAGGCAGTGGCAGTGCTGGCAACACTAGCTGCAGTAACCCATGGGGAGGGGGTCACACTCGGACATTCAGAGAGGGGGTATATTATATTATTGTGGCCCTGGCGGCACAAAATCAAAGTCGGACTGCATGGAGATGCGTGGGGACATGGTCATGACGGGTGGCCGTATTGTGGGTGTTTCAGGAATAAGGTGTACATTTGACCTCCATTATCTAGGATGTGACAATGGTAAATAAATCTCTCAATTTTTGCTCATTTTTTGTGCGGTCTTGCAGGCCTTCTCATGCAGCTGCAACTGCAAGTGCATTTGTAAATCATGACCCATCTTGAGTTGGGCTCTGGGATGGTGCAATTGTTGAGAAAGTGAGCTTATGGTTGTGTGGGGGTAAGGGCTGAGTGTGTGTGGGTGTATGTGTGTATCCCACAACTGTTGCGAAGGAAGAAGTAAAAGATGTTAGGGACAATAGAGGATGATCCACAGATATATATAATACAAATCGAGGTGAGGGCAATGGAAATGCATATGGCAATTGATCTTCTTCAATTCGGTAAATGGCACTGTATGCTCTTTTCAAAGAATGGATCCCAGTCGGTTCAGGGCTATGGGATACAGGGGGTCGAGGGTGGTCTGCCGGGCATTGGGATGACAAGCCATCTCGAGATGAGGCCTTTTAGCGGGTGGAATAGTAGGGACCAATTGGAGGTTTACTTAGTAGAAATGCAAATATCATGGTACAACTATATAGACACTCAATCATTATGTTACTTTTTAATAGTACGTTTACAAAAATATATTCTGATTAAAAGAATGAAAGGTGTGTCTCATTATGGTAAGTGGTGAAATAAGTATAGCCAGTTACAATTGTAATGGCTTAGCAGATAATAAGAAAAGACGATCAGTATTTACCTGGCTAAAAGAGAAGGATTATAATATCTATTGTTTACAGGAAACCCATTCAACAGTTTTAGATGAAGTTTTGTGGAAAAAGAACTGGGGGGGCAAAATATATTTCTCCCATGGGCAAAGAAATTCAAAAGGGGTGATGGTTTTAATTAACAATAATTTTGATCCAAATGTGCAAATTGTCCAAACAGATCCTCAAGGTAGATGGATTATTTTAAATATGTTATTGGACAATAAACAAATATGGCTTGTTAACCTATACGGTCCGAATAATGATGATCCAAGCTTCTTTGAAAATATATATAAGAATTTATCAACTCTACAAGCAACACTAGACTCTATTATTATAGTGGGAGATTTTAATACGGTCTTAAATACCTCTATAGACCGGAAAGGAAATCACACTACAAACTATCACCCTCAGGCACTTAAGGAAATCATGAATGTCATGGATATATTGGAATTAGTGGATATATGGAGACTTAAATACCCTGATTTAGTGAGATATACATGGCGGAGGCTGAATCAAGCTAGTCGTCTTGACTACTTTCTTATACCATTCTCTCTGGCACCAAAAGTTAAAAAAGTGTTGATAGGGGACAGAATGCGGTCGGATCATCACATAATTGGCATATATATTTCTCTTACAGAATTTCCACGTGGGCGAGGATATTGGAAATTTAATCAAAGTCTACTAGATGATAAATTGTTTAGAACTAGGACAGAAGATTTTATAACTGACTTTTTCAGACATAACATAGGTACAGCAGATCCCCTTATTGTATGGGACACTTTTAAGTGTGCCTTTAGAGGCCATGCAATTCAGTACTCATCTATAAAACAAAGGGAATTTAGATCAAAAGAGTCCATATTAACAAAGGAAATTGAAGGACTAACAGTACAGTTAGATAGCAATAAAAACGGTACCATAGAGGCACAGAATAAGTTAGAGGAAAAACAAAAAGAAATGGAGGAACTTATTCAAGAAAGATCCAGTGTAATATATTATAAAAATAAAGCGAACTGGATGGAATATGGGGAAAAATGCACCAAATTCTTTTTCAATCTTCAATATAGAAATGCTACCAAAAATTTTTTATTAAAACTTGTTACAAATGATGGAGTCACGCATGATTCACCAAATGATATTTTGAAAGAGGAAGTAAAGTACTTTAAGAATATGTTTTCGTTTCAGGCTCCTCCATCTCCACTAACTGAAACTAATTGTATGGATTTTTTTCCTATTAATAATGTAAAATTAACATCTGTACAGAAAGACTCATGTGAAGGCCAAATTACAGAGGAGGAACTGCTTGATGCAATTGGGGCCTTTAAGGATGGGAAAACTCCAGGGCTGGATGGCATACCAGTGGAAGTATACAAAACTTTTTTTGATATACTCAAAGGGCCATTATTAGCTTGTTTTAACCACTCCTATATAAATGGTAGATTATCAGACACGCAACAAGAAGGTCTGATATCGTTATTACTGAAACAGGACCCAAGTGGTATATATAAAGATCCAGTCCAATTAAAAAATTGGAGACCTCTTACACTTCAGTGTTGTGATGCAAAAATCCTAGCAAAATGCTTGGCGCATAGAATAAAAAAAGTTTTGTCAGATATTATTCATCCTAATCAGACAGGTTTTTTACATGGACGATACATTGGAGATAATATAAGGCAAGTACTGGAAACAATAGAACACTATGAAATATCGGGGACACCAGGTCTGGTTTTCATAGCTGACTTTGAAAAGGCTTTTGATAAAGTACGACTGGAGTTTATATATAAATGCCTAGAATATTTCAATTTTGGGGAATCTCTTATAAAATGGGTTAAAATTATGTATAGTAACCCTAGGTGTAAAATAGTAAATAATGGCTACATCTCAGAAAATTTTAAACTATCTAGAGGAGTAAAACAAGGTTGTTTACTATCGGCATATCTATTTATTATTGCCATCGAAATGTTAGCTGTTAAAATTAGATCAAACATTAATATTAATGGATTAGAAATCCGTGGCTTAAAAACCAAGGTGTCATTATACGCTGATGATTCATGTTTTCTTTTAAAACCACAACTAGAGTCGCTCCACGGCCTCATAGA
The DNA here is from genome assembly GCF_016432855.1 of Salvelinus namaycush. Lineage (NCBI taxonomy): Eukaryota > Metazoa > Chordata > Actinopteri > Salmoniformes > Salmonidae > Salvelinus > Salvelinus namaycush. The sequence goes on from NC_052339.1 coordinate 33,372,600, forward strand.
GGATCTAGATACCTTTGCTATCCTCTCTGGATTAAAACCAAATTATGATAAATGTACCATATTACGTATTGGATCACTAAAAAATACACATTTTATATTGCCATGTAGTTTACCAATTAAATGGTCTGACGGAGATGTGGACATACTCGGTATAAAAATCCCAAAAGAAAGAAATGATCTCACTCCAATAAATTTTTATAGAAAGTTAGCAAAAATAGATAAGATCTTGCTACCATGGAAAGGAAAATACTTGTCTATTTGTGGAAAAATCACCCTGATTAACTCTTTAGTCATATCACAGTTTACCTATTTGCTTATGGTTTTGCCTACACCTAGTGACCTGCTTTTTAAATTATATGAACAAAAAATATTCCATTTTATTTGGAACGGCAAGCCAGATAAAATTAAAAGGGCCTATTTATATAACGAATATGAATTCGGAGGGCAGAAATTATTAAATATTAAAGCATTAGACCTCTCACTAAAGGCATCAGTCATACAAAAGTTATACTTAAATCCAAACTGGTTCTCTAGTAAATTGGTACGAATGTCTCATCCTATGTTCAAGAAGGGCCTTTTTCCCTTTATTCAGATTACACCTGCTCACTTTCGGTTGTTTGAAAAGGAAATAATCTCCAAAATATCCTTGTTTTTTAAACAAGCCTTAGAAAGTTGGTTGCAATTTCAGTTTAATCCACCTGAAAGGACGGAACAAATAGTACAACAAATATTGTGGTTAAATTCAAATATAGTAATTGATAAAAAAACTGTATTTATCGAAGAAATGTTTAAAAAAGGTATAATTTTTGTGAATGATATCAGAAATAGGACTGGTGGAGTTATGTCACACATGCAGCTAACACAGACATATGGAAATGTCTGCTCTACCCAAAATTACAACCAATTAATTGCAGCATTACCACAAAAATGGAAGAGGCAAGTAGAAGAGGAAAAAAGTAAGGAACTTGTATGTCGGCCCTGTATTAAAGAACATAAATGGTTAAAGAAAAGTGTGATAAATAAAAACATATACCAATTTCATTTAAGGACCAAAAAACTGACAGCTGTGCCATATAAATTGCAAAATAGTTGGGAAGAGATTTTCGATGTACCCATTCCATGGCACAAGGTTTATGAATTGATACGCAAAACAACGCCGGATTCAAAACTTCGAATTTTTCAATTTAAATTACTGTACAAAATTCTTGCAACTAATAGAATGTTATATATATGGGGTATACAATCTTCCCAGCTCTGCAGATTCTGTTGTGAGGAGGCAGAGTCATTAGATCATTTATTTTGGTATTGTCCATATGTAGCTCGTTTTTGGTCACAGGTCCAGGAATGGCTGAAGAATTGCAACATTTGCCTAGAACTAACGCTACAGATAGCAATACTGGGGGATTTGAAAAGCCATAGTCAATCAATCAATAATATAATAATTATTTTAGCAAAAATGTTTATTTTTAATTTACAATCTGTAGAAGCTATGAGAATAGGAAGGTTCAAATCTTTTGTGAAGCATCACAGCACAGTTGAAAAATATATGGCAAATAAAAATCCGAAATGGATGATGTTGGAAGATAGATGGGAAGGGTTGAGTGGAACTGAAGGGTGGGACTAATAACAAGATAAACAATGTAGGGCATACGGGATCTGTGAAATGTGTATAGGTGCGGAGCTTTTGTGAAATAGCGCAGTTACAAGTGGAAATAAAATTGGATGGACAACAGAAATAGAGGAAGGACTAAGAACAAACAAGAGAGAACTATTATAAAGTAGACTGTGTCTGTAAAATAGGTATAAGATGTATAAATTGAAGGTAAAAGCAGAAGTGTTTATTAGTTTACTCCAATTGGGGGAGCGGTGGTAGGGTTGCGGGGAATAATAATAAAGGTATATTCTTTAAAAAAGTATGTATGTCTATATAGGTATGTGTATGTATATATGTGTATATGTATGCATGCGTGTATGGATATATATATTTACCCAAAAAAATATGGGGGATTGGAAATGATGCAGACAATTACATTGGAAGCAACATTCTTTCCGCAATATTAAGCTGATCCACCCCTAAAAAAAATATATATAAATAAAAAAATAAAAATAAAAAAAATAATAAAAAAAACGCCACTACCAGTGCTTAATTTGAGATGGATCCTGCCGGAACAGGAACTGGCACCTCTCAGATTTTACTTTGTTTGTTCCGACACCTATTTGCCCGGATCCGGTACCTCTCTTATTAATTGTTTCACTGTTCTCACTGTAGACATTCTAATAAAAATGATAAGCATTAAATGAAGTCTTCATCCAAGATGGTGTAGCAGTCAGACGTCTTTTGTCTTCGTCTTGTCGTGTCCCGTGTATAAATCGTGTATATATCTTTTTATATCTTTTTTCTTTGCATATATTTCAAAAATATTTTTCTTAACCTCAACTTCAACATACTCTCCTGCAATCCGCCTCACCCAATGTGGTATGGATCTGCTATTTTCTGTACTTTGAACCAGAACCCCCAACAGAAGCTAGCCAGCTAACTAGCTACTAGCTAGTAGTCAGCTAGCCACTGCTAGCGGTCATCAGCTACCTTTAGCCCGGACAACTCTCGCCAGTCTGCACAGCGCGAGTCAAACCAGAGCAAATTGTACTTATTATTCTCCATATCTCCGGATTCCTACCGCAAGCTCTGAACCTTTTCACCTGGATCATCGCAGCTAGCTAGCTGACATCCGAGTGGCCACTCCTGGCTAACATCTCTGTCCCGGAGCAAGAACCAACTAGCCTGGAGCTAGCCTTTGCTAAGCCCATCTCCCGGCTACCCGAAGAGGTCCGTCAGCCACTCCTTGGGCAACAATACCTATTTTGCCAATTGGCCTGGACCCCCGCTGACCCATCACGACTGGACTACCGACGTAATTCGACCGAGGGGGTTTTTCAACTGGCTCCTCCGTCGCGACGTCCCTTGAATGCCCATCTGCTAGCCTGCTAGCCACGGCCCGCTAGCTGTCTAGAGCATATCGGACTGTTAGCTTAAGAGGCCCATCTGACAATTCTTTGGCCACTATACCTATTTTGCCAATTGGCCTGGACCCTTTCACCACCACACGACGACTGGTCTGCCGACGTTACTGCACGAAGGAGCTACAACTGACTTCTTCCATCGCGACGTCCCTCTAAGATCCTTCTGCTAGCTTGCTAGCCCCGGCCCGCTAGCTGCCTGAATCCCCGTGTCTCCGGCCCGCCTGAGCCACTCACTGGACCCCTATGATCACTTGGCTACGCATGCCTCTCCCTAATGGCAATATGCCTTGTCCATTGCTGTTTTGGTTAGTAATTATTGCCTTATTTCACTGCAGAGCCTCTAGCCCTGCTCAATACGCCTTAGTTAACCCTTTAGTTCCACCTCCCACACATGCGGTGACCTCACCTGGTTTAAATTATTTTTCTAGAGACAATATGTTAGGTGAGAATTATCGGTTAATTGAATGATTAGAATATTCCGCCCTGAAACATATAATTGTATGGAAGTGATTAGAATGTATAACATCATAATCAATAAATGTGTAGTCTAGTCAGAATTAGGGTAAGGACAATATGTCTTTATGGTATTATAAACACAGACTGTCTGAGCTTGGTGCCGACCTGACTAGAGATTTGGGAGAAGAACAGGGTGTATGTCTCAAGGACAAGGTCACTAATCTCTGGCGGCTGGGTAGCAGGACATGTGTGTGCGTCTGTTTGTATGCGTGTGTGTGTGTGTGTGTGTGTGTGTGTGTGTGTGTGTGTGTGTGTGTGTGTGTGTGTGTGTGTGGTTGTGTGAATGTGTGGGCGTGAGAAGTCAGTATAAAATGAATTGTTTTGTATTCCTGATTTTAGAACGTTCCGTGAATAAACCTTTTTGACTATTTAGCTGGGCCTCCGTCTGTTTCATTCGACCAGGATCTTACAAATTCCGGTTTGCAGACTGAGTAATATATTTGAATTGGGTTATAAACCAGGGGAACAAAATTATCTTATCAATTGGTCCTTCGAGCCGGATCTCAATACCTGCCTCTGTCGTCCCAAGGACCTGCTGAGAACTGTGCATGGGCGGATCCAGGATCCGTGAGACAAAGACCTGACCTCTGAATTGAGGGTTTATTTCAGGCCAGTGGGTGAACTGGTACACGACAGAGGTGGTGACGAGATCCAACCTACATTGCTTTTCCCAGTCTACGAGAAGGTCAGTAAAGCTTTATTCACGAATTAGGGGAATTGACGCTTGGGCTACATTCCAAAATATATTTGATTGTTTTTGTGTAGTTTAGGGGTTGAATTTAAATTCCCGTAGTAGGGCATTCTTACCCGGTGACCTATCTTTAGAATTTTGTGTAGAGAAAAGTTTTAAAGGGAATGAAGTATTCTATGCAAATGGAAGGTAGGAATTGGGTGTAGAGCCACTAAGGAAGCAGTAGAAGGGGGTCCGTGATGACACCGGGTATCTGCAGTACCAAACTAAACTAAAGAATATTAGAGAATATATTAGAAGGTCCGTAAATGACGTGAGGTATCAGTGACACTAAGACTATCAGTGGACACTACACTACCTATATAAACTAAAGAAGAGAGAAGGGAAACCTAATATAGCGGAGTGAGATACGAGATATTAACGTCAAAAGAACAAGCAACAACAGAAAAATCGGCTGCTGACTAGGGATTTACGACCCCTGGAAAATAGCTTATAGTTGTATACGGATGAGACTTAATGTCCGATCGAAAGACACCTCTATAATTAAAGTTTCAGGAAAGGAAAAACACAGAGGTTAAGAGATAGCAAAAAGAGCATAGATTTTCCGGAATGGCACGAAGGTATCTGCACGCACTACCAATGGAAACTATCTAATGTTGAGACCTAAACGTTAAATTGGCCAATATACATTAGCCGATCTAACATACTAAGATCTAACAGTAAGACCTAAAAGTAAAACTGGTTGAAGTAATTGATCTAAAGTATATTAGTAGGAAGGGAGGCAAGAACTACCGGAGGCGCGCAAAATAGGTTCGACCATTCCACGAAAAGAGCACACACACGCGTAGGGAATAGTGACATAAGAGATCAGAGTTTTAAGCACACACATAGAATAAGAAGATAATTATTTGCGTGTGAGATAGATATATTTTTCAGTCAAAAGTCGCAACAAAGCATCCTTCACTCATGCTGCCAAACATACCCTCGTAAAACTGACTCCTCAGCAAACTGGATGCAGTCTATCACAGTGCCATCCGTTTTGTCACCAAAGCCCCATATACTACCCACCACTGCGACCTGTATGCGCTTGTTGGCTGGCCCTCACTTCATATTCGTTGCCAAACCCACTGGCTCCAGGTCATCTATAAGTCTTTGCTAGGTAAAGCCCCGCCTTATCTCATCTCACTGGTCACCATAGCAACACCCACCCGTAGCACACGCTCCAGCAGATATATTCCAACAGATATATCACACTTCCGGCGCCGACCAAGATGGCCGCCTCGCTTCGCGTTCCATGGAAAATATGCAGTATTTTGGTTTTTTATGTGTTATTCCTTACATTGGTACCCCAGGTAATCTTAGGTTTCATTACATACAGTCGGGAGGAACTACTGAATATAAGAGCAACGTCAACTCACCATCGTTCCAACCAGGAATATGACTTTCCCGAAACGGATCCAGTGTTTTGCCTTCCACCCAATACAATGGATCTGATCCCAGCCGGCGACCCTATGCGACGCCGTAAAAGGGGCAAACGTAGCGGTCTCCTGGTCAGGCTTCGGAGACGGGCACATCGCGCTCCACTCCCTAGCATACTACTCGCCAATGTCCAGTCTCTTGACAATAAGGTTGATGAAATCCGAGCAAGGGTAACATTCCAGAGAGACATCAGAGATTGTAACGTTCTCTGCTTCACGGAAACATGGCTAACTCAAGAGACGCTAACGGAGTCGGTGCAGCCAGTTGGTTTCTTCACGCATCGCGCCGACAGAAACATACATCTGTCTGGTAAGAAGAGGGGCGGGGGGGTATGCCTTATGATTAACGAGACGTGGTGTGATCATAACAACACACAGGAACTCAAGTCATTCTGTTCACCTGATCTAGAACTCCTCACAATCAAATGTCGACCGCATTATCTACCAAGGGAATTCTCTTCGATTATAATCACAGCCGTATATATTCCCCCCCAAGCAGACACATCGATGGCCCTGAACGAACTTTATCTGACTCTTTGTAAACTGGAAACCACACACCCTGAGGCTGCATTCATCGTAGCTGGGGATTTTAACAAGGCCAATCTGAAAACAAAACTCCCTAAATTCTATCAGCATATCGATTGTGCTACCAGGGCTGGTAAAACCTTGGATCATTGTTATACTAACTTCCGCGACGCATATAAGGCCCTCCCCCGCCCTCCTTTCGGAAAAGCTGACCACGACTCCATTTTGTTGCTTCCAGCCTACAAACAGAAACTAAAACAACAAGCTCCCTCGCTCAGGTCTGTTCAACGCTGGTCCGACCAATCTGATTCCACGCTTCAAGACTGCTTCGATCACGCGGATTGGAATATGTTCCGCATTGCGTCCAACAACAACATTGACGAATATGCTGATTCGGTGAGCGAGTTCATTAGAAAGTGGATGTCGTACCCACAGCAACGATTAAAACATTCCCAAACCAGAAACCGTGGATTGACGGCAGCATTCGCGTGAAACTGAAAGCGCGAACCACTGCTTTTAACCAGGGCAAGGTGACCGGAAACATGACCGAATACAAACAGTGTAGCTATTCTCTCCGCAAGGCAATCAAACTAGCTAAGTCCCAGTACAGAGACAAAATAGAGTCGCAATTCAACAGCTCAGACACAAGAGGTATGTGGCAGGGTCTACAGTCAATCACGGATTACAAAAAGAAAACCAGCCCCGTCGCGGACCAGGATGTCTTGCTCCCAGACAGGCTTAATAACTTTTTTGCTCGCTTTGAGGACAATACAGTGCCACTGACACGGCCCGCTACCAAAACCTGCGGGCTCTCCTTCACTGCAGCCGAGGTGAGTAAAACATTTAAACGTGTTAACCCTCGCAAGGCTGCAGGCCCAGACGGCATTCCCAGCCGCATCCTCAGAGCATGCGCAGACCAGCTGGCTGGTGTGTTTACGGACATATTCAATCAATCCTTATCCCAGTCTGCTGTTCCCACATGCTTCAAGAGGGCAACCATTGTTCCTGTTCCCAAGAAAGCTAAGGTAACTGAGCTAAACGACTACCGCCCCGTAGCACTCACTTCCGTCATCATGAAGTGCTTTGAGAGACTAGTCAAGGACCATATCACCTCCACCCTACCGGACACCCTAGACCCACTCCAATTTGCTTACCGACCCAATAGGTCCACAGACGACGCAATCGCAACCACACTGCACACTGCCCTAACCCATCTGGACAAGAGGAATACCTATGTGAGAATGCTGTTCATCGACTACAGCTCAGCCTTTAACACCATAGTACCCTCCAAACTCGTCATCAAGCTCGAGACCCTGGGTCTCGACCCCGCCCTGTGCAACTGGGTCCTGGACTTCCTGACGGGCCACCCCCAGGTGGTGAGGGTAGGTAACAACATCTCCACCCCGCTGATCCTCAACACTGGGGCCCCACAAGGGTGCGTTCTGAGCCCTCTCCTGTACTCCCTGTTCACCCACGACTGCGTGGCCATGCACGCCTCCAACTCAATCATCAAGTTTGCGGATGACACTACAGTGGTAGGCTTGATTACCAACAACGACGAGACGGCCTACAGGGAGGAGGTGAGGGCCCTCGGAGTGTGGTGTCAGGAAAATAACCTCACACTCAACGTCAACAAAACAAAGGAGATGATTGTGGACTTCAGGAAACAGCAGAGGGAGCACCCCCCTATCCACATCGACGGGTCAGTAGTGGAGAAGGTGGAAAGTTTTAAGTTCCTCGGTGTACACATCACGGACAAACTGAATTGGTCCACCCACACAGACAGCGTTGTGAAGAAGGCGCAGCAGCGCCTCTTCAACCTCAGGAGGCTGAAGAAATTCGGCTTGTCACCAAAAGCACTCACAAACTTCTACAGATGCACAATCGAGAGCATCCTGTCGGGCTGTATCACCGCCTGGTACGGCAACTGCTCCGCCCACAACCGTAAGGCTCTCCAGAGGGTAGTGAGGTCTGCACAACTCATCACCGGGGGCAAACTACCTGCCCTCCAGGACACCTACACCACCCGATGTCACAGGAAGGCCATAAAGATCATCAAGGACAACAACCACCCAAGCCACTGCCTGTTCACCCCGCTATCATCCAGAAGGCGAGGTCAGTACAGGTGCATCAAAGCAGGGACCGAGAGACTGAAAAACAGCTTCTATCTCAAGGCCATCAGACTGTTAAACAGCCACCACTAACATTTAGCGGCCGCTGCCAACATACTGACTCAACTCCAGCCACTTTAATAATGGGAATTGATGGAAATTGTCAAAATGTACCACTAGCCACTTTAAACAATGCCACTTAATATAATGTTTACATACCCTACATTACTCATCTCATATGTATGTGTATATACTGTACTCTATATCATCTACTGCATCTTGCCATCTTTATGTAATACATGTATCACTAGCCACTTTAAACTATGCCACTTTATGTTTACATACCCTACATTACTCATCTCATATGTATATACTGTACTCTATACCATCTACTGCATCTTGCCTATGCCGTTCTGTTCCATCACTCATTCATATATCTTTATGTACATATTCTTTATCCCTTTACACTTGTGTGTATAAGGTAGTAGTTGTGGAATTGTTAGGTTAGATTACTTGTTGGTTATTACTGCATTGTCGGAACTAGAAGCACAAGCATTTCGCTACACTCGCATTAACATCTGCTAACCATGTGTATGTGACAAATAAAATTTGATTTGATTTGATTTGATTTCACTGGTCACCCCCAAAGCCAATTCCTCATTCGGCCGCCTTTCCTTCCAGTTCTCTGCTGCCAATGACTGGAACGAACTGCAAAAATCACTGAAGCTGGAGACTCATATCTCCCTCACTAGTTTTAAGCACCAGCTGTCAGAGCAGCTCACAGATCACTGCACCTGTACATAGCAACCAGCATCCAACTACCTCATCCCCATACTGTTATTTATTTGATTTATTTTGCTACTTTGCACCCCAGTATCTTTGCTTGCACATCTATCACTCCAGTGTTTAATTGCTATATTGCATTTATTTTGCCACTATGGCTTATTTATTGCCTTACCTCCCTTATCCTACCTCATTTGCACACATTGTATATAGACTTTTTCGTATTATTGACTGTGTTTGTTTATTCCATGTGTTGTTGTTTGTGTCGCACTGCTTTGCTTTATCTTGGCCAGGTCGCAGTTGTAAATGATGTAAACTTGTTTTCAACTAGCCTACCTGGTTAAACAAAGGTGAAATAAAACAAATTGAAATAAAAAGTTGCCTCCTCATTATTTCTCCCACTCCCCAGAAAGACCATCATGTAAAAGCACGGTGATTCTTCTGTGTAATCATCCTATCCTGCCACACTGATTCCAGACCTGCTCTCTTATTTGTACATAGAGGTTATTCGGAGGGCCGGTGGGTAACGACTGCAGGGATTAAACTAGCAAAATAGTGGGTGGAATGTACAGTAAATGAGCGTAAATGAGCGTATACAGTATGAGCGTATACAGTAAATGAGCATCCTATGCCTCAGACGTAATGCAACAACAACAAAGAGCCGTCAGAGAAAAGGTTTTTGAACATGCCCGAACCAAGGTGCATTTGGTGGCAGCAAGCCTTGTAGACAAGGCTAGAGAGGATACCCAGGTTATAGTTAACACTCAAAATGAAAAAAAAAACAATAGACACTACAGCCAGTGTCTTCAGAACATTCTTAGAAGGAGGTTAAAGGTCACAGCCTCAGCTCCACTCATGGCTTTCAGCAAGAAGTTGACTCTCAGGAGTTAAATGGACTTGACATGGGGAGAGGCATTGTGGGAGGTTTTGAAAACTAAGGTAGGATTTAAAAAATATATATATATACCTTCACAGTGCAGAACAAGTTTGTAATCTGAATATGTGCTTCACATAGGCAGGAGGCCTTTATATTCGCATATGTGTGTTCTGCTGTAGCCTATATTGATTTATTTTAAGTTATATTCTGATATTTGTTCTACTGGTACATTGATCTCTGGAAAGTTATATGAAATGTGGGTCTTGTAAGCTCCAACAGCTGAGTGTGTGTGCATATGCATATGGCGGATGTTCTACAGTGTTGTCTAAAAATGTTGCTCTACATTAGAATATTAGCCTATAAGAAATTTAGACTTGTTCAAGCCCCGCAGCTATACTCAAGTATGTGGGTTAGTTAGGCTACTTGGAGAGTGCTGTCCATTTCACCACCATAGACAGTAGGCTACTTGGAGAGTGCTGTCCATTTCACCACCATAGACTGTAGGCTACTTGGAGAGAGCTGTCTGTTTCACCACCATAGACAGGAGGCTACTTGGAGAGAGCTGTCTGTTTCACCACCATAGACAGTAGGCTACTTGGAGAGAGCTGTCTGTTTCACCACCATAGATAGTAGGCTACATGGAGAGTGCTGTCTGTTTCACCACCATAGACAGTAGGCTACTTGGAGAGTGCTGTCCGTTTCACCACCATAGACAGTAGGCTACTTGGAGAGAGCTGTCTGTTTCACCACCATAGACAGTAGGCTACTTGGAGAGTGCTGTCCGTTTCACCACCATAGACAGTAGGCTACTTGGAGAGAGCTGTCTGTTTCACCACCATAGACAGTAGGCTACTTGGAGAGTGCTGTCCGTTTCACCACCATAGACAGTAGGCTACTTGGAGAGTGCTGTCCGTTTCACCACCATAGACAGTAGGCTACTTGGAGAGTGCTGTCCGTTTCACCACCATAGACTGTAGGCTACTTGGAGAGAGCTGTCTGTTTCACCACCATAGACAGTAGGCTACTTGGAGAGTGCTGTCCGTTTCACCACCATAGAAAGTAGGCTACTTGGAGAGTGCTGTCCGTTTCACCACCATAGACAGTAGGCTACTTGGAGAGAGCTGTCTGTTTCACCACCATAGACAGTAGGCTACTTGGAGAGTGCTGTCCGTTTCACCACCATAGACTGTAGGCTACTTGGAGAGAGCTGTCTGTTTCACCACCATAGACAGTAGGCTACTTGGAGAGTGCTGTCCGTTTCACCACCACAGACTGTAGGCTACTTGGAGAGAGCTGTCTGTTTCACCACCATAGACAGTAGGCTACTTGGAGAGAGCTGTCTGTTTCACCACCATAGACTGTAGGCTACATGGAGAGAGCTGTCTGTTTCACCACCATAGACTGTAGGCTACTTGGAGAGTGCTGTTTGTTTCACCACCATAGACAGTAAGCTACTTGGAGAGTGCTGTCCGTTTCACCACCATAGACAGTAGGCTACTTGGAGAGAGCTGTCTGTTTCACCACCATAGACAGGAGGCTACTTGGAGAGTGCTGTCTGTTTCACCACCATAGACAGTAGGCTACTTGGAGAGTGCTGTCTGTTTCACCACCATAGACAGTAGGCTACTTGGAGAGAGCTGTCTGTTTCACCACCATAGACAGGAGGCTACTTGGAGAGTGCTGTCTGTTTCACCACCATAGACAGTAGGCTACTTGGAGAGAGCTGTCTGTTTCACCACCATAGACTGTAGGCTACTTGGAGAGTGCTGTCCGTTTCACCACCATAGACAGTAGGCTACTTGGAGAGTGCTGTCCATTTCACCACCATAGACTGTAGGCTACTTGGAGAGTGCTGTCTGTTTCACCACCATAGACAGTAGGCTACTTGGAGAGTGCTGTCTGTTTCACCACCATAGACTGTAGGCTACTTGGAGAGAGCTGTCTGTTTCACCACCATAGACAGTAGGCTACTTTGAGAGTGCTGTCCGTTTCACCACCATAGATAGTAGGCTACTTGGAGAGTGCTGTCCGTTTCACCACCATAGACAGTAGGCTACTTGGAGAGTGCTGTCCGTTTCACCACCATAGACTGTAGGCTACTTGGAGAGAGCTGTCTGTTTCACCACCATAGACAGTAGGCTACTTGGAGAGTGCTGTTTGTTTCACCACCATAGACAGTAGGCTACTTGGAGAGTGCTGTCTGTTTCACCACCATAGACAGGAGGCTACTTGGAGAGAGCTGTCTGTTTCACCACCATAGACAGTAGGCTACTTGGAGAGAGCTGTCTGTTTCACCACCATAGACAGTAGGCTACTTGGAGTGCTGTCTGTTTCACCACCATAGACAGTAGGCTACTTGGAGAGTGCTGTCTGTTTCACCACCATAGACAGGAGGCTACTTGGAGAGTGCTGTCTGTTTCACCACCATAGACAGTAGGCTACTTGGAGAGTGCTGTCTGTTTCACCACCATAGACAGGAGGCTACTTGGAGAGAGCTGTCTGTTTCACCACCATAGACAGTAGGCTACTTGGAGAGTGCTGTCCGTTTCACCACCATAGACAGTAGGCTACTTGGAGAGTGCTGTCCGTTTCACCACCATAGACTGTAGGCTACTTGGAGAGAGCTGTCTGTTTCACCACCATAGACAGTAGGCTACTTGGAGAGTGCTGTCCGTTTCACCACCATAGACAGTAGGCTACTTGGAGAGTGCTGTCCGTTTCACCACCATAGACAGTAGGCTACTTGGAGAGAGCTGTCTGTTTCACCACCATAGACAGTAGGCTACTTGGAGAGTGCTGTCCGTTTCACCACCATAGACAGTAGGCTACTTGGAGAGTGCTGTCCGTTTCACCACCATAGACAGTAGGCTACTTGGAGAGTGCTGTCCGTTTCACCACCACAGACTGTAGGCTACTTGGAGAGAGCTGTCTGTTTCACCACCATAGACAGTAGGCTACTTGGAGAGAGCTGTCTGTTTCACCACCATAGACTGTAGGCTACATGGAGAGAGCTGTCTGTTTCACCACCATAGACTGTAGGCTACTTGGAGAGTGCTGTTTGTTTCACCACCATAGACAATAGGCTACTTGGAGAGTGCTGTCCGTTTCACCACCATAGACAGTAGGCTACTTGGAGAGAGCTGTCTGTTTCACCACCATAGACAGGAGGCTACTTGGAGAGTACTGTCTGTTTCACCACCATAGACAGTAGGCTACTTGGAGAGTGCTGTCCGTTTCACCACCATAGACAGTAGGCTACTTGGAGAGTGCTGTCCATTTCACCACCATAGACTGTAGGCTACTTGGAGAGTGCTGTCTGTTTCACCACCATAGACAGTAGGCTACTTGGAGAGTGCTGTCTGTTTCACCACCATAGACTGTAGGCTACTTGGAGAGAGCTGTCTGTTTCACCACCATAGACAGTAGGCTACTTTGAGAGTGCTGTCCGTTTCACCACCATAGATAGTAGGCTACTTGGAGAGTGCTGTCCGTTTCACCACCATAGACAGTAGGCTACTTGGAGAGTGCTGTCCGTTTCACCACCATAGACTGTAGGCTACTTGGAGAGAGCTGTCTGTTTCACCACCATAGACAGGAGGCTACTTGGAGAGTGCTGTTTGTTTCACCACCATAGACAGTAGGCTACTTGGAGAGTGCTGTCTGTTTCACCACCATAGACAGGAGGCTACTTGGAGAGAGCTGTCTGTTTCACCACCATAGACAGTAGGCTACTTGGAGAGAGCTGTCTGTTTCACCACCATAGACAGTAGGCTACTTGGAGTGCTGTCTGTTTCACCACCATAGACAGTAGGCTACTTGGAGAGTGCTGTCTGTTTCACCACCATAGACAGGAGGCTACTTGGAGAGTGCTGTCTGTTTCACCACCATAGACAGTAGGCTACTTGGAGAGTGCTGTCTGTTTCACCACCATAGACAGGAGGCTACTTGGAGAGAGCTGTCTGTTTCACCACCATAGACAGTAGGCTACTCGGAGAGTGCTGTCCGTTTCACCACCATAGACAGTAGGCTACTTGGAGAGTGCTGTCCGTTTCACCACCATAGACTGTAGGCTACTTGGAGAGAGCTGTCTGTTTCACCACCATAGACAGTAGGCTACTTGGAGAGTGCTGTCCGTTTCACCACCATAGACAGTAGGCTACTTGGAGAGTGCTGTCCGTTTCACCACCATAGACAGTAGGCTACTTGGAGAGAGCTGTCTGTTTCACCACCATAGACAGTAGGCTACTTGGAGAGTGCTGTCCGTTTCACCACCATAGACAGTAGGCTACTTGGAGAGTGCTGTCCGTTTCACCACCATAGACAGTAGGCTACTTGGAGAGAGCTGTCTGTTTCACCACCATAGACTGTAGGCTACATGGAGAGAGCTGTCTGTTTCACCACCATAGACTGTAGGCTACTTGGAGAGTGCTGTTTGTTTCACCACCATAGACAATAGGCTACTTGGAGAGTGCTGTCCGTTTCACCACCATAGACAGTAGGCTACTTGGAGAGAGCTGTCTGTTTCACCACCATAGACAGGAGGCTACTTGGAGAGTACTGTCTGTTTCACCACCATAGACAGTAGGCTACTTGGAGAGTGCTGTCTGTTTCACCACCATAGACAGTAGGCTACTTGGAGAGTGCTGTCCGTTTCACCACCATAGACTGTAGGCTACTTGGAGAGAGCTGTCTGTTTCACCACCATAGACAGTAGGCTACTTGGAGAGTGCTTTCTGTTTCACCACCATAGACAGTAGGCTACTTGGAGAGAGCTGTCTGTTTCACCACCATAGACAGTAGGCTACTTGGAGTGCTGTCTGTTTCACCACCATAGACAGTAGGCTACTTGGAGAGTGCTGTCTGTTTCACCACCATAGACAGGAGGCTACTTGGAGAGTGCTGTCTGTTTCACCACCATAGACAGTAGGCTACTTGGAGAGTGCTGTCTGTTTCACCACCATAGACAGTAGGCTACTTGGAGAGTGCTGTCCATTTCACCACCATAGACTGTAGGCTACTTGGAGAGTGCTGTCTGTTTCACCACCATAGACTGTAGGCTACTTGGAGAGAGCTGTCTGTTTCACCACCATAGACAGTAGGCTACTTGGAGAGTGCTGTC
Source organism: Salvelinus namaycush (assembly GCF_016432855.1). Lineage (NCBI taxonomy): Eukaryota > Metazoa > Chordata > Actinopteri > Salmoniformes > Salmonidae > Salvelinus > Salvelinus namaycush. Next base: position 33,387,721 of record NC_052339.1, read on the forward strand.
CGTTTCACCACCATAGATAGTATTCTACTTGGAGAGTGCTGTCCGTTTCACCACCATAGACAGTAGGCTACTTGGAGAGTGCTGTCCGTTTCACCACCATAGACTGTAGGCTACTTGGAGAGAGCTGTCTGTTTCACCACCATAGACAGGAGGCTACATGGAGAGTGCTGTCCATTTCACCACCATAGACAGGAGGCTACTTGGAGAGTGCTGTCTGTTTCACCACCATAGACAGGAGGCTACTTGGAGAGAGCTGTCTGTTTCACCACCATAGACAGTAGGCTACTTGGAGAGTGCTGTCCGTTTCACCACCATAGACAGTAGGCTACTTGGAGAGAGCTGTCTGTTTCACCACCATAGACAGTAGGCTACTTGGAGAGTGCTGTCCGTTTCACCACCATAGACAGTAGGCTACTTGGAGAGAGCTGTCTGTTTCACCACCATAGACAGTAGGCTACTTGGAGAGTGCTGTCCGTTTCACCACCATAGACAGTAGGCTACTTGGAGAGTGCTGTCCGTTTCACCACCATAGACAGTAGGCTACTTGGAGAGAGCTGTCTGTTTCACCACCATAGACAGGAGGCTACTTGGAGAGTGCTGTCCGTTTCACCACCATAGACAGTAGGCTACTTGGAGAGTGCTGTCCGTTTCACCACCATAGACAGTAGGCTACTTGGAGAGTGCTGTCCGTTTCACCACCACAGACTGTAGGCTACTTGGAGAGAGCTGTCTGTTTCACCACCATAGACAGTAGGCTACTTGGAGAGAGCTGTCTGTTTCACCACCATAGACTGTAGGCTACATGGAGAGAGCTGTCTGTTTCACCACCATAGACTGTAGGCTACTTGGAGAGTGCTGTTTGTTTCACCACCATAGACAGTAGGCTACTTGGAGAGTGCTGTCCGTTTCACCACCATAGACAGTAGGCTACTTGGAGAGAGCTGTCTGTTTCACCACCATAGACAGGAGGCTACTTGGAGAGTACTGTCTGTTTCACCACCATAGACAGTAGGCTACTTGGAGAGTGCTGTCTGTTTCACCACCATAGACAGTAGGCTACTTGGAGAGTGCTGTCCGTTTCACCACCATAGACTGTAGGCTACTTGGAGAGAGCTGTCTGTTTCACCACCATAGACAGTAGGCTACTTGGAGAGTGCTTTCTGTTTCACCACCATAGACAGTAGGCTACTTGGAGAGAGCTGTCTGTTTCACCACCATAGACAGTAGGCTACTTGGAGTGCTGTCTGTTTCACCACCATAGACAGTAGGCTACTTGGAGAGTGCTGTCTGTTTCACCACCATAGACAGGAGGCTACTTGGAGAGTGCTGTCTGTTTCACCACCATAGACAGTAGGCTACTTGGAGAGTGCTGTCCGTTTCACCACCATAGACTGTAGGCTACTTGGAGAGAGCTGTCTGTTTCACCACCATAGACAGGAGGCTACATGGAGAGTGCTGTCCATTTCACCACCATAGACAGGAGGCTACTTGGAGAGTGCTGTCTGTTTCACCACCATAGACAGGAGGCTACTTGGAGAGAGCTGTCTGTTTCACCACCATAGACAGTAGGCTACTTGGAGAGTGCTGTCCGTTTCACCACCATAGACAGTAGGCTACTTGGAGAGAGCTGTCTGTTTCACCACCATAGACAGTAGGCTACTTGGAGAGTGCTGTCCGTTTCACCACCATAGACAGTAGGCTACTTGGAGAGAGCTGTCTGTTTCACCACCATAGACAGTAGGCTACTTGGAGAGTGCTGTCCGTTTCACCACCATAGACAGTAGGCTACTTGGAGAGTGCTGTCCGTTTCACCACCATAGACAGTAGGCTACTTGGAGAGTGCTGTCCGTTTCACCACCATAGACTGTAGGCTACTTGGAGAGAGCTGTCTGTTTCACCACCATAGACAGTAGGCTACTTGGAGAGTGCTGTCCGTTTCACCACCATAGACAGTAGGCTACTTGGAGAGTGCTGTCCGTTTCACCACCATAGACAGTAGGCTACTTGGAGAGAGCTGTCTGTTTCACCACCATAGACAGTAGGCTACTTGGAGAGTGCTGTCCATTTCACCACCATAGACAGTAGGCTACTTGGAGAGTGCTGTCCGTTTCACCACCACAGACTGTAGGCTACTTGGAGAGAGCTGTCTGTTTCACCACCATAGACAGTAGGCTACTTGGAGAGAGCTGTCTGTTTCACCACCATAGACTGTAGGCTACATGGAGAGAGCTGTCTGTTTCACCACCATAGACTGTAGGCTACTTGGAGAGTGCTGTTTATTTCACCACCATAGACAGTAGGCTACTTGGAGAGTGCTGTCCGTTTCACCACCATAGACAGTAGGCTACTTGGAGAGAGCTGTCTGTTTCACCACCATAGACAGGAGGCTACTTGGAGAGTACTGTCTGTTTCACCACCATAGACAGTAGGCTACTTGGAGAGTGCTGTCTGTTTCACCACCATAGACAGTAGGCTACTTGGAGAGAGCTGTCTGTTTCACCACCATAGACAGGAGGCTACTTGGAGAGTGCTGTCTGTTTCACCACCATAGACAGTAGGCTACTTGGAGAGTGCTGTCCGTTTCACCACCATAGACTGTAGGCTACTTGGAGAGAGCTGTCTGTTTCACCACCATAGACTGTAGGCTACTTGGAGAGTGCTTTCTGTTTCACCACCATAGACAGTAGGCTACTTGGAGAGAGCTGTCTGTTTCACCACCATAGACAGTAGGCTACTTGGAGTGCTGTCTGTTTCACCACCATAGACAGTAGGCTACTTGGAGAGTGCTGTCTGTTTCACCACCATAGACAGGAGGCTACTTGGAGAGTGCTGTCTGTTTCACCACCATAGACAGTAGGCTACTTGGAGAGTGCTGTCTGTTTCACCACCATAGACAGTAGGCTACTTGGAGAGTGCTGTCCGTTTCACCACCATAGACTGTAGGCTACTTGGAGAGAGCTGTCTGTTTCACCACCATAGACTGTAGGCTACTTGGAGAGTGCTGTCTGTTTCACCACCATAGACAGTAGGCTACTTGGAGAGTGCTGTCCATTTCACCACCATAGACTGTAGGCTACTTGGAGAGTGCTGTCTGTTTCACCACCATAGACAGTAGGCTACTTGGAGAGAGCTGTCTGTTTCACCACCATAGACAGTAGGCTACTTGGAGAGTGCTGTCCGTTTCACCACCATAGACAGTAGGCTACTTGGAGAGAGCTGTCTGTTTCACCACCATAGACAGTAGGCTACTTGGAGAGTGCTGTCCGTTTCACCACCATAGACAGTAGGCTACTTGGAGAGAGCTGTCTGTTTCACCACCATAGACAGTAGGCTACTTGGAGAGTGCTGTCCGTTTCACCACCATAGACAGTAGGCTACTTGGAGAGTGCTGTCCGTTTCACCACCATAGACAGTAGGCTACTTGGAGAGTGCTGTCCGTTTCACCACCATAGACTGTAGGCTACTTGGAGAGAGCTGTCTGTTTCACCACCATAGACAGTAGGCCACTTGGAGAGTGCTGTCCGTTTCACCACCATAGACAGTAGGCTATTTGGAGAGTGCTGTCCGTTTCACCACCATAGACAGTAGGCTACTTGGAGAGAGCTGTCTGTTTCACCACCATAGACAGGAGGCTACTTGGAGAGTGCTGTCCGTTTCACCACCATAGACAGTAGGCTACTTGGAGAGTGCTGTCCGTTTCACCACCATAGACAGTAGGCTACTTGGAGAGTGCTGTCCGTTTCACCACCACAGACTGTAGGCTACTTGGAGAGAGCTGTCTGTTTCGCCACCATAGACAGTAGGCTACTTGGAGAGAGCTGTCTGTTTCACCACCATAGACTGTAGGCTACATGGAGAGAGCTGTCTGTTTCACCACCATAGACTGTAGGCTACTTGGAGAGTGCTGTTTGTTTCACCACCATAGACAGTAGGCTACTTGGAGAGTGCTGTCCGTTTCACCACCATAGACAGTAGGCTACTTGGAGAGAGCTGTCTGTTTCACCACCATAGACAGGAGGCTACTTGGAGAGTACTGTCCGTTTCACCACCATAGACAGTAGGCTACTTGGAGAGTGCTGTCCGTTTCACCACCATAGACAGTAGGCTACTTGGAGAGAGCTGTCCGTTTCACCACCATAGACAGTAGGCTACTTGGAGAGTGCTGTCCGTTTCACCACCATAGACTGTAGGCTACTTGGAGAGAGCTGTCTGTTTCACCACCATAGACAGTAGGCTACTTGGAGAGTGCTGTCCGTTTCACCACCATAGACAGTAGGCTACTTGGAGAGTGCTGTCCGTTTCACCACCATAGACAGTAGGCTACTTGGAGAGAGCTGTCTGTTTCACCACCATAGACAGTAGGCTACTTGGAGAGTGCTGTCCGTTTCACCACCATAGACAGTAGGCTACTTGGAGAGTGCTGTCCGTTTCACCACCATAGACAGTAGGCTACTTGGAGAGTGCTGTCCGTTTCACCACCATAGACAGTAGGCTACTTGGAGAGAGCTGTCTGTTTCACCACCATAGACTGTAGGCTACATGGAGAGAGCTGTCTGTTTCACCACCATAGACTGTAGGCTACTTGGAGAGTGCTGTTTGTTTCACCACCATAGACAGTAGGCTACTTGGAGAGTGCTGTCCGTTTCACCACCATAGACAGTAGGCTACTTGGAGAGAGCTGTCTGTTTCACCACCATAGACAGGAGGCTACTTGGAGAGTACTGTCTGTTTCACCACCATAGACAGTAGGCTACTTGGAGAGTGCTGTCTGTTTCACCACCATAGACAGTAGACTACTTGGAGAGAGCTGTCTGTTTCACCACCATAGACAGGAGGCTACTTGGAGAGTGCTGTCTGTTTCACCACCATAGACAGTAGGCTACTTGGAGAGTGCTGTCCGTTTCACCACCATAGACTGTAGGCTACTTGGAGAGAGCTGTCTGTTTCACCACCATAGACTGTAGGCTACTTGGAGAGTGCTTTCTGTTTCACCACCATAGACAGTAGGCTACTTGGAGAGTGCTGTCCATTTCACCACCATAGACTGTAGGCTACTTGGAGAGTGCTGTCTGTTTCACCACCATAGACAGTAGGCTACTTTGAGAGTGCTGTCTCTTTCACCACCATAGACTGTAGGCTACTTGGAGAGAGCTGTCTGTTTCACCACCATAGACAGTAGGCTACTTGGAGAGTGCTGTCCGTTTCACCACCATAGATAGTAGGCTACTTGGAGAGTGCTGTCCGTTTCACCACCATAGACAGTAGGCTACTTGGAGAGTGCTGTCCGTTTCACCACCATAGACTGTAGGCTACTTGGAGAGAGCTGTCTGTTTCACCACCATAGACAGGAGGCTACTTGGAGAGTGCTGTTTGTTTCACCACCATAGACAGTAGGCTACTTGGAGAGTGCTGTCTGTTTCACCACCATAGACAGGAGGCTACTTGGAGAGAGCTGTCTGTTTCACCACCATAGACAGTAGGCTACTTGGAGAGAGCTGTCTGTTTCACCACCATAGACAGTAGGCTACTTGGAGTGCTGTCTGTTTCACCACCATAGACTGTAGTCTACTTGGAGAGTGCTGTCTGTTTCACCACCATAGACAGTAGGCTACTTGGAGAGTGCTGTCCGTTTCACCACCATAGACTGTAGGCTACTTGGAGAGAGCTGTCTGTTTCACCACCATAGACTGTAGGCTACTTGGAGAGTGCTTTCTGTTTCACCACCATAGACAGTAGGCTACTTGGAGAGTGCTGTCCATTTCACCACCATAGACTGTAGGCTACTTGGAGAGTGCTGTCTGTTTCACCACCATAGACAGTAGGCTACTTGGAGAGTGCTGTCTGTTTCACCACCATAGACTGTAGGCTACTTGGAGAGAGCTGTCTGTTTCACCACCATAGACAGTAGGCTACTTGGAGTGTGCTGTCCGTTTCACCACCATAGATAGTAGGCTACTTGGAGAGTGCTGTCCGTTTCACCACCATAGACAGTAGGCTACTTGGAGAGTGCTGTCCGTTTCACCACCATAGACTGTAGGCTACTTGGAGAGAGCTGTCTGTTTCACCACCATAGACAGGAGGCTACTTGGAGAGTGCTGTTTGTTTCACCACCATAGACAGTAGGCTACTTGGAGAGTGCTGTCTGTTTCACCACCATAGACAGGAGGCTACTTGGAGAGAGCTGTCTGTTTCACCACCATAGACAGTAGGCTACTTGGAGTGCTGTCTGTTTCACCACCATAGACAGTAGTCTACTTGGAGAGTGCTGTCTGTTTCACCACCATAGACAGGAGGCTACTTGGAGAGTGCTGTCTGTTTCACCACCATAGACTGTAGGCTACTTGGAGAGTGCTGTCTGTTTCACCACCATAGACAGTAGGCTACTTGGAGAGTGCTGTCCATTTCACCACCATAGACTGTAGGCTACTTGGAGAGTGCTGTCTGTTTCACCACCATAGACAGTAGGCTACTTGGAGAATGCTGTCTGTTTCACCACCATAGACTGTAGGCTACTTGGAGAGAACTGTCTGTTTCACCACCATAGACAGTAGGCTACTTGGAGAGTGCTGTCCGTTTCACCACCATAGATAGTAGGCTACTTGGAGAGTGCTGTCCGTTTCACCACCATAGACAGTAGGCTACTTGGAGAGTGCTGTCCGTTTCACCACCATAGACTGTAGGCTACTTGGAGAGAGCTGTCTGTTTCACCACCATAGACAGTAGGCTACTTGGAGAGTGCTGTCCATTTCACCACCATAGACTGTAGGCTACTTGGAGAGTGCTGTCTGTTTCACCACCATAGACAGTAGGCTACTTGGAGAGTGCTGTCTGTTTCACCACCATAGACTGTAGGCTACTTGGAGAGTGCTGTCCGTTTCACCACCATAGACAGTAGGCTACTTGGAGAGTGCTGTCCGTTTCACCACCATAGACTGTAGGCTACTTGGAGAGAGCTGTCTGTTTCACCACCATAGACAGGAGGCTACTTGGAGAGTGCTGTCCATTTCACCACCATAGACAGGAGGCTACTTGGAGAGTGCTGTCTGTTTCACCACCATAGACAGGAGGCTACTTGGAGAGAGCTGTCTGTTTCACCACCATAGACAGTAGGCTACTTGGAGAGTGCTGTCTGTTTCACCACCATAGACAGTAGGCTACTTGGAGAGTGCTGTCTGTTTCACCACCATAGACAGTAGGCTACTTGGAGAGTGCTGTCTGTTTCACCACCATAGACAGTAGGCTACTTGGAGAGTGCTGTCCGTTTCACCACCATAGACAGTAGGCTACTTGGAGAGAGCTGTCTGTTTCACCACCATAGACAGTAGGCTACTTGGAGAGTGCTGTCCGTTTCACCACCATAGACAGTAGGCTACTTGGAGAGAGCTGTCTGTTTCACCACCACAGACTGTAGGCTACTTGGAGAGAGCTGTCTGTTTCACCACCATAGACAGTAGGCTACTCGGAGAGAGCTGTCTGTTTCACCACCATAGACTGTAGGCTACATGGAGAGAGCTGTCTGTTTCACCACCATAGACTGTAGGCTACTTGGAGAGTGCTGTTTGTTTCACCACCATAGACAGTAGGCTACTTGGAGAGAGCTGTCTGTTTCACCACCATAGACAGGAGGCTACTTGGAGAGTACTGTCTGTTTCACCACCATAGACAGTAGGCTACTTGGAGAGAGCTGTCTGTTTCACCACCATAGACAGTAGGCTACTTGGAGAGAGCTGTCTGTTTCACCACCATAGACAGGAGGCTACTTGGAGAGTGCTGTCTGTTTCACCACCATAGACAGTAGGCTACTTGGAGAGTGCTGTCCGTTTCACCACCATAGACTGTAGGCTACTTGGAGAGAGCTGTCTGTTTCACCACCATAGACTGTAGGCTACTTGGAGAGTGCTTTCTGTTTCACCACCATAGACAGTAGGCTACTTGGAGAGTGCTGTCCATTTCACCACCATAGACTGTAGGCTACTTGGAGAGTGCTGTCTGTTTCACCACCATAGACAGTAGGCTACTTGGAGAGTGCTGTCTGTTTCACCACCATAGACTGTAGGCTACTTGGAGAGAGCTGTCTGTTTCACCACCATAGACAGTAGGCTACTTGGAGAGTGCTGTCCGTTTCACCACCATAGACTAGTAGGCTACTTGGAGAGTGCTGTCGTTTCACCACCATAGACAGTAGGCTACTTGGAGAGAGCTGTCTGTTTCACCACCATAGACAGTAGGCTACTTGGAGAGAGCTGTCTGTTTCACCACCATAGACAGTAGGCTACTTGGAGAGTGCTGTCTGTTTCACCACCATAGACAGTAGGCTACTTGGAGAGTGCTGTCTGTTTCACCACCATAGACAGTAGGCTACTTGGAGAGTGCTGTCTGTTTCACCACCATAGAACAGTAGGCTACTTGGAGAGTGCTGTCTGTTTCACCACCATAGACAGTAGGCGTACTTGGAGAGTGCTGTCCGTTTCACCACCATAGAATGTAGGCTACTTGGAGAGAGCTGCTGTTTCACCACCCATAGACTGTAGGCTACTTGGAGGGCTGTCTGTTTCACCACCATAGACAGTAGGCTACTTGGAGATGCTGTCCTTTCACCACCATAGACTGTAGGCTACTTGGAGAGTGCTGTCTGTTTCACCACCATAGACAGTAGGCTACTGGAGAGTGCTGTCTGTTTCACACCATAGACATGAGGCTACTTGGGAGAGAGCTGTCTGTTTCACCACCATAGACAGTAGGCTACTTGGAGAGTGCTGTCTGTTCACCACCATAGACAGTAGGCTACTTGGAGAGTGCGTCTTCACCACCATAGACTGTAGGCTACTTGGAGAGAGCTGTCTGTTTCACCACCATAGACTGTAGGCTACTTGGAGAGTGCTCTGTTTCACCACCATAGACAGTAGGCTACTTGGAGAGTGCTGTCCTTTCACCACCATAGACGTAGGCTACTTGGAGAGTGCTGCTGTTTCACCACCATAGACAGTAGGCTACTGGAGAGTGCTGTCTGTTTCACACCATAGACTGTAGGCTACTGGAGAGAGCTGTCTGTTTCACCACCATAGACAGTAGGCTACTTGGAGAGTGCTGTCGTTTCACCACCATAGACAGTAGGCTACTTGGAGAGTCGTGTCCGTTTCACACATAGACAGTAGGCTACTTGGAGAGTGCTGTCGTTTCACCACCATAGACAGTAGGCTATTGGAGAGAGCTGTCTGTTTCACCACCATAGACAGAGGCTAATTGGAGAGTGCTGTTTGTTTCACACCATAGACAGTAGGCTACTTGGAGAGTGCTGTCTGTTTCACCACACATAGACAGGAGGCTACTTGGAGAGAGCTGTCTGTTTCACCACCATAGACAGTAGGCTACTTGGAGAGAGCTGTCTGTTTCACCACCATAGACAGTAGGCTACTTGGAGTGCTGTCTGTTTCACACACCATAGACAGTAGGCTACTTGGAGAGTGCTGTCTGTTTCACACCATAGACAGAGGCTAATTGGAGAGTGCTGTCTGTTTCACCACCATAGACAGTAGGGTACTTGGAGAGTGCTGTCTGTTTCACCACCATAGACAGTAGGCTACTTGGAGAGTGCTGTCGTTTCACCACCATAGACTGTAGGCTACTTGGAGAGAGCTGTCTGTTTCACACCATAGAAGTAGGCTACTTGGAGAGTGCTGTTGTTTCACCACCATGACAGTAGGCTACTTGGAGAGTGCTGTCCATTTCACCACCATAGACTGTAGGCTACTTGGAGAGTGCTGTCTGTTTCACCACCATGAACAGTAGGGTACTTGGAGAGTGCTGTCTGTTTCACCACCATAGACGTAGGCTATTGGAGGAGCTGTCTGTTTCACCACCATAGACAGTAGGCTACTTGGAGAGTGCTGTCCGTTTCACCACCATAGAAGTAGGGCTACTTGGAGAGTGCTGTCCGTTTCACCACCATAGACAGTAGGCTACTGGGAGAGTGCTGTCGTTTCACCACCATAGACAGTAGGCTACTTGGAGAGAGCTGTCTGTTCTCCCACCATAGACAGTAGGCTACTTGGAGAGTGCTGTCGTTTCACCACCATAGACAGTAGGCTACTTGGAGAGTGCTGTCCGTTTCACCACCACAGACGTAGGCTACTTGGAGAGAGCTGTCGTTTCACCACATAGACAGTAGCTACTTGGAGGAGCTGTCTGTTCAACACCATAGACTGTAGCTACATGGAGAGAGCTGTCTGTTTCACCACCATAGACTGTAGGCTACTTGGAGAGTGCTGTTGTTTCACCACCATAGACAGTAGGCTACTTGGAGAGTGCTGTCCGTTTCACCACCATAGACAGTGGCTACTTGGAGAGAGCTGTCTGTTTCACCACCATAGACAGGAGGCTACTTGGAGAGTACTGTCTGTTTCACCACCATAGACAGTAGGCTACTTGGAGGAGTGCTGTCTGTTTCACCACCATAGACAGTAGGCTACTTGGAGAGAGCTGTCTGTTTCACCACCATAGACAGGAGGCTACTTGGAGAGTGCTGTCGTTTCACCACCATAGACAGTAGGCTACTTGGAGAGTGCTGTCCGTTTCACCACCATAGACAGTAGGCTACTTGGAGAGAGCTGTCTGTTTCACCACATAGACAGAGGCTACTTGGAGAGTACTGTTGTTTCACCACCATAGACAGTAGGCTATTGGAGAGTGCTGTCTGTTTCACCACCATAGACTGTAGGCTACTTGGAAGAGGCTGTCTGTTTCACCACCATAGACAGGAGGCTACTTGGAGAGTGCTGCTGTTTCACCACCATAGACAGTAGGCTACTTGGAGAGTGCTGTCCGTTTCACCACCATAGACAGTAGGCTACTTGGAGAGAGCTGTCTGTTTCACCACCATAGACAGTAGGCTACTTGGAGAGTGCTGCTGTTTCACCACCATAGACAGTAGGCTACTTGGAGAGTGCTGTCCTTTCACCCACATAGACGTAGGCTACTGGAGAGTGCGTTGTTTCACCACCATAGACAGTAGGCTACTTGGAGAGAGCTGTCCGTTTCACCACATAGACAGTAGGCTACTTGGAGAGAGCTGTCTGTTTCACCACCATAGACGTAGGCTACTTGGAGAGTGCTGTCGTTCCTTTCACACCATAGACAGTAGGCTACTTGAGAGAGCGTCTGTTTCACCACCATAGACAGTAGGCTACTTGGAGAGTGCTGTCGTTTCACCACCATAGACAGTAGGTACTTGGAGAGTGCAGTCCGTTTCACCACCATAGACAGTAGGCTACTTGGAGAGTGCTGTCCGTTTCACCACCATAGACTGTAGGCTACTTGGAGAGAGCTGTCTGTTTCACCACCATAGACAGTAGGCTACTTGGAGAGTGCGTCTGTCCGTTTCACCACCAAGACAGTAGGCTACTTGGGAAGTGCTGTCCGTTTCACCACCATAGACAGTAGGCTACTTGGAGAGAGCTGTCCGTTTCACCACCATAGACAGTAGGCTACTTGGAGAGTGCTGTCGTTTCACCACCATAGACAGTAGGCTACTGGAGAGTGCTGTCCGTTTCACCACCATAGACAGTAGGCTACTTGAGAGTGCTGTCCGTTTCACCACCACAGACTGTAGGCTACTTGGAGAGAGCTGTCTGTTCACCACCATAGACAGTAGCTACTTGGAGAGAGCTGTCTGTTTCACCACCATAGACTGTAGGCTACATGGAGAGAGCTGTCTGTTCACCACCATAGACTGTAGGCTACTTGGAGAGTGCGTTTGTTTCACCACCATAGACAGTAGGCTACTTGGAGAGTGCTGTCCGTTTCACCACCATAGACAGTAGGCTACTGGAGAGAGCTGTCTGTTCACCACCATAGACAGGAGGCTACTTGGAGAGTACTGTCGTTTCACCACCATAGACAGTAGGCTAATTGGAGAGTGCTGTGTTTCACCACCATAGACAGTAGGCTACTTGGAGAGTGCTGTCCGTTTCACCACCATAGACGTAGGCTACTTGGAGAGAGCTGTCTGTTTCACCACCATAGACAGTAGGCTACTTGGAGAGTGCTGTCCGTTTCACCACCATAGACAGTAGGCTACTTGGAGAGAGCTGTCGTTTCACCACCATAGACAGGAGGTACTTGGAGAGTTGTCTGTTTCACACCATAGACAGTAGGCTACTTGGAGAGTGCTGTCTGTTCACCACCATAGACAGTAGGCTAATGGAGAGAGCTGTCTGTTTTCACCACCATAGACAGTAGGCTACTTGGAGAGTGCTGTCCGTTTCACCACCATAGACAGTAGGCTACTGGAGAGAGCTGTTGTTTCACACCATAGACAGTAGGCTACTTGGAGAGTGCTGTCCGTTTCACCACCATAGACAGTAGGCTACTTGGAGAGAGCTGTCTGTTTCACCACCATAGACAGTAGGCTATTGGGAGGTGCTGTCCGTTTCACCACCATAGACAGTGGCTACTGGAGAGTGCGTCGTTTCACCACCATAGACGTAGGCTACTTGGAGAGTGCTGTCCGTTTCAACCACCATAGACTGAGGCTACTTGGAGAGAGCGTCTGTTTCACCACCATAGACAGTAGGCTACTTTTGGGAGTGCTGTCCGTTTCACCACCATAGACAGTAGGCTACTTGGAGAGAGCTGTCTGTTTCACCACCATAGACAGTAGGCTACTTGGAGAGTGCTGTCCGTTTCACCACCATAGACAGTAGGCTACTTGGAGAGTGCTGTCGGTTCACCACCATAGACAGTAGGCTACTTGGAGAGTTGCGTCCGTTTCACCACCACAGACTGTAGGCTACTTGGAGAGAGCTGTCTGTTTCACCACCATAGACAGTAGGCTACTTGGAGAGAGCTGTCTGTTTCACCACATAGACTGTAGGCTACATGGAGGAGAGCTGTCTGTTTCACCACCATAGACTGTAGGCTATTGGAGAGTGCTGTCCGTTTCACCACCATAGACTGTAGGCTATGGAGAGGCTGTCCGTTTCACCACCATAGACAGTAGGCTACTTGGAGAGAGCTGTCTGTTTCACCACCATAGACAGGAGGCTACTTGGAGAGTACTGTCTGTTTCACCACCATAGACAGTAGGCTACTTGGAGAGTGCTGTCTGTTTCACCACCATAGACAGTAGGCTACTTGGAGAGAGCTGTCTGTTTCACCACCATAGACAGTAGGCTACTTGGAGAGTGCTGTCCGTTTCACCACCATAGACAGTAGGCTACTTGGAGAGAGCTGTCTGTTTCACCACCATAGACAGTAGGCTACTTGGAGAGTGCTGTCCGTTTCACCACCATAGACAGTAGGCTACTTGGAGAGAGCTGTCTGTTTCACCACCATAGACAGTAGGCTACTTGGAGAGTGCTGTCCGTTTCACCACCATAGACAGTAGTCTACTTGGAGAGTGCAGTCCGTTTCACCACCATAGACAGTAGGCTACTTGGAGAGTGCTGTCCGTTTCACCACCATAGACTGTAGGCTACTTGGAGAGAGCTGTCTGTTTCACCACCATAGACAGTAGGCTACTTGGAGAGTGCTGTCCGTTTCACCACCATAGACAGTAGGCTACTTGGAGAGTGCTGTCCGTTTCACCACCATAGACAGTAGGCTACTTGGAGAGAGCTGTCTGTTTCACCACCATAGACAGTAGGCTACTTGGAGAGTGCTGTCCGTTTCACCACCATAGACAGTAGGCTACTTGGAGAGTGCTGTCCGTTTCACCACCATAGACAGTAGGCTACTTGGAGAGTGCTGTCCGTTTCACCACCACAGACTGTAGGCTACTTGGAGAGAGCTGTCTGTTTCACCACCATAGACAGTAGGCTACTTGGAGAGAGCTGTCTGTTTCACCACCATAGACTGTAGGCTACATGGAGAGAGCTGTCTGTTTCACCACCATAGACTGTAGGCTACTTGGAGAGTGCTGTTTGTTTCACCACCATAGACAGTAGGCTACTTGGAGAGTGCTGTCCGTTTCACCACCATAGACAGTAGGCTACTTGGAGAGAGCTGTCTGTTTCACCACCATAGACAGGAGGCTACTTGGAGAGTACTGTCCGTTTCACCACCATAGACAGTAGGCTACTTGGAGAGTGCTGTCCGTTTCACCACCATAGACAGTAGGCTACTTGGAGAGTGCTGTCCGTTTCACCACCATAGACTGTAGGCTACTTGGAGAGAGCTGTCTGTTTCACCACCATAGACAGTAGGCTACTTGGAGAGTGCTGTCCGTTTCACCACCATAGACAGTAGGCTACTTGGAGAGTGCTGTCCGTTTCACCACCATAGACAGTAGGCTACTTGGAGAGAGCTGTCTGTTTCACCACCATAGACAGTAGGCTACTTGGAGAGTGCTGTCCGTTTCACCACCATAGACAGTAGGCTACTTGGAGAGTGCTGTCCGTTTCACCACCATAGACAGTAGGCTACTTGGAGAGTGCTGTCCGTTTCACCACCACAGACTGTAGGCTACTTGGAGAGAGCTGTCTGTTTCACCACCATAGACAGTAGGCTACTTGGAGAGAGCTGTCTGTTTCACCACCATAGACTGTTGGCTACATGGAGAGAGCTGTCTGTTTCACCACCATAGACTGTAGGCTACTTGGAGAGTGCTGTTTGTTTCACCACCATAGACAGTAGGCTACTTGGAGAGTGCTGTCCGTTTCACCACCATAGACAGTAGGCTACTTGGAGAGAGCTGTCTGTTTCACCACCATAGACAGGAGGCTACTTGGAGAGTACTGTCTGTTTCACCACCATAGACAGTAGGCTACTTGGAGAGTGCTGTCTGTTTCACCACCATAGACAGTAGGCTACTTGGAGAGAGCTGTCTGTTTCACCACCATAGACAGGAGGCTACTTGGAGAGTGCTGTCTGTTTCACCACCATAGACAGTAGGCTACTTGGAGAGTGCTGTCCGTTTCACCACCATAGACTGTAGGCTACTTGGAGAGAGCTGTCTGTTTCACCACCATAGACTGTAGGCTACTTGGAGAGTGCTTTCTGTTTCACCACCATAGACAGTAGGCTACTTGGAGAGTGCTGTCCATTTCACCACCATAGACTGTAGGCTACTTGGAGAGTGCTGTCTGTTTCACCACCATAGACAGTAGGCTAGTTGGAGAGTGCTGTCTGTTTCACCACCATAGACTGTAGGCTACTTGGAGAGAGCTGTCTGTTTCACCACCATAGACAGTAGGCTACTTGGAGAGTGCTGTCCGTTTCACCACCATAGATAGTAGGCTACTTGGAGAGTGCTGTCCGTTTCACCACCATAGACAGTAGGCTACTTGGAGAGTGCTGTCCGTTTCACCACCATAGACTGTAGGCTACTTGGAGAGAGCTGTCTGTTTCACCACCATAGACAGGAGGCTACTTGGAGAGTGCTGTTTGTTTCACCACCATAGACAGTAGGCTACTTGGAGAGTGCTGTCTGTTTCACCACCATAGACAGGAGGCTACTTGGAGAGAGCTGTCTGTTTCACCACCATAGACAGTAGGCTACTTGGAGAGAGCTGTCTGTTTCACCACCATAGACAGTAGGCTACTTGGAGTGCTGTCTGTTTCACCACCATAGACAGTAGGCTACTTGGAGAGTGCTGTCCGTTTCACCACCATAGACTGTAGGCTACTTGGAGAGAGCTGTCTGTTTCACCACCATAGACAGGAGGCTACTTGGAGAGTGCTGTCCATTTCACCACCATAGACAGGAGGCTACTTGGAGAGTGCTGTCTGTTTCACCACCATAGACAGGAGGCTACTTGGAGAGAGCTGTCTGTTTCACCACCATAGACAGTAGGCTACTTGGAGAGTGCTGTCTGTTTCACCACCATAGACAGTAGGCTACTTGGAGAGTGCTGTCTGTTTCACCACCATAGACAGTAGGCTACTTGGAGAGTGTTGTCTGTTTCACCACCATAGACAGTAGGCTACTTGGAGAGAGCTGTCTGTTTCAGCACCATAGATAGTAGGCTACATGGAGAGTGCTGTCTGTTTCACCACCATAGACAGTAGGCTACTTGGAGAGTGCTGTCCGTTTCACCACCATAGATAGTAGGCTACTTGGAGAGAGCTGTCTGTTTCACCACCATAGACAGTAGGCTACTTGGAGAGTGCTGTCCGTTTCACCACCATAGACAGTAGGCTACTTGGAGAGAGCTGTCTGTTTCACCACCACAGACTGTAGGCTACTTGGAGAGAGCTGTCTGTTTCACCACCATAGACAGTAGGCTACTTGGAGAGAGCTGTCTGTTTCACCACCATAGACTGTAGGCTACATGGAGAGAGCTGTCTGTTTCACCACCATAGACTGTAGGCTACTTGGAGAGTGCTGTTTGTTTCACCACCATAGACAGTAGGCTACTTGGAGAGTGCTGTCCGTTTCACCACCATAGACAGTAGGCTACTTGGAGAGAGCTGTCTGTTTCACCACCATAGACAGGAGGCTACTTGGAGAGTACTGTCTGTTTCACCACCATAGACAGTAGGCTACTTGGAGAGTGCTGTCTGTTTCACCACCATAGACAGTAGGCTACTTGGAGAGAGCTGTCTGTTTCACCACCATAGACAGGAGGCTACTTGGAGAGTGCTGTCTGTTTCACCACCATAGACAGTAGGCTACTTGGAGAGTGCTGTCCGTTTCACCACCATAGACTGTAGGCTACTTGGAGAGAGCTGTCTGTTTCACCACCATAGACTGTAGGCTACTTGGAGAGTGCTTTTTGTTTCACCACCATAGACAGTAGGCTACTTGGAGAGTGCTGTCCATTTCACCACCATAGACTGTAGGCTACTTGGAGAGTGCTGTCTGTTTCACCACCATAGACAGTAGGCTACTTGGAGAGTGCTGTCTGTTTCACCACCATAGACTGTAGGCTACTTGGAGAGAGCTGTCTGTTTCACCACCATAGACAGTAGGCTACTTGGAGAGTGCTGTCCGTTTCACCACCATAGATAGTAGGCTACTTGGAGAGTGCTGTCCGTTTCACCACCATAGACAGTAGGCTACTTGGAGAGTGCTGTCCGTTTCACCACCATAGACTGTAGGCTACTTGGAGAGAGCTGTCTGTTTCACCACCATAGACAGGAGGCTACTTGGAGAGTGCTGTTTGTTTCACCACCATAGACAGTAGGCTACTTGGAGAGTGCTGTCTGTTTCACCACCATAGACAGGAGGCTACTTGGAGAGAGCTGTCTGTTTCACCACCATAGACAGTAGGCTACTTGGAGAGAGCTGTCTGTTTCACCACCATAGACAGTAGGCTACTTGGAGTGCTGTCTGTTTCACCACCATAGACAGTAGGCTACTTGGAGAGTGCTGTCTGTTTCACCACCATAGACAGGAGGCTACTTGGAGAGTGCTGTCTGTTTCACCACCATAGACAGTAGGCTACTTGGAGAGTGCTGTCTGTTTCACCACCATAGACAGTAGGCTACTTGGAGAGTGCTGTCCGTTTCACCACCATAGACTGTAGGCTACTTGGAGAGAGCTGTCTGTTTCACCACCATAGACTGTAGGCTACTTGGAGAGTGCTGTCTGTTTCACCACCATAGACAGTAGACTACTTGGAGAGTGCTGTCCATTTCACCACCATAGACTGTAGGCTACTTGGAGAGTGCTGTCTGTTTCACCACCATAGACAGTAGGCTACTTGGAGAGTGCTGTCTGTTTCACCACCATAGACAGTAGGCTACTTGGAGAGTGCTGTCCGTTTCACCACCATAGATAGTAGGCTACTTGGAGAGTGCTGTCCGTTTCACCACCATAGACAGTAGGCTACTTGGAGAGTGCTGTCCGTTTCACCACCATAGACTGTAGGCTACTTGGAGAGAGCTATCTGTTTCACCACCATAGACTGTAGGCTACTTGGAGAGTGCTGTCCGTTTCACCACCATAGACTGTAGGCTACTTGGAGAGAGCTGTCTGTTTCACCACCATAGACAGTAGGCTACTTGGAGAGTGCTGTCCGTTTCACCACCATAGACAGTAGGCTACTTGGAGAGTGCTGTCCGTTTCACCACCATAGACAGTAGGCTACTTGGAGAGAGCTGTCTGTTTCACCACCATAGACAGTAGGCTACTTGGAGAGTGCTGTCCGTTTCACCACCATAGACAGTAGGCTACTTGGAGAGTGCTGTCCGTTTCACCACCATAGACAGTAGGCTACTTGGAGAGTGCTGTCCGTTTCACCACCACAGACTGTAGGCTACTTGGAGAGAGCTGTCTGTTTCACCACCATAGACAGTAGGCTACTTGGAGAGAGCTGTCTGTTTCACCACCATAGACTGTAGGCTACATGGAGAGAGCTGTCTGTTTCACCACCATAGACTGTAGGCTACTTGGAGAGTGCTGTTTGTTTCACCACCATAGACAGTAGGCTACTTGGAGAGTGCTGTCCGTTTCACCACCATAGACAGTAGGCTACTTGGAGAGAGCTGTCTGTTTCACCACCATAGACAGGAGGCTACTTGGAGAGTACTGTCTGTTTCACCACCATAGACAGTAGGCTACTTGGAGAGTGCTGTCTGTTTCACCACCATAGACAGTAGGCTACTTGGAGAGAGCTGTCTGTTTCACCACCATAGACAGGAGGCTACTTGGAGAGTGCTGTCTGTTTCACCACCATAGACAGTAGGCTACTTGGAGAGTGCTGTCCGTTTCACCACCATAGACTGTAGGCTACTTGGAGAGAGCTGTCTGTTTCACCACCATAGACTGTAGGCTACTTGGAGAGTGCTTTCTGTTTCACCACCATAGACAGTAGGCTACTTGGAGAGTGCTGTCCATTTCACCACCATAGACTGTAGGCTACTTGGAGAGTGCTGTCTGTTTCACCACCATAGACAGTAGGCTACTTGGAGAGTGCTGTCTGTTTCACCACCATAGACTGTAGGCTACTTGGAGAGAGCTGTCTGTTTCACCACCATAGACAGTAGGCTACTTGGAGAGTGCTGTCCGTTTCACCACCATAGATAGTAGGCTACTTGGAGAGTGCTGTCCGTTTCACCACCATAGACAGTAGGCTACTTGGAGAGTGCTGTCCGTTTCACCACCATAGACTGTAGGCTACTTGGAGAGAGCTATCTGTTTCACCACCATAGACTGTAGGCTACTTGGAGAGTGCTGTCCGTTTCACCACCATAGACTGTAGGCTACTTGGAGAGAGCTGTCTGTTTCACCACCATAGACAGTAGGCTACTTGGAGAGTGCTGTCCGTTTCACCACCATAGACAGTAGGCTACTTGGAGAGTGCTGTCCGTTTCACCACCATAGACAGTAGGCTACTTGGAGAGAGCTGTCTGTTTCACCACCATAGACAGTAGGCTACTTGGAGAGTGCTGTCCGTTTCACCACCATAGACAGTAGGCTACTTGGAGAGTGCTGTCCGTTTCACCACCATAGACAGTAGGCTACTTGGAGAGTGCTGTCCGTTTCACCACCACAGACTGTAGGCTACTTGGAGAGAGCTGTCTGTTTCACCACCATAGACAGTAGGCTACTTGGAGAGAGCTGTCTGTTTCACCACCATAGACTGTAGGCTACATGGAGAGAGCTGTCTGTTTCACCACCATAGACTGTAGGCTACTTGGAGAGTGCTGTTTGTTTCACCACCATAGACAGTAGGCTACTTGGAGAGTGCTGTCCGTTTCACCACCATAGACAGTAGGCTACTTGGAGAGAGCTGTCTGTTTCACCACCATAGACAGGAGGCTACTTGGAGAGTACTGTCTGTTTCACCACCATAGACAGTAGGCTACTTGGAGAGTGCTGTCTGTTTCACCACCATAGACAGTAGGCTACTTGGAGAGAGCTGTCTGTTTCACCACCATAGACAGGAGGCTACTTGGAGAGTGCTGTCTGTTTCACCACCATAGACAGTAGGCTACTTGGAGAGTGCTGTCCGTTTCACCACCATAGACTGTAGGCTACTTGGAGAGAGCTGTCTGTTTCACCACCATAGACTGTAGGCTACTTGGAGAGTGCTTTCTGTTTCACCACCATAGACAGTAGGCTACTTGGAGAGTGCTGTCCATTTCACCACCATAGACTGTAGGCTACTTGGAGAGTGCTGTCTGTTTCACCACCATAGACAGTAGGCTACTTGGAGAGTGCTGTCTGTTTCACCACCATAGACTGTAGGCTACTTGGAGAGAGCTGTCTGTTTCACCACCATAGACAGTAGGCTACTTGGAGAGTGCTGTCCGTTTCACCACCATAGATAGTAGGCTACTTGGAGAGTGCTGTCCGTTTCACCACCATAGACAGTAGGCTACTTGGAGAGTGCTGTCCGTTTCACCACCATAGACTGTAGGCTACTTGGAGAGAGCTGTCTGTTTCACCACCATAGACAGGAGGCTACTTGGAGAGTGCTGTTTGTTTCACCACCATAGACAGTAGGCTACTTGGAGAGTGCTGTCTGTTTCACCACCATAGACAGGAGGCTACTTGGAGAGAGCTGTCTGTTTCACCACCATAGACAGTAGGCTACTTGGAGAGAGCTGTCTGTTTCACCACCATAGACAGTAGGCTACTTGGAGTGCTGTCTGTTTCACCACCATAGACAGTAGGCTACTTGGAGAGTGCTGTCCGTTTCACCACCATAGACTGTAGGCTACTTGGAGAGAGCTGTCTGTTTCACCACCATAGACAGGAGGCTACTTGGAGAGTGCTGTCCATTTCACCACCATAGACAGGAGGCTACTTGGAGAGTGCTGTCTGTTTCACCACCATAGACAGGAGGCTACTTGGAGAGAGCTGTCTGTTTCACCACCATAGACAGTAGGCTACTTGGAGAGTGCTGTCTGTTTCACCACCATAGACAGTAGGCTACTTGGAGAGTGCTGTCTGTTTCACCACCATAGACAGTAGGCTACTTGGAGAGTGTTGTCTGTTTCACCACCATAGACAGTAGGCTACTTGGAGAGAGCTGTCTGTTTCAGCACCATAGATAGTAGGCTACATGGAGAGTGCTGTCTGTTTCACCACCATAGACAGTAGGCTACTTGGAGAGTGCTGTCCGTTTCACCACCATAGATAGTAGGCTACTTGGAGAGAGCTGTCTGTTTCACCACCATAGACAGTAGGCTACTTGGAGAGTGCTGTCCGTTTCACCACCATAGACAGTAGGCTACTTGGAGAGAGCTGTCTGTTTCACCACCACAGACTGTAGGCTACTTGGAGAGAGCTGTCTGTTTCACCACCATAGACAGTAGGCTACTTGGAGAGAGCTGTCTGTTTCACCACCATAGACTGTTGGCTACATGGAGAGAGCTGTCTGTTTCACCACCATAGACTGTAGGCTACTTGGAGAGTGCTGTTTGTTTCACCACCATAGACAGTAGGCTACTTGGAGAGTGCTGTCCGTTTCACCACCATAGACAGTAGGCTACTTGGAGAGAGCTGTCTGTTTCACCACCATAGACAGGAGGCTACTTGGAGAGTACTGTCTGTTTCACCACCATAGACAGTAGGCTACTTGGAGAGTGCTGTCTGTTTCACCACCATAGACAGTAGGCTACTTGGAGAGAGCTGTCTGTTTCACCACCATAGACAGGAGGCTACTTGGAGAGTGCTGTCTGTTTCACCACCATAGACAGTAGGCTACTTGGAGAGTGCTGTCCGTTTCACCACCATAGACTGTAGGCTACTTGGAGAGAGCTGTCTGTTTCACCACCATAGACTGTAGGCTACTTGGAGAGTGCTTTCTGTTTCACCACCATAGACAGTAGGCTACTTGGAGAGTGCTGTCCATTTCACCACCATAGACTGTAGGCTACTTGGAGAGTGCTGTCTGTTTCACCACCATAGACAGTAGGCTACTTGGAGAGTGCTGTCTGTTTCACCACCATAGACTGTAGGCTACTTGGAGAGAGCTGTCTGTTTCACCACCATAGACAGTAGGCTACTTGGAGAGTGCTGTCCGTTTCACCACCATAGATAGTAGGCTACTTGGAGAGTGCTGTCCGTTTCACCACCATAGACAGTAGGCTACTTGGAGAGTGCTGTCCGTTTCACCACCATAGACTGTAGGCTACTTGGAGAGAGCTGTCTGTTTCACCACCATAGACAGGAGGCTACTTGGAGAGTGCTGTTTGTTTCACCACCATAGACAGTAGGCTACTTGGAGAGTGCTGTCTGTTTCACCACCATAGACAGGAGGCTACTTGGAGAGAGCTGTCTGTTTCACCACCATAGACAGTAGGCTACTTGGAGAGAGCTGTCTGTTTCACCACCATAGACAGTAGGCTACTTGGAGTGCTGTCTGTTTCACCACCATAGACAGTAGGCTACTTGGAGAGTGCTGTCTGTTTCACCACCATAGACAGGAGGCTACTTGGAGAGTGCTGTCTGTTTCACCACCATAGACAGTAGGCTACTTGGAGAGTGCTGTCTGTTTCACCACCATAGACAGTAGGCTACTTGGAGAGTGCTGTCCGTTTCACCACCATAGACTGTAGGCTACTTGGAGAGAGCTGTCTGTTTCACCACCATAGACTGTAGGCTACTTGGAGAGTGCTGTCTGTTTCACCACCATAGACAGTAGGCTACTTGGAGAGTGCTGTCCATTTCACCACCATAGACTGTAGGCTACTTGGAGAGTGCTGTCTGTTTCACCATCATAGACAGTAGGCTACTTGGAGAGTGCTGTCTGTTTCACCACCATAGACAGTAGGCTACTTGGAGAGTGCTGTCCGTTTCACCACCATAGATAGTAGGCTACTTGGAGAGTGCTGTCCGTTTCACCACCATAGACAGTAGGCTACTTGGAGAGTGCTGTCCGTTTCACCACCATAGACTGTAGGCTACTTGGAGAGAGCTATCTGTTTCACCACCATAGACAGGAGGCTACTTGGAGAGTGCTGTCCATTTCACCACCATAGACAGGAGGCTACTTGGAGAGTGCTGTCTGTTTCACCACCATAGACAGGAGGCTACTTGGAGAGAGCTGTCTGTTTCACCACCATAGACAGTAGGCTACTTGGAGAGTGCTGTCCGTTTCACCACCATAGACAGTAGGCCACTTGGAGAGTGCTGTCTGTTTCACCACCATAGACAGTAGGCTACTTGGAGAGTGCTGTCTGTTTCACCACCATAGACAGGAGGCTACTTGGAGAGAGCTGTCTTTTTCACCACCATAGACTGTAGGCTACTTGGAGAGTGCTGTCCGTTTCACCACCATAGATAGTAGGCTACTTGGAGAGTGCTGTCCGTTTCACCACCATAGACAGTAGGCTACTTGGAGAGAGCTGTCCGTTTCACCACCATAGACAGTAGGCTACTTGGAGAGTGCTGTCCGTTTCACCACCATAGACAGTAGGCTACTTGGAGAGTGCTATCCGTTTCACCACCATAGACAGTAGGCTACTTGGAGAGTGCTGTCCGTTTCACCACCATAGACAGTAGGCTACTTGGAGAGTGCTGTCTGTTTCACCACCATAGACAGTAGGCTACTTGGAGAGAGCTGTCTGTTTCACCACCATCGACAGTAGGCTACTTGGAGAGTGCTGTCTGTTTCACCACCATAGACAGGAGGCTACTTGGAGAGTACTGTCTGTTTCACCACCATAGACTGTAGGCTACTTGGAGAGTGCTGTCTGTTTCACCACCATAGACAGTAGGCTACTTGGAGAGTGCTGTCTGTTTCACCACCATAGACAGTAGGCTACTTGGAGAGTGCTGTCCGTTTCACCACCATAGACAGTAGGCTACATGGAGAGAGCTGTCTGTTTCACCACCATAGACAGTAGGCTACTTGGAGAGTGCTGTCTGTTTCACCACCATAGACAGTAGGCTACTTGGAGAGTGCTGTCCGTTTCACCACCATAAACAGGAGGCTACTTGGAGTGCTGTCCATTTCACCACCATAGACAGTAGGCTACTTGGAGAGTGCTGTCTGTTTCACCACCATAGACAGGAGGCTACTTGGAGAGTGCTGTCCGTTTCACCACCATAGACAGTAGGCTACTTGGAGAGTGATGTCCGTTTCACCACCATAGACAGTAGGCTACTTGGAGAGTGCTGTCCATTTCACCACCATAGACAGTAGGCTACTTGGAGAATGCTGTCTGTTTCACCACCATAGACAGTAGGCTACTTGGAGAGAGCTGTCTGTTTCACCACCATAGACAGTAGGCTACTTGGAGTGCTGTCTGTTTCACCACCATAGACTGTAGGCTACTTGGAGAGTGCTGTCTGTTTCACCACCATAGACAGTAGGCTACTTGGAGAGTGCTGTCCGTTTCACCACCATAGACAGTAGGCTACTTGGAGAGTGCTGTCCGTTTCACCACCATAGACAGTAGGCTACTTGGAGTGCTGTCCGTTTCACCACCATAGACAGTAGGCTAAATGGAGAGAGCTGTCTGTTTCACCACCATAGACAGGAGACTACTTGGAGAGAGCTGTCTGTTTCACCACCATAGACAGGAGGCTACTTGGAGAGTGCTGTCCGTTTCACCACCATAGACAGTAGGCTACTTGGAGAGTGCTGTCTGTTTCACCACCATAGATAGTAGGCCACTTCGCTGTTTACTCGGTCTGCTGCGCTCTTACTTTGTATTTTACATTTTTTTCTCTCAATGTGTTCCAGTACCTCAGAGCCCCGCTGATACCCTCCCCCTTCTCGCTAATACCCTCCCCCTTCTCGCTGATACCCTCCCCCTTCTCGCTGATACCCTCCCCCTTCTCGCTGATACCCTCCCCCTTCTCGCCGATACCCTCCCCCTTCTCGCTGATACCCTCCCCCTTCTCGTGCTCACTATGTGTTCCGGGACCTCCCGATTTACAAATTAAGCACTGGCCACTACACAACACTAAACAGTACTGTGGAAGGACCACCAGAGGGCAGGCTGGGCTCACGGATAGTAGCCCAACAATGCATGTGAGACAAGGTAACCAGAGACAATTAAGCACAGTTAAGCACTCATTAAGCACAAATGAGATATTCTCTTTCCCTATAAGAGAGAGTATGGAACCAGCAGATAGGGAAGGGGGAAACTATCTCTGGAGGAGTTGACTCGTTTATACCACCTTTCCACTTTAGAATGATGCCAAACTACTTGGTCCGCTCACAGTACATTATTTGCACTATAACGGTGCCCACAAACTGTTAGGGCCTACATAAAGCTGTCCCAACAGCAGAGTCCCAACAACAGCAGTTCCAACACCTTACCACTGCTACACCTGGCTATCAGCGGAGCCTTGTCTGGAAGTGAAACAGTTCATTCAGCCTCATTTACTGCCTTTAAAAAAAAAACATAGCTGATATGGCTGACTTTTTTCAACAAATGTGGTTTCTACTGACAATTGAGATGTACAAATTATGGCATAGGGGGAGGACGGGCAGATAAGAGACAATCCGTAATTTCGATTAAGACATTAATGAGCGAGAGAGGACGGACGTAGTCAATATAACTATTTGTTCAGCACTTGAAATGTACAGCGACAGAATTCATAACGTGGGCCGTTCTTACAGTATTCTCCCTGTACACCAAGTCAGAATCGTAGGATAAATAAAGGGGACTTATAAGCAAACAATAAAAGCTATTACAATATCCATGATGACATTTCTCTTAAACAGGCTATAGGCTAAATGTGCACCACCAAGTCATATTAGGTTACACCCTTTTCTAAAATGTATTAAATAGTTTTGTTCCCCTCATCAATCTACACTTTTTTTGTACAGTTTGACCTTTTTTTTTGTTGATAATATATTTTTTAAGGAAATATAAAATTTACATAAGTATTCAGACTCTTTACTCAGTACTTTGTTGAAGCACCTTTGGCAGCGATTACAGCCTCAAATCTTCTTGGGTATGACGCTACAAGCTTGGCACACCTGTATTTGGGGAGTTCCTCCCATTCTTCTCTGCAAATCCTCTTAAGCTATTTTCCAGTCTTTCAGAGACGTTCGATCGGGTTCACCTTCCTGTTGGAAGGTGAACCTTCGCCTCGGTCAGAGGTCCTGGGTGCTCTGGAGCAGGTTTTCATCAATAATCTCTTTGTACTTTTCTCTGTTCATCTTTGCCTCGATCTTGACTAGTCTACCAGTCCATGCTACTGAAAAACATCCCCACAGCATGATTCTGACACCACCATTCTTCACTGTAGGGATGGTGCCAGGTTTCCTCCAGACATGACGCTTGGCATTCAGGCCAAAGAGTTCAATCTTGGTTTCATCAGACCAGAGAATCTGGTTTCTCATGGTCTGAGAGTCTTTAGGTGCCTTTTGGCATACTCCAAGTGGGCTGTCATGTGCCTTTTACTGAGGATTGGCTTCTATCTGGCCACTCTACCAAGGCCTGATTGGTGGAGTGCTGCAGAGATGCTTGTCCTTCTGGAAGGTTCTCCCATTTCCACAGAGGAACTTTAGAGCTATGTCGGAGTGACCATCAGGTTCTTGGTCACCTCCCTGACCAAAGCCCTTCTCCCCCGATTGCTCAGTTTTGCAGAGCGGCCAGCTCTAGGAAGAGTCTTGGTTTTCCAAACTTTTTCCATTAAAGATTGATGGAGGCCTCTGTGTTCTTGGGAACCTTCAATGCTGCAGAAATGTTTTGGTAGCCTTCCTCAGATCTGTGCCTCGACACAATCATGTCTTGGAGCTCTACGGACAATTCCTTCAACCTCATGGCTTGATTTTTGCTCTGACATGAACTTTCAACTGTGGGACCTTATATAGACAGGTGTGTGTGTGCATTTCCAAATCATGTGCAATCAATTGAATTTACCACAGGTGGACTCCAATCAAGTTGTAGAAACATCTCAAGGTTGATCAATGGAAGCAGGATGCACCTGAGCTCAATTTCGAGTGTCATGGAAAGAATACTTACGTAAATAAGAAATATTCACATTGTTTTTTAATCCATTTTAGAATAAGACTGTAACGTAACAAAATATGGAAAAGGTCAAGGGGTCTGAATACTATCCGAAGGCACTGTGTGTGTGTATATACACTGCTCAAAAAAATAAAGGGAACACTTAAACAACACAATGTAACTCCAAGTCAATCACACTTCTGTGAAATCAAACTGTCCACTTAGGAAGCAACACTGATTGACAATAAATTTCACATGCTGTTGTGCAAATGGAATAGACAAAAGGTGGAAATTATAGGCAATTAGCAAGACACCCCCAATAAAAGAGTGGTTCTGCAGGTGGTGACCACAGACCACTTCTCAGTTCCTATGCTTCCTGGCTGATGTTTTGGTCACTTTTGAATGCTGGCGGTGCTTTCACTCTAGTGGTAGCATGAGACGGAGTCTACAACCCACACAAGTGGCTCAGGTAGTGCAGCTCATCCAGGATGGCACATCAATGCGAGCTGTGGCAAGAAGGTTTGCTGTGTCTGTCAGCGTAGTGTCCAGAGCATGGAGGCGCTACCAGGAGACAGTACATCAGGAGACGTGGAGGAGGCCGTAGGAGGGCAACAACCCAGCAGCAGGACCGCTACCTCCGCCTTTGTGCAAGGAGGAGCACTGCCAGAGCCCTGCAAAATGACCTCCAGCAGGCCACAAATGTGCATGTGTCTGCTCAAACGGTCAGAAACAGACTCCATGAGGGTGGTATGAGGGCCCGACGTCCACAGGTGGGGGTTGTGCTTACAGCCCAACACCGTGCAGGACGTTTGGCATTTGCCAGAGAACACCAAGATTGGCAAATTCGCCACTGGCGCCCTGTGCTCTTCACAGATGAAAAGCAGGTTCACACTGAGCACATGAGCACATGTGACAGACGTGACAGAGTCTGGAGACGCCGTGGAGAACGTTCTGCTGCCTGCAACATCCTCCAGCATGACCGGTTTGGCGGTGGGTCAGTCATGGTGTGGGGTGGCATTTCTTTGTGGGGCTGCACAGCCCTCCATGTGCTCGCCAGAGGTAGCCTGACTGCCATTAGGTACCGAGATGAGATCCTCAGACCCCTTGTGAGACCATATGCTGACACATGGAATTGTGTTTTTAGAAATGTTTAAAAATACACTGCTCAAAAAAATAAAGGGAACACTTAAACAACACAATGTAACTCCAAGTCAATCACACTTCTGTGAAATCAAACTGTCCACTTAGGAAGCAACACTGATTGACAATAAATTTCACATGCTGTTGTGCAAATGGAATAGACAAAAGGTGGAAATTATAGGCAATTAGCAAGACACCCCCAAAAAAGGAGTGATTCTGCAGGTGGTGACCACACACCACTTCTCAGTTCCTATGCTTCCTGGCTGATGTTTTGGTCACTTTTGAATGCTGGCGGTGCTCTCACTCTAGTGGTAGCATGAGACGGAGTCTACAACCCACACAAGTGGCTCAGGTAGTGCAGTTCATCCAGGATGGCGCATCAATGCGAGCTGTGGCAAAAAGGTTTGCTGTGTCTGTCAGCGTAGTGTCCAGAGCATGGAGGCGCTACCAGGAGACAGGCCAGTACATCAGGAGACGTGGAGGAGGCCGTAGGAGGGCAACAACCCAGCAGCAGGACCGCTACCTCCGCCTTTGTGCAAGGAGGTGCACTGCCAGAGCCCTGCAAAATGACCTCCAGCAGGCCACAAATGTGCATGTGAAATTTATTGTCAATCAGTGTTGCTTCCTAAGTGGACAGTTTGATTTCACAGAAGTGTGATTGACTTGGAGTTACATTGTGTTGTTTAAGTGTTCCCTTTATTTTTTTGAGCAGTGTATATAACAAATGTAAAGCTGAAATGTCTTGAGTCAATAAGTATTCAACCCCTTTCTTATGGCAAGCCTAAATAATAATAATTCAGGAGTAAACATTTCACATAAGTTGACTCACTGTGTGCAAAAAACGTTTTTAACATGCTTTTTGAATGACTACCTCATCTCTGTACCCAACACATACAGTTATCTCGGACGTCCCTCAGTCGAGCAGGGAATTTCAAACGCAGATTCAACCACAAAGACCAGGGAGGTTTTCCAATGCCTCGCAAAATATTGAATATCCCTTTGAGCATGGTGAAGTTATTAATTACAATGTGGATGTTGCATCAATACACCCAGTCACTACAAAGATACAGGCGTCCTTCCTAACTCAGTTGCCGTAGAGGAAGGAAACTGCTCAGGGATTTCACCATGAGGACAATGGTGACTTTAAAACAGTTATAGAGTTTAATGGTGGAGAACGCTGAGGATGGATCCACATTGTAGTTACTCCACAATAATAACCTAAATGACAGACTGAAAAGAAGGAAGCCTGTACAGAATACAAATATTCCAAAACATGCATCCTGTTTGCAATAAGGCAATAAAGAAAAATTGCAAAAAATGTCCTAGTTCAGACTGCTTTCCAACAGACACTGGGAGGCAAATTCACCTTTCAGCAGGACAATAACCTAAAACACAAGGCCAAATATACACTGGAGTTGTTTACTAAGATGACTATAAATGTTCTTGAGTGGCCTAGTTACAGTTTTGACATAAACTGTATTGAAAATCTATGGCAAGACTTGAAAATGGCTGTTTGGCAATGATCAGCAACCAACTTGAGCTTGAAGAATAAAAAAAATAAAATAATGTGCAATATTGTACAATCCACATGTGCACAGCTCTTAAAGACTTACCCAGAAATACTCACAGCTATAATCACTGCAACAGTATTTCATTTTCAAAACATTTGCAAAAAATTTCAAAAACATATGTTTTCACTTTGTCAATATTACATTTACATTTAAGTCATTTAGCAGACACTATTATCTAGAGCGACTTACAAATTGGAAAGTTCATACATATTCATCCTGGTCCCCCCGTGGGAATTGAACCCTGGTCCCCCCACAACCCACAACCCTGGCGTTGCAAGTGCCATGCTCTACCAACTGAGCCACATGAGGTATTGTGTGTAGATGGGTGAGAAGAAACATATATGTGATCCATGTTGAATTCAGGCTGTAACAACAGAATGTGGAATAAGTCAAGGGGCATGAATACTTTCTGAAGGCACTGTGTATATATATAAAAACTGTCTGTTTTGTCTTGTATGATTTTTACAGGCTTTGGTTTTTCTTTTTAGCATGTGTAACCTAGCATGTTGTGGTACGCATTGATTGGACTCACCTTGTTAATCAGGATGGGCTTCGCCAGTCATCTCATTTGTCAGGATGTGTTTCACCTGTCCAGGTATTTAAGACCTGCTGGCCCAGTGCATCAGTTGGCGAGATACACCTCATGCCCTCACCTGTTGTTTCCCCCCACAGTGCAGTTTTTCTTCATAGACGATGGTACTCCCTATCCTAAGTTGGTGTGGGTTTTTCATTTAGTTTGTCTGTTCTCAGGCAAATCCAGTGGATTTGTCCATTAAGACCCAACTCGAGTTGTTTGGCCAGCACCCAGTAGACCTTTCAGGACCCATTCTAAAACCTGTTTCAGTCTGGTTGTCAGGGGCTAATTAGTTAGTTCACTTTTTATGTGAGCGTTGACATTTTGAGTTGGTCTTTCGCGAATTTGTATTTTTATTTTTTTACCTTTGTTTAACTAGGCAAGTCAATGACGGCTTAGGAACAGCGGGTTAACTGCCTTGTTCAGGGGCAGAAGGACAGATTACTAGTCCAACGCTCTAACCACTAGGCTACCTGCCGCCCCATGTAACATAGGTATTAATGATTGGTATCAATACACGTCAATAATATGTCATATATACAAATCATGTATATGTGGAATTATTCATTTCTTTGTTTCTTGTTTTTAAAATTTCGTTTTGTGCAACATTCTTGTTTTATTGGGATGAAATTATGATATGCAAAAAAAAGTCTAGAAATGTCGAACTATTCAGGATGAGAAAGAGCAAGCAACTTATCACGTTGCCAAATATCAGAACTCAAAGTCAAACAGATCATGCAATATGCTTTTGATATATATGCTCACGCCCACTTGAATGTTTATTGGTCAGTAGGCCTTTTACCATCATGCAAGGTTGCAACCTCCTAAGCCTGACCATCTCACTGGAATGACCTTTTTCTTTAACCAAATCGGCAAATAATAATCAAGTACAATATGGTTCCACCCATCTTTGCTTCTTGAACCACTAACAACAAGAGCAATGTTAACTCATAAATTAATTAAAAGTTAAAAGTGACTTTAAACTGGTTCATTTGAAATAATTTTATTTTACATTTTACAAAAGAAATACAGTACAGATTAGTACATGTGAATAAAGTAATATCCTAACAAATAAACATAAGAAAAAAAAGAAAAAAAAACATATTCTAAAATAAAAAGTCGATTTTGTAATAATGCCCAAATATTGCATAACACCTTGAACAAATATTATTACAGAAATATAGTCGTTATGTTTACACAAATATAGTCATTATGTTTACACAAATATAGTCGTTATGTTTACACAAATATAGTCGTTATGTTTACATAAATATAGTCGTTTGGAGCTACTAAACATCAGGGAGAAATAGTATGGAGTCTTTCTTTACCTGTGGGATTACTGACTAAAAACATACCTGGGCAGTCACTGCTACAGGTGGGAATACACCCAGACATGGAAGGCGAGCCGGTATACTCTCTAGGTTCAGGATATGTCTCTACCGGCCCCCTCTGCCTGATTACTGACTAAAAACATACCTGGGCAGTCACTGCTACAGGTGGGAATACACCCAGACATGGAAGGCGAGCCGGTATACTCTCTAGGTTCAGGATATGTCTCTACCGGCCACCTCTGCCTGCCGTTCACTCAGGAATAGAATGAACTTCTGCTTTTGATCTAAACTATGAGAGATTCCAGAGAATCATGTGTCTGACCAAGACATGTCTGGATCAATCTGTTCCAGACTCGGCTGTATACAGGGAATGCTCCGCCATGTGCCTGACCAAGACATGTCTGGATCAATCTGTTCCAGACTCGGCTGTATCCAGGGAATGCTCCGCCATGTGACTGACCAAGACATGTCTGGATCAATCTGTTACAGACTCGGCCGTACCCCCCCTGGATTTTACCATCCGACAGCTCAGTCAAGTTCTCTAAAATCACAAGGCGGTTGTGTCTGATACATGATTAATCAGCGCTGGTGTACAATACTACATCAACAATGCTCCCCTGACCTTGAATTCCTAACTATAAATTGCAGACCATTCTACCAAGGGAATTTGCGACAATTGTGCTAACCGGTGTTTACATCCCACCGCAAGCTAACGCCAGCAATACCATCAGCTAACTAGCACATTATATTTCCACAGTGGAAAGATCTCACCCGACTCCAACACAATTGTGCTGGGTGATTTTAACCACACCAACCTGTCCCACGAGTTACCTAACTATGAACAACTGGTGACATGCCCCACAAGAGAAGATACAATTCTAGACCACTGCTACAGTTCAATCTCATCTGCTTACCATGCATTCCCTAGAGCTCCCCTTTGAGAATCTGACCATGTGATGCTGCTCCTCATTCCAATGTATAAACAAAAACTCAAAACTATCAAACTAAAGTCCAAAACGGTTAAAATATATTCCAAAGATTCCGTCGAATCTCTGAAAGGCTGTTTTGAATGTACAATTTGTACCACACTCGATGAGTGCACAGACACTGTGACGTCATGCATCCGGTTCTGTGTAGAGACGGGTATCAAATCAAATTGTATTTGTCACATGCGCCGAATTTCTCCACAAAATCGTTGCGTCATACGGCAACAGCAAGCCCTGGTTCTCAAAATAACTAGCTTTACTATGTCGGGAAATAACTAGCTTTACTATGTCGGGAAAATAACAAGCTTTACTATGTCGGGAAAATAACTAGCTTTACTATGAAAATAACTAGCTTTACTATGTCGGGAAAATAACTAGCTTTACTATGAAAATAACTAGCTTTACTATGTCGGGAAAATACCTAGCTTTACTATGTCAGGAAAATAACTAGCTTTACTATGTCGGGAAAATAACTAGCTTTACTATGTCGGGAAAATAACAAGCTTTACTATGTCGGGAAAATAACTAGCTTAACTATGAAAATAACTAACTTTACTATGTAAGGAAAATAACTAGCTTTACTACGAACATAACTAGCTTTACTATGTAAGGAAAATAACTAGCTTTACTATGCAGGGAAAATAACTAGCTTTACTATGCAGGGAAAATAACTAGCTTTACTATGCAGGGAAAATAACTAGCTTTACTATGTCGGGAAAATAACTAGCTTTGCTATGAAAATAACTAGCTTTACTATGTCGGGAAAATAACTAGCTTTACTATGTCGGGAAAATAACTAGCTTTACTATGCAAGGAAAATACCCAGCTTTACTATGAAAATAACTAAATTTACTCTGTAGGAAAATAACTAGCTTTACTATGTAGGAAAATAACTGGCTTTACTATGTAAAGAAAATAACTAGCTTTACTATGTAGGAAAATAACTGGCTTTACTATGTAAAGAAAATAACTAGCTTTACTATGTAGGAAAATAACTGGCTTTACTATGTAAAGAAAATAACTAGCTTTACTATGAAAATAACTAGCTTTACTATGAAAATAACTAGCTTTACTATGTAAGGAAAATAACTAGCTTTACTATGAAAATAACTAGCTTACTATGAAAATAACTAGCTTTACTATGTAAGGAAAATAACTAGCTTTACTATGAAAATAACTAGCTTTACTATGTATGGAAAATAACTAGCTTTACTATGTAAGGAAAATAACTATCTTTACTATGCAAGGAAAATAACTAGCTTTACTATGTAAGGAAAATAACTAGCTTTACTATGTAGGGAAAATAACTCTGCCTACATCAACGGAGATCAAGAAAAATATAAATAAACCAAGTTTGCGCTCTGCAAGGAAGGACAACACAAACCACACAAAACAATTGGAAGCACAATTCACTGCCAATGACTCCAGATCAGTCTGGAAATGCTTACAGTAGAAGACAAATTACAAAAAAACAACCCACCCCTTCACATGAGGACCGTTACCTCCCAGAGACAAGCTTAATGAGTTTTATGAGCAGTTTGAGGAAACAAGCGCATAGACAACCTGCCTCAATCACTTCAGACTCGTCGACCTGACTTCTGTGGCCATGAAAACATTTGAACGCCTAGTCCTGGCCTACCTACAATCATTCACATCCCCATTGACGGATCAACTCCAGTTTGCCTACAGAGCTAGTAGGTCAGTCGAAGATGCCATCATCCTGGCACTCCACCACACATTGCGACGCCTGGAGACACCTAACACCTACGCACGCATCTTGTTCATAGACTTTAGATTGGCATTCAATACCATCAATTCCCACAAACGATTCACTATGCTGCATGACATGAACATCAACCCAGCTATGTGTCACTAGATACTGGACCTCCTGAGGAACAGAACCAGACTGTCAAGGTAAACAATCTGCCATCTCACCCTCAATACTGGTGCACCACAGGGCTGCGTGCTGTCCCCCCTCTTCTCCCTTTTCACGAACCAGTTTACATCTCAGCAGACCTCAATCGGACATGTTGGCTGGATTCACAAGATGTGTATCTTTCATTTGCTGTATTGGACTTGTTAATGTGTGAAAGTTAAATATTTCTCAAAAATATTTTTTGAATTTCGCGCTCTGCCTTTTCAGTGGAATGTGGGAGGAGTTCCGCTAGCGGAACCCCGGAGCCAGAGAGGTTAAAATATGCTGATGACAGCACCATAGTCGGCCTCATCACAGAAAACAATGAAACGCAGTGCCGCCGTGAAGTGACTCGGGCAGTGATGTGGTGTAAGAACAACGACCTAATGCTCAACACCTACAAAAAAAAAACCACAGAGATAGCCATAGACTGGTGTAAGCTCTGTGTACACCTACAACAGAAAAACCACAGAGATAGCCATAGACTGGTGTAAGCTCTGTGTACACCTACAACAGAAAAACCACAGAGATAGCCATAGACTGGTGTAAGCTCTGTGTAACACCTACAACAGAAAAACCACAGAGATAGCCATAGACTGGTGTAAGCTCTGTGTAACACCTACAACAGAAAAACCACAGAGATAGCCATAGACTGGTGTAAGCTCTGTGTAACACCTACAACAGATAAACCACAGAGATAGCCATAGACTGGTGTAAGCTCTGTGTAACACCTACAACAGATAAACCACAGAGATAGCCATAGACTGGTGTAAGCTCTGTGCAACACCTACAAAAGAAAAACCACAGAGATAGCCATAGACTGGTGTAAGCTCTGTGCAACACCTACAAAAGAAAAACCACAGAGATAGCCATAGACTGGTGTAAGCTCTGTGTACACCTACAACAGAAAAACCACAGAGATAGCCATAGACTGGTGTAAGCTCTGTGCAACACCTACAACAGAAAAACCACAGAGATAGCCATAGACTGGTGTAAGCTCTGTGCAACACCTACAACAGAAAAACCACAGAGATAGCCATAGACTGGTGTAAGCTCTGTGTACACCTACAACAGAAAAACCACAGAGATAGCCATAGACTGGTGTAAGCTCTGTGTACACCTACAACAGAAAAACCACAGAGATAGCCATAGACTGGTGTAAGCTCTGTGTAACACCTACAACAGAAAAACCACAGAGATAGCCATAGACTGGTGTAAGCTCTGTGCAACACCTACAACAGAAAAACCACAGAGATAGCCATAGACTGGTGTAAGCTCTGTGCAACACCTACAACAGAAAAACCACAGAGAGCCATAGACTGGTGTAAGCTCTGTGTACACCTACAACAGAAAAACCACAGAGATAGCCATAGACTGGTGTAAGCTCTGTGTACACCTACAACAGAAAAACCACAGAGATAGCCATAGACTGGTGTAAGCTCTGTGTAACACCTACAACAGAAAAACCACAGAGATAGCCATAGACTGGTGTAAGCTCTGTGTAACACCTACAACAGAAAAAACACAGAGATAGCCATAGACTGGTGTAAGCTCTGTGTACACCAGGCGCATCTCCAAACGTGCAGCAAAAGAATCCTCAATGACCCCTCCCATCCAGGAAACTACCTCTTTCAGCCCCTCCCCTCTGGTAGAAGCTACAGGTAATTGACCCCCAAAACGGAACGTTTTAAAAACAGTTTTTCATCGCAGCAGTCAGAACATTTAACTCCTTTCACATTTAGTGATAATTCACAACATATTTACCTTTGTTACAATGTTTTGATGAGGATGCAGGTAATGTCTAAGGGAATTAACGGTCTCACACTAATCATTGTTTCAAATATATTGAATAATGATGTGTAAATGTTTCTGAATCTTGTCTGATCAAACATGTAAATATGATGGGAAAATCTGGTATCTACATATTTATTTTCAATTATAAATGTTCAATTGGAATCTCTATAGTCTTGTCAACATGTCATCTGTCATGTCCTCTTTCTGATCATCATTCTGAGATTCACCCTCAGTACTCTCCATCAGCATTGATACCAATGTAGACAGTGTCCCATTGGGGTCCAGCAATGTAACCAGAGGCACATTCACACCCCTATCCTGAAAGATGAGGTTCTGTAGGGTCATGGCTAGCATTGAGTCAATTCCTAAGGCAGAGAGAGGAGAATCGTCATCTAACTCATTCTTGTCAACACCAATTGTTTGACTGAGTACAGACTTGATGTATTCACGTGGGGATGATGGCACAGAAGTATGTTCAGACTGTGACTTTTGGAATTTGAGTTTTTGCACTGCCTCATCCACTAATGCAGACATACGCATGGTCAATGATGCATTTTGAGAGAGGACATTGCTCATCATGTTCTTGATGTGAAACCTACATACAACCTGTTGGGGTTTGTTTAGCAAGAGGCATTGTTCCAAACTCTCATGAATCTCTGTAACTTCCATCACCATCAATCCCCTTCTCTCCAGAAACCTGTGTAAATGATCCTTGTTAAGCAGGAGACCAAGGTTCAAAGCTCCCCAGTTGATGGATTGCCCAGATAGGCCAATATTCCGTCTATACTGACAGAAGTAGTCCAGGAATGAATTAGCTGCTGCATAGTTTGTTTGTGAGGCATTGCCAAGGAAAGAAGAGATGGAAGAGTAGCACACAAAGTAGTCTAACTTGCAGTGTTTTGTGGCGTGGTGCAGATTCAGAGCTCCATTCACCTTGGGCTTTAGGACTTTCTCAAAGTGGGATTTGTCAAGGTTTTCAATCAACCCATCATGCAGGACGACTGCACTGTGAAACACCCCTTTGATTGGACAAGAGGGAAACTTCTGACCAATGAGACCAATCACTCTGAGCACATGCTCAGAGACAGAGACATCACATGCCATCCATACAATACGGGCACTCCATTGTCTCTCCAGAATGACTATCTCCTGCTGTATGTCTGGTGTGGGGCTACTTCTGGAGAGTATGACGATGTACTCTCCACCTTTCTTCGAAAGGAACTTCACTGTTTCGAACCCCAGCCCAGAGAGACCACCTGTGACAATGTACACAGACTTCTTCTGGAAAAGCGGGGTTGGTTTAGGCAGCAACTGAATGTTGGACAGTGTGCCTTTGGAATCATCTTTACCCAGCGCCACAACAGACAGGGTCTTTGAGCTGAAGTACGACTCAGATTCCTCAACAGACAGGAAGTCAATGCTACCGGATGACATTCTCTGAAAGGTAGAGGTGTCTAGAGAAAATGAAATCCTGCCAAAATTCATGGATTTGAGCCAACGATAAATGTGTGGCCTCTTGGCAATGAGTGATCCCTTTTGTAAGATGCTGGACATCTGAAGAGTCTGTATGTGAACACTATCCTTAACATTCTGGAAAGCCCTCTGTTCAAGCAAGCAGTGGGACTGGGATTCACAGACAATGACAACATGTCTGACATCAGGACAATTGCTGACTTCTGCCAACAGAGATTTATCAAATGGTGGAAGGAGGAGAATTGCATCAACAAACATCCCATTGCACGGTGTCCCTACAATGGCCTTCCATCCTGATTTGTTTGCTGTTTGGATTAGGACCTTCAGCAGACTAGAGTCAGGAACAGAGGAGATGATGCTCAACCTTCTCTGTTGTTTGATGGTAGGTAACAGTCTGTGCAGTATTTCCCATACCAGAACAAAGTAGGAGACACACGGAGCCTCTTTCAGAAATGTGAGCCTCTTTGTCTTGTAGCATGCTGCTTCAGGAATCACAATCTTAGAAGATGCAGCAATGGGATAACACGATACTACATGGTCTCCCACTTTCAGTTTGTTCACATTTTTCCCTACAGCTGTGACAGTACCACTGAAGTCAAGAGCCAGAAGCTGGTGCTTCTGAGATGTGTGATTCTTCCAGTACATTGTCTGACCATAGTTCAGGTCAGAGACACTGACAGGACAGTAGTCTGAGGAATGAACACATATTTTACTGAGCTGAATCTCAACTGATTTCTCATGGATGTTTATATTCTCAACATCACAGGGAACAGCAGACAAGCTAGTCATTCTGTAGGGGTCATTTGTCTGAAAGATGCATGGCTCAGACATTGAAGAGAAAATCCTTCCCCCAGTGCTCTCAATGCTTCCAATGGGAGTATGTACAATATCAGGTTTCAAAATCAGCCCACCTTTCACAACCAACTCTGGGTATCTTTTGCAAGGGTATGACTTTAAGACCTGAGACAGGGCTCTGATGTCCTCTGTAGAGACAGAGTTGATGTCAATCAGCTGGAAGGAAAGGTTTTCCATTTCTGCAGCACACGATCTAGTCATGCCTGACAGGACAAAGCCTGCGCTGATGTGGCCCACTGTGCTCTCTGCTGACTGGTAGGTTATTACTCTGATGGAATTTGTAAATTGCATGGCCCTCAGTGCCAGGACAATTTTCCTGAACATCTCACAGCAGCTTACCATATTCTCCAGAACATACTCAGTTCTCAGTGACGTAACATCTTCCCGACCCCACACAAATAAGACCTCCTGAAAGTGTTTGTTGAGATCTGTGATATTAAGGTTTGCCAGGAGTGTAGGAAATCCATGGCTCAAGACCTCCTTGGATTGTGTGAAGGAGATGTATCTAGACTGTGAACTTAAGTGTGGTTGCATGGCTTTTGGAAGTTCTACCTGGTCAGAAAAGACCAAGGCCTTTGGTGCCTCACTGGCATTAGAGGAATTGATATCCTCACAGACAACATTGAAGTCATTGTGGAAAAAGTATTCTTCAACAACATGAGAGCGGCTCCCAAGATATTTAATCATCACATGCTTAAGCTCTACCAAAACCCTTCCCTCTTTGTCTGTAAAGCAACCACATACTTCATAGTGATCAACACCT
The DNA here is from genome assembly GCF_016432855.1 of Salvelinus namaycush. Lineage (NCBI taxonomy): Eukaryota > Metazoa > Chordata > Actinopteri > Salmoniformes > Salmonidae > Salvelinus > Salvelinus namaycush. The sequence goes on from NC_052339.1 coordinate 33,426,928, forward strand.
TCATCAACTGCTTTCAGATACACAATCATTTCCTCTTGCAGGGGTTCAAACACTGTCAAGCTGCCTATTTTGACAGGAAACCCGGGCCTTGAAGAGGATCTATATGCTACTGTAACAGGAGCAAGTTGCATCAGGAAGTCTAACACTACAGGGTGAATGCAGTATTCATGCAACTGAGGCAGCAATTCCTCTGGAACTGTGACAACTGAAAAAGCCTCCTTAAACTCTTCACCATAGTGTACATCCCCCGTGTTCTGGAAAACAGTGCCATACTGAAACCCACCCAGAGCAATTTCAGTGTAGAACTTTTCAGAACTCAACACTGAATTGCATCTTTTGTAGATCGAGCTTAGCAAAATGTTCTGCTCTTCAGCTAGCTGTCCTCGCTTGCACGTTATTGTACCTGATGCATGGTTTGTGGAGGGAGAATATATCTTAAAATGGGTCTCATCCACTGCTGGTTCAAGTTGTACTTTAATCTCTGGTGCATTCTGTGTGAAAACATAGGGACTCTGAAAACTGATACTGACTTGCAGTGTGTTGAGTGGAACCTTTGGTTTGGCACTGGCCATGAAGGCAGCCAAACCCAACTCAGTATAGAAGGCACCAGGGATTATGGCAACACCATTGTGTTTATGCTCATGCAGGTAGGATACTGAGTCAGAAGACAGATCACAACTGAAGGTATTGCTATCGCTAGCTGTATGAGTTAGCACAGGATGATTAGCTGATGTATGATGTACCTTTGATGCAGCAATGATAACATCTCTCTGAGTAGAATCAAACTGATACCTTGGGAAAGGTGTTGGTGAAGCCTCACGGCCTCTGTAGAACTGATCCCAGTCTACCTGAACACCCAACTCAAACAGTTTGGACACAGTATTCAGCATTGTCTCATGATCTTTATCTGGCTGCACTGAGGACAGAACTATGGTGTCATTTCCCAGAGTCTCCTGGATGTTTCTTTGTAGAGCTCTTCTCGGGCCAATCTCCACAAAGACTACATTCTTTTTCTCGTTGGTTGCTGATCTCACTGCCTGTTCAAATGAAACTGGCTCTCGTAAGTTCCTGGCCCAGTATTTGCCTGTGCTGAAGTCAGTCTGCTCTACCTCCTTTCCTGTCACTGTGGAGAACAATTGTGTCTCAACATCATTGACCTGTAAAGAGCCAATACTGTCCTCCAGTTGAGACAGGATGGGATCCATCATCTGGCTGTGGTATGCCGCAGGGACATCCAAAACACGGAGGAACAGATTCTTACTCTTGACTGAGCTGCTCAGCTTTCGATGGAGACCGTCTATAGCCTCTGCATCACCTGAGAGGGTGCAGGACTGTGGGCTGTTGAAGGCAGCCAAGGAAACCTTATTTGAGTAGGAGGGAAGGAGGTTCAAGACCTCTGATACGACCATGTTACTGACCACAAGCATTTTCCCTCCTGTGACCTTATTCTGCAGAGTACTGCGGAAGTAGATCACGTTCACTGCATCCTCAAGGGACAACAGACCAGAGCAGTGGGCAGCAGCAACCTCTCCTACAGAGTGGCCAAGAATGGCATCAGGTTTGATGCCCCAGTGCTTGAAGAGACTGGCTATGCCAACCTGAATGGCAAAGAGGAGGGGCTGGACAACATCTGGTTTTGAATGTAATTAAATGTAATTAAATGTAATTAAACTTCACTTGTTGCATGTTTTAGAGGTATATTTATTCCTAAATTTCCATTTCACAAATAAAATATGTCATGAAAGAAATACAGAATTGCAGTGCATTTGAACACATACAAATATGAGGTCGAAGAAAATGCAAAAATTATTGTTTAGTAGTCTGCCTAGTGAAGTTATTGTGCAGGTCAAAATTATGTTTCACAGACAAAGGAATATTCAAAAGTTGTCAAACAGTGATAAATACCACACTACTTCCTTATTGTCATCATTTGGTTACATATTGTGAAGCATGTCTTAAGGGCTGCACAATGATGAGAACTTCCTTGTCTCAGAGGGGCAGTTTGATAAATTATTGACTTGGCTGGCCTTGACGTTGGCTACACAACATGATTGATATCAAAACAAACCACCTTAAAAACATCAACACCAGGGTACGACGGTTTGCCTTAAACTCATGAAGCTTTGAAGTTATATTGTTCAAGAATCAACGGGTATATATCATTCATGTTGGTGCTGTGGTGTCCACAGCACCAACAAACTAACATGGCCCAAGCACACCAAGACAGTCGTGAAGAGGGCACGACAAAACCCATTCCCCCTCAGGAGACTGAAAAGACTTGGCATGGGTCCTCAGATCCTCAAAAGGTTCTACAGCTGCACCATCGAGAGCATCCTGACTGGTTGTATCACTGCCTGGTATGGCAACTGTTCGGCCTCCGACCGCGAGGCACAACAGAGGGTAATGCGAACGGCCCAGTACATCACTGGGGCCAAGCTTCCTGCCATCCAGGACCTCTATACCAGGCAGTGTCAAAGGAAGAGGAAGGCCCTGAACATTTTCAAAGACCAGCCACCCTAGTCATAGACTGTTGTCTCTGCTCCCGCATGGCAAGCGGTACCGGAGCGCCAAGTCTAGGTCCAAGAGGCTTCTAAACAGCTTCTACCCCCAAGCCATAAGACTCCTGAACATCTAATCAAATGGCTACCCTTGACTATTTGCATTGCCCACCCCCCTCTCCCCCTCTTTACACTGCTGATACTCTCTGTTGCTATCATCTATGCATAGTCACTTTAATAACTCTACCTACATGTACATTCTACCTCAACTAACCGGTGCCCCCGCACATTGACTCTGTACCGGTACCCACCTGTATATAGTCTCGCTATTGTTATTTTACTGCTGCTCTTTAATTACTTGTTACGTTTTATCTCTTATTCTTATCTGTATTTTTTGAAACTGTACTGTTGGTTAATTTACTCCCCTTGTAAGTAAGCATTTCACTGTAAGGTCTACACATGTTGTATTCAGCACATGTGACTAATACAATTTTATTTTATTTTATATGACATTATGATCATTTTTTGACTGTCTTTTTTGCCATTTATGAATGTATCATTCAAAGCGTTTCTATGGGATTTGGTACTAAAGGCCAAATTCAATATTTTATCCACAATTTATATATTTTTTGATAACTAAAGAGGTCCTAAAATTCTAAATCAAATAGTTAAAACAACTCCATATGTCAGCTTATTAGAATTTTAACTTGAAACTGACAGGTCTTTCAATTAATTTTAATGTGGTAAAGCACTTCAAAAAGTGTCCAAGACAACAGAATGAGCTTGGACTAACTACGGAGGGTTGGACTTGAAAATATGGCAATTTAATTACTATAATAATTAACTATAATAAGGAAACAACGGAAACTCTTTATCAAACCAGATAAACCATTTAATTTGTGAATATGTAACCACAGGTTATTGCCCTGACACAAGCATTGTTGTTTTAGGATAGCACTAACACATTAAAGGCAGTGCCAGATCTATTACTCATTGAACAAAGTTACTGACAAGAGGCACATGGCTGAGCTCTTAAATCACCACTTCATTAAGTCAGGATTCCTTTTGGACTCAGCCATGCCTCCTTGCCTGTCCAACATTTCCTCATCTCCCACCCCTTCTAATACGACTATCCTCGATGCTTCTCCGTCTTTTTTCCCCTGCCCCGCTACAAAGTTTCTCCCTGCAGGTGGTCACTGAGTCCGAGGTGCTAAAGGAGCTCCTGAAACTTGACCCCAAAAAACCATCTGGGTCATATGGTTTAGACCCTGTCTTCTTTAAGGTTGCTGCCCCCATCATCGCCAAGCTTATCTCCGACCTTTTTAACCTGTCTCTCCTTTCTGGGGAGGTTCCCATTGCTTGGAAGGCAGCCACGGTTCATCCGTTATTTAAAGGGTGAGATCAAGCTGATCCTAAGTGTTACAGGCCTATTTCTATTTTGCCCTATTTATCAAAAGTGTTGGAAAAACTTGTCAATAATCAACTGACTGGCTTTCTTGATGTCTATCGTATTCTCTCTGGTATGCAATCTGGTTTCCGCTCAGGTTATGGATGTGTCACTGCAACCTTAAAGGTCCTCAATGATGTCACCATTGCCCTTGATTCTAAGCAATGTTGTGCTGCTATTTTTATTGACTTGGCCAAAGCTTTTGATACGGTAGACCATTCCATTCTTGTGGGCCGGCTAAGGAGTATTGGGGTCTTTGACCTGGTTTGCTAACTACCTCTTTCAAAGAATGCAGTGTATAAAGTCAGAAAATCTGCTGTCTCAGCCACTGCCTGTCACCAAGGGAGTACCCCAAGGCTCGATCCTAGGCCCCACGCTCCTCTCAATTTACATCAAGAATATTGCTCAAGCAGTAGGAAGCTCTCTCATCCATTTATATGCAGATGATACAGTCTTATACTCAGCTGGCCCCTCCCCAGATGTTGTGTTAAATGCTCGACAACAAAGCTTTCTTAGTGTCCAACAAGCTTTCTCTACCCTTAACCTTGTTCTGAACACCTCCAAAACAAAGGTCATGTGGTTTGGTAAGAAGAATGCCCCTCTCCCCACAGGTGTGATTACTACCTCTGAGGGTTTAGAGCTTAAGGTAGTCACCTCATACAAGTACTTGGGAGTATGGCTAGACAGTACACTGTCCTTTTCTCAGCACATATCAAAGCTACAGGCTAAAGTTAAATCTAGACTTGGTTTCCTCTATCATAATCGCTCCTCTTTCACCCCAGCTCCAAAACTAACCCTGATTCAGATGACCATCCTACCCATGCTAGATTAAGGAGACATCATTTATAGATCGGCAGGTAAGGGTGCTCTTGAGCGGCTAGATGTTCTTTACCATTCGGCGATCAGATTTGCCACCAATGCTCTTTACAGGACACATCACTGCACTCTACACTCCTCTGTAAACTAGTCATCTCTGTACACCCGTCGCAAGACCCACTGGTTGATGCTTATTTATAAAACCCTCTTAGGCCTCACTCCACCCTATCTGAGATGTCTACTGCGGTCATCATCCTCCACATACAACACCTGTTCTGCCAGTCACATTCTGTTAAAGGTCCCCAAAGCACACACATCCCTGGGTCGCTACTCTTTTCAGTTCGCTGCAGCTAGCGACTGGAACAAGCTGCAACAAACATTCAAACTGGACAGTTTTATCTCAATCTCTTCATTCAAAGACTCAACTATAGACTCCCACTGACAGTTGTGGCTGCTTTGCGTGATGTATTGTTGTCTCTACCTTCTTGCCCTGCCTTCAGAAAGTATTCATACCCTTTGACTTATTCCACATGTTGTTGTGTTACAGCCTGAATTCAAACATGGGTTAAGTATTCAGACCATTTACTCAGTACTTTGTTGAATCGCCTTTGGCAGTGATTACAGCCTTGAGTCTTCTTGGGACGCTACAAGCTTGGCACACCTGTATTTGGGAAGTTTCTCCCATTCTTCTCTGCAGATCCTCTCAAGCTCTGTCAGGTTAGATGGGGAACGTCGCTGCACAGCTATTTTCAGGTCTCTCTAGAGATGTTTGCTCGGGTTCAAGTCCGGGCTCTGGCTAGGCCACTCAAGGACATTCAGAGACTTGTCCCAAAGCCACTCCTGCGTTGTCTTGGCTGTGTGCTTAGGGTCGTTGTCCTGTTGGAAGGTGAACCTTCACCCCAGTCTGAGGTCTTGAGCACTCTGGAGCAGATTTTCATCAAGGATCTCTCTGTACTTTGCTCCATTCATCTTTCCCTTGATCCTGACTAGTCTCCCAGTCTCTGCTTCTGAAAAACATCCCCACAGCATGATGCTGCCACCACCATGCTTCACCGTAGGGATGGTGCCAGATTTCCTCCAGACATGACACTTGGCATTCAGGCCAAAATGTTTAATCTTCGTTTCATCAGACCTTCGACCTCATAGCTTGGTTTTTGCTCTGACATGCAGTGTCAACTGTGCGACCTTATATAGACAGGTGTGTCCCTTTCTAAATCATGTCCAATCAATTGAATTTACCACAGGTGGACTCCAATCAAGTTGTAGAAACATCTCAAGGATGATTAACGGAAACAAAATGCACCTGAGCTCAATTTCATGTCTAATCGCAAAGGGTCTGAATACTTATGTAAATATGGTATTTCTGTTTTTTACATTGCCTTGCAAAAGTATTCACCCACCTTGGCGTTTTTCCTATTGTGTTGCATTACAACCTGGAATTAAAATAGATTTTTATTTGGATTTCCTGTAATGGACATACACAAAAAAGTCCAAATTGGTGAAGTGAAATTACAAAAATAACTTTACATTTTTAAACGGAAAACGGTGCAACCAATTACCTTCAGAAGTCACATAATTAGTTAAATAATGTCCACCTGTGTGCAATCTAAGTGTCACATGATCTCAGTATATATACACCTGTTCTGAAAGGCCCCAGAGTCTGCAACACCACTAAGCAAGGGGCACAATGAAGACCAAGGAGCTCTCCAAGCAGGTCAGGGACAAAGTTCCGAAATGTTGAACATCCCACGGAGCACCATTAAATCCAAATTTAAACAGGGATGTAAACAATTGAGAAATATAAGGATTTTGTGCCTATGGGAAATGTCTGGGATATTTTATTTCAGCTCATGAAACATGGGACCAACACTTTATAGCCCTGTTGCAAAAATGTTTTCATATCAAAATGGTGTCACAGGACAAAATAGTTTGAGAACCCTTGGCCTAATGCAAGGCAAGTTATTTTTTAATAACTCAAGTTTTAAAAATATCTATGGCATTTGAATAATTGGGGCGTTTCGTTGGGGGAAAAACATTTTTAATTTGTATTGTTCCCATGTTCATCTCTGTGGGCCTTAATGGAGGATTTTATTTCCTAGAAGAGAGAGAAGCAAACGGCATTGAAGAGATGTTTACACCTGTGAAGAAATGTTTACACCTGTGAAGAAATGTTTACACCTGTGAAGAGATGTTTACACCTGTGAAGAGATGTTTACACCTGTGAAGAGATGTTTACACCTGTGAAGAGATGTTTACACCTGTGAAGAGATGTTTACACCTGTGAAGACATGTTTACACCTGTGAAGAGATGTTTACACCTGTGAAGAGATGTTTACACCTGTGAAGAGATGTTTATACCTGTGAAGAGATGTTTACACCTGTGAAGAGATGTTTACACCTGTGAAGAGATGTTTACACCTGTGAAGAGATGTTTACACCTGTGAAGAGATGTTTATACCTGTGAAGAGATGTTTACACCTGTGAAGAGATGTTTATACCTGTGAAGAGATGTTTACACCTGTGAAGAGATGTTTACACCTGTGAAGAGATGTTTACACCTGTGAAGAGATGTTTATACCTGTGAAGAGATGTTTACACCTGTGAAGAGATGTTTACACCTGTGAAGAGATGTTTACACCTGTGAAGAGATGTTTACACCTGTGAAGAGATGTTTATACCTGTGAAGAGATGTTTACACCTGTGAAGAGATGTTTACACCTGTGAAGAGATGTTTACACCCGCTTAAAATTACAAATAGTTGTTACACTCCACCCTCTATATGATAGTGACTTACGCACCCAATACATATTTACTATTGGAGTAGCAAACCCCTGTACAATCCTATGGGAACGCACTACAGATCCATGTGGATCACATTGTACACAGTATGAGATGTGTAACGGCTTTTGTCGGTGGAAGAAGGAGAGGACCAAAGCACACTGAACACTTCAAATACAAAACAACAAAAGTGAAAACCGAAACAGTTCTATCTGGTGCAGACACACAAAGACTGAAGACAACCACCCACAAAACACAATAGAACACAGGCTACCTAAATATGGTTCCCAATCAGAGACAAATGACTAACACCTGCCTCTGATTGAGAACCATATCAGGCCAAACGAGAAACCCCACATAGAAACAGAAAACATAGATCATACCCACCCAACTCACGCCCTGATCACACTAAAACAAAGAAAATACAAAAGAACTATGGTCAGAACGTGACAAAATGCAAGAAAATTCCCTTTCAAGTTGTGGCAAATGCAGATTTTCAACAATACTGGTATAATTTAATTTGCTTTGGTTTATTTTATCTTAATTTTTCAGAGATTGGTAGCTTTACAAATGGCACTCTATTCCCTATGTAGTGCACTACCCTTGAAAAAAGGAATAACTTATGACATACTTAAATAGAATTTGAAATAAATAACTTCAAACGTGTGCCCTACCTGTCCGCACTCTTTAAAAAAAAAAAAAATATTAATGGAAAATGAAACTAATATATTTTGATGAGATATGTGTTCAACCCCCTGAGTCAATACATGTTAGAATGACCTCGGTTAGAATGACCTCGGCATCGATTACAACCGTGAGTCTTTCTGGGTCAGTCTAAGAGCTTTGCCTATCTGAATTGTACAATATTTGCCCATTTATTCTTCAAGCTCTGTCAAATTGGTTGTTGATCATTGTTAGACAACCATTTAAGTCTTGCCATAGAAATGATTGCCTACTTCCCCCATTTTCTTTTCTTAAAAAATATATATATATATTGTGTAGTTCCAGTAGTTAGCTACACCGTTACACGGCCAAAAAGTAATTAACTACTGAAAACACTACCTAGATTTGAAATTAGTTCAACTACCAACATGTAGTTAATTCACTACTCCCCAGCACTGCTCGTTTAACCATCAATACGCACTTGATTGCAGTCAACATTTTTCAAGACTATTTTCCCATCTGGTTGGTGTTATCATCGGGACAACCTAGTCTTACTTTATGAGCGGACTAAGAGCAATTGATCTATTTGACAATCATTCCATACAACTGAAATACGTGTTTCCTCGTTTACAATAGATTTGGACAAAACTGAAAAGAACTGACCAGACCACAATGGTTTAAGTGATACCTCTCATCAACACGAATTCTAAGATGGAGCATTTTTTTTTTTAGCTACATGTGAAATTCAACCTTACATGTTTTTACCGGAATAATTGAAGAGGATTTGAAACAAAGCTACAGCAAATGCCTTCACCAAGAGGACAGATGACAAATACGGTGGCTAGCCAATAGTTATTTTTCCTGCATGCCGCCAAGCCAACGTTAGTTTATCTACTGAAACCCATATTATGTTTTACTGGCTAACATACTATTGTGTTACAGTGGGGGGAAATCAAATAATTGTTCTGTTTGCTAATTTAGGTAGCTACTGTAGTTTGGTAACTAGCTAAACAACTACATGGAGCCATATCTATGACTAAAGGTTTTACAATCAGAGATTTATTGTATCATGATTGTAAAAGCTTGTATCTTTTTAGTGGTAAATATGACTACTAAACAGCAAAGCCATAAACAAAGATTCCATCTGTGCTATAGTGATACAACCAGCCACCTAAAACTAGGTTTACCAGCAAAGGTTAGCACATGGAATTGCCTAGCTAGTTAGCCTGGCACCTGCTAACTTGTTACTATGCACCAGGCCTCCCGTGTGTAACATAAGCAACTGTAAATAGTTTACTTGCTAGCTACGTAACATAATTGACAACGGTTGACATTGCTTATGTTTATGACTGTGGATGCATTTCAAATTCACAAAATTAAAGGCATGACGTAGGAGGATTCTAAACAGATGTAAATAACATGTAATGCATATCCTGCAAGCTAACTAGCTAAGCTTACTAGCTAACAGTGAGGAGAAACAATAATGAAACAATTTAACTGTTGTAAATCTCAAAAACAGATAAGATGGTTTTACAAATATTTGTCTAAGCATGCCTGTTAGACATGGCTGTAGCTGGATACTGTCTGGTCACTGTGCAAAGGTTGAGGGTTATGCCTTATTTCTTTCTATTAGGCTAGATATTGTTCTAAATGTAATCTCTGCCTATCCACATGTACAGTTGAAGTTGGAAGTTTACATACACTTAGGCTGGAGTCATTACAACTTGTTTTTCAACCACTCCACAAATGTCTTGTTAACAAACTATAGTTTTGGCAAGTCGGTTAGGACATCTACTTTGTGCATGACACAAGTAATTTTTCCAACAATTGTTTACAGACAGATTATTTCACTTATAATTCACTGTATCACAATTCCAGTGGGTCAGAAGTTTACATACACTAAGTTGATTGTGCCTTTAAACAGCTTGGGAAATTCCAGAAAATTATGTGATGGCTTTAGAAGCTTCTAATAGGCTAATTGACATACTTTGAGTCAATTGGAGGTGTACCTGTGGATGTATTTCAATGCCTACCTTCAAACTTAGTGCCTCTTTGCTTGACAACATGGGAAAATCAAAATAAGTCAGCCAAGACCTCAGAAAAAAATTGTAGTCCTCCACAAGTCTGGTTCATCCTTGGGAGCAATTTCCAAATGCCTGAAGGTACCACGTTCATCTGTACAAACAATAGTACTCAAGTATAAACACCCTGGGACCAGGCAGCCGTCATACCGCTCAGGAAGGAGATGCGTTCTGTCTCCTAGAGATGAACGTACTTTGGTGCGAAAAGTGAAAATCAATCCCAGAACAACAGCAAAGGACCTTGTGAAGATGCTGGAGGAAACAGTTACAAAAGTATTTGTATCCACAGTAAAACAAGTCCTATATCGACATAACCTGAAAAGCCACTCAGCAAGGAAGAAGCCACTGGTCCAAAACCGCCATAAAAAAGCCAGACTACGGTTTGCAACTGCACTTGGGGACAAAGATCGTACTTTTTGGAGAAATGTCCTCTGGTCTGATTAAACAAAAATAGAACTGTTTGGCCATAATGACCATCGTTATGTTTGTAGGAAAAAGGGGGAGGCTTGCAAGCCGAAGAATACCATCCCAACCATTTAGAACGGGGTGGCAGAATCATGTTGTGGGGGTGCTTTGCTGCAGGAGGGACTGGTGCACTTCACAAAATAGATGGCATCATGAGGGAGTGTCACGATCGTCGAAGGGAGAGAGATTGGACCAAGGCGCAGCGCGTGAAAAATACATCTTCTCTTTATTTTAAGAAGAAAAATGAAACAAAACAACAAACAGACGACCGTGAAGCTATAAATCCAGATAGTGCTGACACAACCACTACACATAGACACAGACAATTACCCACCAAAAACCTAGTGCCTATGGCTGCCTTAAATATGGCTCCCAATCAGAGACAATTAATGACATCTGTCTCTGATTGAGAACCCTTCAGGCAACCATAGACACAGCTAGACTTCTATACTAAACATAAACCCAACTACTCTAATAAACCCCCTAACCTTACAACCACCCTAGACACTACAAAAACACATACATTCACCATGTCACACCCTGACCTAACTAAAATAATAAATGAAAACAAAGATAACTAAGGCCAGGGTGTGACAGGGAGGACAATTATGTGGATATATTGAAGCAACATCTCAAGACATCAGTCAGGAAGTTAAAGCTTGGTCGCAAATGGGTCTTCCAAATGTACAATGAGCCCAAGCATACTTCCAAAGTTGTGGAAAAATGGCTTAAGGACAACAAAGTCAAGGTATTGGAGTTGCCATCACAAAGCCCTGACCTCAATCCTATAGAACATTTGTGGGCAGAACTGAAAAAGCATGTGCGAGCACGGAGGCCTACGTACCTGACTCAGGTACACCAGCTCTGTCAGGAGGAATGTGCCAAAATTCACTCAACTTATTGTGGGAAGCTTGTGAAAGGCTACCCGAAACGTTTGACCCAAGTTAAACAATTTTAAGGCAATGCTACCAAATACTAATTGAGTGTATATGAACTTCTGACCCACTGGGAATGTGATGAAAGAAATAAAAGCTGAAATAAATAATTCTCTCCAAAAATTATTCTGACATTTCACATTCTTAAAATTAAGTGGTGATCCTAACTGACCTAAGACAGGGAATTTTTACTCTGATTAAATGTTAGGAATTGTGAAAAACTGAGTTGAAATGTATTTGGCTAATTAATGTGCATGTAAACTTCCAACTTCAACTGTATGCATGTTCAACTAGTCTATACTAATGTTGATGTTATGCTGGAACAGTTCAACTGTCATTCAAAATGTGCAATGCAGTATACTTTATCTTTTTTTGTCTAAGACAATACCACGTGTTGACTGGGATTCTTCCTGGAGTGGATTCTTGGAGAGAAACAGAATTCCTTTGCCTGCGTGTGTTATGTTAGCAGAACTGTATCCCTCTTGATTGGATTGGACATTATGCTGGATTTCAAGCAGAAGATGACTCGAGGAGCTGAATGGCAGTTTGATCATGACAACACTCATCCCTCAACTGTACAAGAATTGCCTGAACCTATTGTATGTTTCTTTGGAATGTCAATTTCGGCATGACCATCTCTCCCATCATCTGCTGATCACTAGATTTTTGGTATCCATTACTGGGAGTTACAGGATAGGTACTGTTTGGTGCAGCACAGTGTTTTCGACCAAACTTAGCTTGGCGATGCTGTCTTGTCATTGATTCGTGAAAACAGGATTCTTATAAAATGTATGTCCAGTTGCAGGGGTCTTTTTTTTTGTGTGTGTGAAAATGCTCAGATATTAAAATAAATAAAAATGTTGCTCCATGAAGTAATCCCACAATGTGTACGCCGCCCGTCTTGTCTATTTCAAGTCTTATCTCACTGATTGAGACAGGTGTCTTATCATGCAGCAGTTTGAGATGGACTCTCACCTGTCTCGATCAATGAGATAAGACTGTATTTTTCCTCCAAATGTGTGTGAGCTTGCTAAGTTAGCTATATTATAAACATAACACTCATTTACTGTCGACATTTGGATACGATTTGAGAGCGAGAAACACACTTTTCATTCCACTTAGATACTGAATTAACTTTTTAGTAGCAGGTTAAAGAGATCTTATGTAGCAGGTTAGGAGAATGAGGTTAAGGTTAGGAAAAGGGTTAGTGAAAATGCTCTCCTAAGCTGAAACGAAAATCACTTTGTATTGAACTGGCGTGAAAATAGTGTGTCTCATGGTTCAGTTGATTCGCCCCAAGTCGATTATGCAAGGGGTGAATGGCATTTCATTTAATCAAATAATATGAATGCACCAGTGCGTCAATATAAGTAACATAATTTTAAAAATCCCCATCAAAAATCCATCAGTTTAAAATAGAGATGTTTTTTTTTGCATGGGCTGCGTCTCAATCTACTGCGGTGGAAGGTGGCCAAACTACAGCAGTCTGTCAGACCATGAGACATTCTGAAAATCCGTCTTCTCGCGGAAACGGCTGTAGCGTCCGAATGGTTTGGCCTACAAAACTAATATGGCCACCATGGAAAAATTAGACTCACGAACTTGATGGTTTTATCCGTTTTGCACAACAACCCCCACAAGTGTCACGGGACTCATTTGAAAAAGGAATTTAAGTATGGAGGTAGTTTTATACCTACCCCAAAAAAGGGATTTAATATGTGTTCAAAAATATATATACACTGAGTTTAAAAAACATGAAGGGCACCTGCTCTTTTCATGACGTAGACCGACAAGGTGAATCCAGGTGAAAGCTATGATCCCTTATTGATCTCACCTGTTAAACACGTTAATCAGTTTAGATGAAAGGGAGGAGACAGGTTAAAGAAGGATTTTTAAGCCATGAGACAATTGAGACATTGATTGTGTTTGTGTGCCATTCAGAGGGTGAATGGGCACCAAAACATTTAAAGAAAATTTGAACGGGGTATGGTAGTAGGTGCCAGGCACACCGGTTTGTGTCAAGAGCTGCAACACTGCTGGGTTTTTCACGCCCAACAGTTTCCCGTGTGCATCAAGAATGGTCCACCACTCACAGGACATCCAGCCAACTTGACACAACTGTTGGAAGCATTAGATATAACATGGGCCAGCATCCCTGTGGAACGCTTTGGACAGCTTGTAGAGTCCATGCCGCGACTACTTGAAGTTCCAAAGGAAAAAAGGGAGTTCACTATTAGGAAGGTGTGCTTCATCTTTTGTACACAAAGTGTATAAATATATTGAACAAAAAAGTATGTGGACACCCCTTCAAATTAGTGGATTCAGCTATTTCAGTCACACCCGTTTCTGACAGGTGTATAGAATCGAGCACACAGTCATGCAATCTCCACAGACAAACATTGGCAGTAGAATGGCCTTAGTGAAGAGCTCAGTGATTTTCAACGTGGCACCGTCATAGCATGCCGCCTTTCCAACAAGTCAAACCGCAGTGTGCTGAAGCACGTCGGAAGTAAAAATTGTCTGTCCTCAGTTGCAACACTCACTACCAAGTTCCAAACTGCCTCTGGAAGCAACATCAGCACAAGAAGTGTTGGTCAGGAGCTTCATGAAATGGGTTTCTATGTTTGAGCAGCCGCACACAAGCCTAAGATCACCATGCGTCGGCTGGATTGGTGTAAAGCTCGCCGCCATTGGACTCTGGAGCAGTGTAAACGCGTTCTCTGGAGTGATGAATCACGCTCCACCATCCAGCAGTCCAAAGGACTAATCTGTGTTTGGTGGATGCCAGGAGAACGCTACCTGGCGAGCCAGGCCTAATCGCCCAACATCAGTGCCCGACCTCACTAATGCTCTTGTGGCTGAATGGAAGCAAGTCCCCGCAGCAATGTTCCAACATCTGGTGGAAAGCCTTCCCAGAAGAGTGGAGGCTGTTATAGCAGCAAAAGGGGGACCGACTCCTTATAAATGTCAACGATTTTGGAATGAGATGTTCGACGAGCAGGTGTCAACATACTTAGTCATTTAGTGTATGTTGGTTTCAGATATCTTTTAAAAAAAAGGTAGAGGCGTGGATCAGAAACCAGTCAGTATCTACTGTGACCACCATTTGCATGTGTAGCACGACACATCTCCTTCGCATAAAGTTGATCCGGCTGTTGATTGTGGAATATTGTCCCACTCCTCTTCAATGGCTGTGCAAAGTTGCTGGATATTGGCGGGAACTGGAACATGCTGTCATACACATGGATCCATCAGCAAACCACTCGCCCACATGACGCCATACACGTGGTCTGCGGTTGTGCAGCCGGTTGGACGTATTGCCTAATTCTCTAAAACGATGAGGCAGCTTATGGTAGAAAAATTAACATTCAATTCTCTGGAAACAGCTCTGGTGGACATTCCTGCAGTCAGCATGCCAATTGCACGCTTCCTCAAAACTTGAGACATCTGTGTTGTCTGACAAAACAGCACATATTAGTGGCCTTTTATTGTCCCCAGAACAAGGTGCACCTGTGTAATGATCATGCGGTTTAATCAACTTCTTGATATATCACTCCTGTCAGGTGGCTGGAGAAATTCTCACTAACAGGGATATAAACATTTAGAGAAATACATTTTTTGTGTCTATGGGAAATGTCTGGGATCTTTTATTTCAGCTCATGAAACATAGGACCAACACTTAATTGCGAAAATGTTTTGATATCAAAATGTGGGTCACGGGCCATAATAGTTTGAGAACCCTTGGCCTAATGCAAGGCAAGTTATTTTTTAATAACTCAAGTTTAAAAAATAAACAATAAAAATGCCTGGGTGCAAGACAGTACTGAAAACCCCATATCTATGGCATTTGAATAATTGGGGTGTTTCGTTGGGGATAAAACATTTTTTTAATTTGTATTGTTCCTATGTTCATCTCTGTGGGCCTTAATGGAGGATTTTATTTCCTAGAAGAGAGAGAAGCAAACGGCATTGAAGAGATGTTAACACCTGTGAAGACATGTTTACACCTGTGAAGAGATTTTTACACCTGTGAAGAAATGTTTACACCTGTGAAGAGATGTTTACACCTGTGAAGAGATGTTTACACCTGTGAAGAGATGTTTACACCTGTGAAGAGATGTTTACACCTGTGGAGAGATGTTTACACCCGCTAAAGAAGAACAAATAGTTGTTAAAATCCACTTTCCACATGATGATAAGGACTTTTCTTGTTTGTAACTGAAGGGACTTTTACATCTATTTAAATTTTTGCAGAAAATGTCCTCACAGTTTCTGCTTTTAAAGAAATAGCTGCAATGAATGACAAAGTGAAAAATAGCACAGTTGGTAAATTCAATTGCAAAAAAACAATTTATGTTATGAAAGATGATGTGTGCAAGTCATATTCAATATCTGACATTGTGAAAAAAAACACGAATGATCTTCCCACAACAACTACAGTACTACTTACCCAATTAAATAGATGGTGTGTTATTTTAAACTGGATCACAAATTGGAAACACAATTTGACTTTTTTACTTCTTAATAACAACCACACTGTAGCTGCAGAAGTTTATAGAGACTGCTTCAGATATGCAAAAAAAGGAAAATAGGTGAGTTTATAGTATATAGTAGATGAAATATACTGTTATGGGTGTCCTCTCAACAAATATATATAGTTTGTACCTTTATTTAACAAGGCAAGTCAATAAGAACAAATTCTTATTTACAATGACGGCCTACACCGGCCAAACCCTGACGACGCTGGGCCGATGTGCGCAGCCCTATGGGACTCCCAATCATGGCCGGTTGTGATACAGCCTGGATTCAAACCATGGTGTCTGTAGTGACGCCTCTAGCACTGAGACGCAGGTTCTTAGACCGTTGCGTCACTCAGGAGCCCCTCACTGCCTGATTGATAACACATTAAAGCCAAATTCCTGACTTTATGTTGCAGCCAAATGACATCTCCACCACTTGGTTTGGGGGAGAAGTTGAGGGATGGGAAAATGCAAACACTTAAACTGATAGATAGCAAGACCTGACCATCAATGAGACTGACATGATAATTTTCAGCATACATTGCCTAAAAATTGAGTAAAACAACTTTATATTTTGAGTTATGATAGGGTAAGACTGTTGTACTATACCTTAGGGTGTTGTGGTCAGGGGCAGTGGATAGGTATTGGTTAGTCCTTCCAGGTCACTACCTACAATGCATTCGGGAAGTATTCAGACCCCTTCCCTTTTCCACATTTTGTTACGTTACAGCCTTATTCTAAAATGGATTAAATAAATAAAAATCCTCAAATCTACACACAATACCCCATAATTACAATTCGAAAACAAGTTTTCAAATATATATTTTTTTTTTTAAAACAGCAATACCTTATTTAAAGTGCCTTTGGACACCTTGACTTTCAAAATCTTAAGTTACAGCCTTATTCTAAAATGTATTAAATTGTTTTTTCCCCCTCATCAATTTACACACAATACCCCATAATGACAAAGCAAAAACAGGTTTTTAGAATTTTTTGCAAATGTATTAAAACTGAAATATCACATTTACGTAAGATTTCAGACCATTTACTCAGCACTTTGTTGAAGCGCATTTGGCACCGATTATAGCATTGAGTCTTCTACAAGCTTGGCACACCTGTATTTGGGAAGTTTCTCCCATTCTTCTCTGCAGATCCTCTCAAGTTCTGTCAGGTTGGATGGGGAGCATCGCTACACAGCTATTTTCAGGTCTCTCCAGAGATGTTTGATCGGGTTCAAGTCCGGGCTCTGGCTGGGCCACTCAAGGACATTCAGAGACTTGTCCAAAAGCCACTCCTGCGTTGTCTTGGCTGTGTGCTTAGGGTCGTTGTCTTGTTGGAAGGTGTACCTTCGTCCCAGTCTGAGGTCTTGAGCAGGTTTTCAAAGATCTCTCTGTACTTTGCTCCATTCATCTTTCCCTCGATCCTGACTAGTCTCCCAGTCCTTACTGCTGAAAAACATTGCTAAAGCATGATGCTGCCACCACCATGCTTCACCGTAGGGATGGTGCCATGTTTCCCCCAGACGTGACGCTTGGCATTCAGCCCAAAGTGTTCAATCTTCGTTTCATCAGTACTTCGACCTCATGGCTTGGTTTTTGCTCTGACATGCAGTGTCAACTGTGAGACCTTACATAGACAGGTGTGTCCTTTACCAAATCATGTCCAATCAATTGAATTTACAACAGGTGGACTCCAATCAAGTTGTAGAAACATCTCAAGGATGATCAATGGAAACAGGATGCACCTGAGCTCAATTTTGAGTCTCATAGCAAAGGGTCCGAATACTTATGTTTTTATTTGTAATAAATGTGCAAAAATGTCTAAAAACCTGTTTCGCTTTGTCATTATGGGGTATTGTGTGTAGATTGATGAGGAATAGGGCTGTTGCAGTGACCATTTTACCGACACACCGGCGGTCACAAGTCATGAAGGCAGTCAAATTCCAAATTACCGTTTAGTCACGGTAATTAGGCTCTTTCAAGCTCTGATGCTACTGCTGTTCATTAGTAGACTACCAGACTTGCTAACTGCCTGGTACTCAGCACTCTATTGTCCCTCTAATCAATCTGAAATCAATGCAAATGTGTTCAAAAATCTAATCAAACACTTCATGAGAGCTCATGAGCTCATGTTGCGCAACATTTATATAGGCTACGCAGTTGCGTGAGAAAACAGAGTGATGGCCGCTAATAAAAAGAGGAGGATCCCATCAGCTTTCTATAGGCTTGGCCTACTATATTTATTTCTCAACTTCCCTAATATTAAGTACATTGCTTCTATTTACAACAGGAGTATAGCCTACCTGGCTGGCATGAAAATCAACCATGGGAAAAAGTAACCTCCATTCGCTATTTAAGTGCATAGATTACATTTTTTCCCGCTGCCTCTGTTTCGAGACAGGTGCATGATAATGGTCCATTCTAAATTAAAACAAATGTCACATATATAATATTTAGTATATGTAAAGACAAGATTAAATCAAGAATAGTCTGATGGGTGACAATATTAGCCTATCACTTGTGAATGATGCCCAGCATAAGTAACAATGCCTTTTTTTCCTAGACTTTTTCGTATCACACCTCATGTAGCCTAGCTCATAGGCCTATATGTTTTAATAAGGTTAGTATCACACCTCATGTAGCCCAGCCCATAGGCCTATATGTTTTAATAAGGTTAGTATCACACCTCATGTAGCCTAGCTCATAGGTCTATATGTTTTAATAAGGTTAGTATCACACCTCATGTAGCCCAGCTCATAGGCCTATATGTTTTAATAAGGTTAGTATCACACCTCATGTAGCCCAGCCCATAGGCCTATATGTTTTAATAAGGTTAGTATCACACCTCATGTAGCCTAGCTCATAGGTCTATATGTTTTAATAAGGTTAGTATCACACCTCATGTAGCCCAGCCCATAGGTCTATATGTTTTAATAAGGTTAGTATCACACCTCATGTAGCCTAGCTCATAGGCCTATATGTTTTAATAAGGTTAGTATCACACCTCATGTAGCCCAGCCCATAGGCCTATATGTTTTAATAAGGTTAGTATCACACCTCATGTAGCCCAGCCCATAGGCCTATATGTTTTAATAAGGTTAGTATCACACCTCATGTAGCCCAGCCCATAGGCCTATATGTTTTAATAAGGTTTGTATCACAACTAAAGTGGCCAAATAACTTCTTAAAATTAAGCACATTAATCTGCTTTACAAGGGTTGTAGAGCCTAACTGGCATACATAAGCAGCGTGTGAGTTTCAAGTTTGGGGAAGATCATTTTCACCATAAAAATGCACCTTTATAATAAAAGCATTACATGCATAGTTGCATTTGCGGTCACTTTTGATAATGGTGTTTTCCGCTAATGGAACATTTGTGTTTATAGCCTACTGCTGTGTGCACATTGCTGCGCTTATAATGTGAAGAAGCCTAATAGTTGATCAACATTTTAAGCTAAAAGTCTGTTGCATCAGCCACATTGCATCAAATAGTTTTTTTTTATTCTAGTGGTTGTATTCATTTGGGATCTATCGCATCCCACAACTGTCCCAGACTATGTTTGGAATATTTATTTCTCGCACATAATAGGTTGACTTTTGTACCATGGGGGATAGTAGACTGACATAGGCTAGTGCTTTTACTGTTCGTTAGGCCTACTCATCATGTTGGCTGACGAAAGTAAATGTGGACCTTTCTTCCAATATCTTCAATATGAACCTCGGAATAAGGACACGAGCAGTTGCGTCCACAATGTGTCTGTCTTCACTTGTAGCCTGTGAGAAAGACCCGATCACGTGATGGAGCGTGCAGCACTCGGGCAGAAGAGCACAAAGACAACTGGTCGCGAAGGGCATGGATTGTTTTTAGGATGCATTACGGCCACACAAAGGGGATGCCGCCACCACTGTGAAATCCTAGGCATTATCAAATGCTTGTCAAATTGTGAATGAGTGACTGATGTACAGACAGTGTGTACAGCCTGCACAAAAAAAAACAAATCAGAGCTTTGCTTTCTTTGCCTTTCAAGCGACTTTTTTCAAATCATCATTAGAGTCACATCATGCAGCCTTATAATGTATTACAAATCAAAACATATAGCCCAACGTTTGTAGAACAACTAAACTTACATGAATAACTCTAAATTAAGAATATAGGAGTATCTATTTCTTTGTTAATCGCTCGCCACAGAATAGTGCGCACTCCCTCAAATCGCTTGGAGAAAATATTGTTTCTATTTTATTCAGCTTTGTTCAATTTTATTCTAGAAAATAATGACTCGGAATTCTAAGCAAAATGTTGTCTGCTAAAGGAGTGTAGCCCACAGCCATTTGGCAAAGCCAGATCAGGACCTAACATAAAGACGACTCAGAGTATGCAGTTATTTGATTGACAATCACAGCTGACGAAATTTCGTGATCGACACAGCAATAATGAGGAGCATGTTTTATTTAATCAATTTTAGCATAAGGCTGTAAGGTAACAACATTTGGACTTCTTTGAAGTCCTATACCGTTTCTTGTTAACAACATCTTGACCTACAGTAAAGCCTACAAGGCCTTACAATAGAATAGCTAGTGACCCTACAATAGGCTAGCTAGTGACCCTACAATAGGCTAACTAGCGACCCTACAATAGGCTAGCAAGTGACCCTACAATAGGCTTGCTAGTGACCCTACAATCGTCTAACTAGCGACCCTACAATAAGATAGCTAGCCACTTTACATTACACTAGCAACTCTACAATAGGCTAGCTAGTGACTCTACAATAGGCTAGCTAGTGACCCGGCAATAGGCAAACTAGTGACCCTACAACAGGCAAGCTAGTGACCCTACAATAGGCTTGCTAGTGACCCTACAATCGGCTCGCTAGTGACCCTACAATAGGCTAACTAGTGTTGATAAATCGTTATTGGAGACAGGAGACCAAGTTGAGACATAGGACGAGGTGGATATGGTATAATAAAGGCAGTTTATTCAAAGGTAAAGATATCTGGCAAATCGTGCTGCACGGACCCTTTCGTCTGCTCGTATGGAACTGTCGAAAAAGAGACCCGAAACATATTGTGCAGTTAATTTATACAGTAAATGACGTAGGTTGAATCTGGTAGTCTGGCCTTCTGATTGGTCGATCTGGGTCTTGGGTAGTCCTGTTCGGGCCTGGTGTCGACGTTCCATTGGCTCTTAACAGTGTTCTTTGTCTTGAGTCTCAACCTAGAAAGGAATGTGGGTGCGTGTTTTTGCAGGGGCCTGATCTATATGTGGGGGTGTGTGTGTGTCTGTGGTTGGTATCTAATGAAAGCAGAATGTTCTAAGAGGGAAGAGGGGGTGGGTGTATGTAGTACAAAAGATAGCTTATTTTGAAAAGTTGTTATAACAAGTTTCCAGTATCTATCACAATTTCTTACACTAGTGACCCTACAATAGGCTTGCTAGTGACCCTACAATCGGCTAACTAGTGACCCTACAATAAGATATCTAGCCACTTTACATTAAGCTAGCAACTCTACATTAGGCTAGCTAGTGACCTTACAATAGGTAAACTAGTGACCCTACAATAGCTATAGACTAGTTAGCAACCCTATGTCAAAGAGAAAGCTGTACTTTTGCAAGAGATGAAAACTTGGAAATGATAAATATGTTACCTGATGCTGACGCACTGTCGCAGGATACCAAGTGCATTTAAGTGAAGGGGGACATGTTTAACATTGTATCCAGAATGACTGCTATGTTACTAGTCATACCTGGCACAGACCATTCGGTAACACAGTTGTTGACTAAAACCGTCCTTGGGTGAAAAGTCTAATAAAATGATTTGCTAACAGGTCCACAATAATTTGTCAAGAATTTTGTGATCGACACAGCAATGAGGAACATGTTTTATTTCATCCATTTTAGAATAAGGCTGTAAGGTAACAACATTTGGAAAGATAGAAGGGGCTTGAATCCTTTCCGTGAAAACTATATTGTTCATACCGTAATATACTATACTATTTTTACATTTGGTGCATCTGCATATTCTACAAAACCTAAAAAAAAGAGAGAGGGAAGTGAAAGACCCAAATAGGAAGTATGACGTATTGACGTGAGAAGTGGAGGAGCTGTGTCAGGGTAATAAGTAGGAATCCCCCTGACACTCTACTTGTGGTACCATGTGACTTCTTTGAAGTCCTATACCGTTTCTTGTTAACAACATCTTGACCTACAGTGACCTAGTGACCCTACAATAGGCTAGCTAGTGACCCTACAATAGGCTAGCTAGTGACCCTACAATAGGCTAGCTAGTGACCCTACAATAGGCTAGCTAGTGACCCCACAATAGGCTAGCTAGTGACCCTACAATAGGCTAACTAGTGACCCTACAATAGGCTAACTAGTGACATTACAATAAGATAGCTAGCCACTTTACATTAAGCTAGCAACTCTACATTAGGCTAGCTAGTGACCTTACAATAGGTCAACTAGTGACCCTACAGTAGCTATAGACTAGTTAGCAACCCTATGTCAAAGAGAAAGCTGTATTTTTGCAAGAGATGAAAACTTGGAAATGATAAATGTGTCACCTGATGCCGACGCACTGTCGCAGGATACCAAGTGCATTTAAGTGAAGGGGCACATGTTTAACATTGTATCCAGAATGACTGCTAGTATGCAGAATGTTACTAGCCATGCCTGGCACAGACCATTTGGTAAGTTGTTGACTAAAATCGTCCTTGGGGGAAAAGTCTAAGAAAATGATTTGCTAACAGGTCCACAATAATTTATCAAAGTTTTTTTGACTCAGGAAGAGTCACAGTCCTTTGCCAAATATTGTACAGCAAAAGTCACTGCAACAAAATGAAAACATTCTGGCAACACCTCCAAAAAACTATGATCAAATTTGCTCTTTCTTTTAGAAACTTATCGTCTTCTAATTCCAACCGTTCCAAATTATACAGCATATTATTTTGTCACCATCAATGGTGAATGAAGGCCGTTTTCCAGACAGACCTAGAATGCTCGTTGATGATGTGTACAGTTGAAGGATGGGTCTGATTTACAACGGAAAATATGCATGTGTATGGTGTACGCCAAGTTAGGAAATCGCAATATTTTTATATGTACGCATTCATTAAAAAAATGGCGTATGCAGACATTGTGATATTTAGTTTATACATGAGTTCCCAGGTATTTTGTGATATTTAGTTTATACATGAGTTCCCAGGTATTTTGTGATATTTAGTTTATACATGAGTTCCCAGGTATTTTGTGATATTTAGTTTATACATGAGTTCCCAGGTATTTTGTGATATTTAGTTTATACATGAGTTCCCAGGTATTTTGTGATATTTAGTTTATACATGAGTTCCCAGGTATTTTGTGATATTTAGTTTATACATGAGTTCCCAGGTATTTTGTGATATTTAGTTTATACATGAGTTCCCAGGTATTTTGGACGCTCTGCAAGAAGCCAAACAAACAGTATTTTGCGGGTGTCCATGTTTTTCAGAGTTGACAGCTTGAACGCACGGAAGTCTGAGATTCCCCAGTTGGAATTGTGCTGCGTTCATAACATCTCATCAATTCGTATATACCAGAATACGACTGAAAATCCACTTGAACACCCCCCAACTTGTAATTACTAGTGGGGAAACTAGTCTATCATCTCTGAGCTCTGACTTCTCCCACGTGCTGTACTCTGATATCACATATTAAGGAAATTACCTTGATAAAAGCATTTTCGTCATTTATATGCAACAACAAAACATTATTTATGAAAAACAACCTATTAATATTGTTTTTGAAAACTAAACTTTGTTTGCGAGCATGATAGCTGTACGTTTATGGTTGACGCAGCTTATTTGCCATTAGCTAATCGGCATTCTTAACGAGTTCAAAGCCCGTAAACGTACACAACTCGTTGCTCCCAGTTTACAAGTAGTATTTTCAGAGTTTCCCACTTGTTATCCAGCCTGCCCAGAGAGAGAACATTGCATTGAGGGTTTTATAATGGACTTGAGTACAGATTTTGACAACGATTTTTACATGTTGTTCCCAAACTTATTATTACGACAAAATTAAATATTTCTTCACAAAAAAAACAAATTGTTCTCACACATTAGCATTATTAAAACCCTTTATGCATCTCTTTTATTATCGTTCATATTCCCAATGACTTTTCTTACCCCAAATTCTTACACCAAATGCCCTGCCCACTTCACTCCTGCTCCAAAACGGTGACCAATCCAAGCAAGAGAAATTGGATAGAAAAGAGCAGGCGCTCTGAGCTATCCTTCAAAGACCAACCTACTACTACTACTACTACTACTACTACTACTACTACTGCTAATGAGCCAAAGAAACTGGAGGCAAATTGAGCACCTTCTATCTGAGTTTAGTTTATACTAGAGGTTTAGAAATAAGTGCATGCATTTCAGTGTCCAGCTGGTGTGTGTCACAGACAGCCAGGATGGAGGAGGAAGAGGGAGCCCGGATGGAGGAGGAAGAGGGAGCCATTGCAGTTGTTGGCATTGGATGCAGCTTCCCTGGAGGTTTGACAGTTTATCTATTTTGTGATGTAGCTAGTTCTCTTAAGAATTGTAATTCATTTCAGTATATCTTTTCACTCACTTTAAAGCAATTTGAGATGACTGGAAAGCAAAATAACTACTGTACAGATGTATGAGTAAAGAAAGGTCTAGAATCACCAGGCAAATCACTGGTTATTGCTATATGCAGTCATGGAATGTTTTCACCTCTTATAGAACCATAAGAAGCTGCTCAATTCATGTTGATTAATTAAATCATTACAATGCCAGCAATGTAAAACCTCAGACTACAGAGGTTATTAAACCGTGAGAACTATTCTGAAACATCTACGAACTTAGGTATGATCTAAATATCTGATCCAAATATGCTTTTAAAGCAATGTTTTATTTACAGACAAGCTACATTTTGTTAAATAACTATTGGTATGAAAAAGAATGCTTTGATGTAAAACTAATATTTTGATTACTTATTAATGTTGAAACAATTTAGATTAATTTTCCGATTCTGATACAACCAATATTCAATTCCAGGTGAGGGGCTTGACAGTTTCTGGAAGGTTCTTCTGGAAGGGAAGAACTGTGCAGTTCCAATCCCTGACGAGAGGTTCAACAGTACTTACTGGTATGATGCTGACAACAGAAAACCTGGGAAGTCTCACACTATCAAAGCTGCTCTCATAGATGGGTGAGTACGAAAATTCACTGACCATTTCTTTTATTTACCACTGCTACTGTTACTCAATTAATCATTGGAAGGGTTTGATTCCAAAACACAATCTTTTTTTCATCTGAAGTGAATGTCTGCTTTCTGTATTAATTATGGCTGTCCGCATACTTTTAGAACATTGACCTATTTGCCTGTTAATTTATCATAGAATCACAGTCTACTTCACCAAACAGGTGATTTAACAAACGCATTTGCGAAAAAAGCACTGTCGTTGCACCAATGTGTACCTAACCATAAACATCAATGCCTTTCTTAAAATCAATACACAAGTACAGTGGGGCAAAAAAGTATTTAGTCAGCCACCAATTGTGCAAGTTCTCCCACTTAAAAAGATGAGAGAGGCCTGTAATTTTCATCATAGGTACACTTCAACTATGACAGACAAAATGAGAAAAAGAATCCAGAAAATCACATTGTAGGATTTTTAAGGAATTTATTTGCAAATTATGGTGGAAAATACGTATTTGGTCACCTACAAACAAGCAAGATTTCTGGCTCTGAATTTTTTTTCTTAAAACTAGCTTGCTTAGTTAAATAAAGGTAAAATGAAAAAAGTCTTGCTGAAACCTTTAAAGGGAACTATCAGGAACGTTGCCTAATCTCCTGTTTGCTGGGATTATATCATTGACATGAGGAATTGGTACTAGTCAAAAGTTTGGACACACCTACTCATTCCAGGGGTTTCCTTTATTTTTTACTATTTTCTACATTGTAAAATAATAGTGAAAACATCAACTATGACATGACACATATGGAATCATGAAGTAACCAAAAAAGTGTTAAACAAATCAAAATATATTTTATATTTGAGATTCTTCAAACTGTCTTGATGACAGCTTTGCACACTCTTGGCATCTCAGCCAGCTTCATGAGTTAGTCACCTGGAATGCATTTCAATTAATAGGTGTGCTTGGTTAAAAGTTAATTGGTGGTAAATTCAATTGATTGGACATGATTTGGAAAGGCACACACCTGTCTATATAATGTCCCATAGTTGACAGTGCATGTCAGAGCAAAAACCAAGCCATGAGGTCAAAGGAATTGTCCGTAGAGCTCTGAGACATGATTGAATCGAGGCACATATCTGGGGAAGGGTACAAAAAATGTCTGCAGCATTGAAGGTCCCCAAGAACAAAGTGGCCTCCAACATTCTTAAATGGAAGAAGTTTGGAACCACCAAGACTCTTCCTAGAGCTGGCTGCCCGGCCAAACTGAGCCGTTGGGGGAGAAGGGCCCTGGTCAGAGAGGTGACCAAGAACCCGATGGTCACTCAGCGCTCCAGAGTTCCTCTGTGGAGATGGGAGAACCTTCCAGAAGGACAACCATCTCTGCAGCACTTCACCAATCAGGCCTCTATGGTAGAGTGGCCAGACGGAAGCCACTCCTCATTAAAAGGCACATGACAGCCCGATTGGAGTTTGCCAAAAGGCACCTAAAGGACTCACAGGCCATGAGAAACAAGATTCTCTGAAACCAAGACTGAACTCTTTGGCCTGAATGCCAAGTGTCACGTCTGTAGGAAATGGGAATGTTTTTCAGCGGCAGGGACTGGGAGACTAGTCAGGATCGAGGGAAAGATGAACTGAGCAAAATAGAGATCCTTGACAAAACCTGCTCCAGAGAGCTCAGGACCTCAGACTAGAGGTTGACTGATTATGATTTTTCAATACCGATACTGATTAATCGGATGATTAATGACAGCCTAGGAACTTGTTCAGGGGCAGAAAGACAGATTTGTACCTTGTCAGCTCGGGGATTTGAACTTGCAACCTTTCGGTTACTTTTTTTTTTTTTTTTTTTTTTTTTTTTTTTTTTGGGGTGGATCAGCTTAATATTGCGGAAAGAATGTTGCTTCCAATGTAATTGTCTGCATCATTTCCAATCCCCCATATTTTTTTGGGTAAATATATATATCCATACACGCATGCATACATATATACATATATACATACACATACCTATATAGACATACATACTTTTTTAAAGAATATACCTTTATTATTATTCCCCGCAACCCTACCACCGCTCCCCCAATTGGAGTAAACTAATAAACACTTCTGCTTTTACCTTCAATTTATACATCTTATACCTATTTTACAGACACAGACTACTTTATAATAGTTCTCTCTTGTTTGTTCTTAGTCCTTCCTCTATTTCTGTTGTCCATCCAATTTTATTTCCACTTGTAACTGTGCTATTTCACAAAAGCTCCGCACCTATACACATTTCACAGATCCCGTATGCCCTACATTGTTTATCTTGTTATTAGTCCCACCCTTCAGTTCTACTCAACCCTTCCCATCTATCTTCCAACATCATCCATTTCGGATTTTTATTTGCCATATATTTTTCAACTGTGCTGTGATGCTTCACAAAAGATTTGAACCTTCCTATTCTCATAGCTTCTACAGATTGTAAATTAAAAATAAACATTTTTGCTAAAATAATTATTATATTATTGATTGATTGACTATGGCTTTTCAAATCCCCCAGTATTGCTATCTGTAGCGTTAGTTCTAGGCAAATGTTGCAATTCTTCAGCCATTCCTGGACCTGTGACCAAAAACGAGCTACATATGGACAATACCAAAATAAATGGTCTAATGACTCTGCCTCCTCACAGCAGAATCTACAGAGCTGGGAAGATTGTATACCCCATATATATAACATTCTATTAGTTGCAAGAATTTTGTACAATAATTTAAATTGAAAAATTCGAAGTTTTGAATCCGGCGTTGTTTTGCGTATCAATTCATAAACCATGTGCCATGGAATGGGTACATCGAACATCTCTTCCCAACTATTCTGCAATTTATATGGCACAGCTGTCAGTTTTTTGGTCCTTAAATGAAATTGGTATATGTTTTTATTTATCACACTTTTCTTTAACCATTTATGTTCTTTAATACAGGGCCGACATACAAGTTCCTTACTTTTTTCCCCTTCTACTTGCCTCTTCCATTTTTGTGGTAATGCTGCAATTAATTGGTTGTAATTTTGGGTAGAGCAGACATTTCCATATGTCTGTGTTAGCTGCATGTGTGACATAACTCCACCAGTCCTATTTATGATATCATTCACAAAAATTATACCTTTTTTAAACATTTCTTCGATAAATACAGTTTTTTTATCAATTACTATATTTGAATTTAACCACAATATTTGTTGTACTATTTGTTCCGTCCTTTCAGGTGGATTAAACTGAAATTGCAACCAACTTTCTAAGGCTTGTTTAAAAAATAAGGATATTTTGGAGATTATTTCCTTTTCAAACAACCGAAAGTGAGCAGGTGTAATCTGAATAAAGGGAAAAAGGCCCTTCTTGAACATAGGATGAGACATTCGTACCAATTTACTAGAGAACCAGTTTGGATTTAAGTATAACTTTTGTATGACTGATGCCTTTAGTGAGAGGTCTAATGCTTTAATATTTAATAATTTCTGCCCTCCGAATTCATATTCGTTATATAAATAGGCCCTTTTAATTTTATCTGGCTTGCCGTTCCAAATAAAATGGAATATTTTTTGTTCATATAATTTAAAAAGCAGGTCACTAGGTGTAGGCAAAACCATAAGCAAATAGGTAAACTGTGATATGACTAAAGAGTTAATCAGGGTGATTTTTCCACAAATAGACAAGTATTTTCCTTTCCATGGTAGCAAGATCTTATCTATTTTTGCTAACTTTCTATAAAAATTTATTGGAGTGAGATCATTTCTTTCTTTTGGGATTTTTATACCGAGTATGTCCACATCTCCGTCAGACCATTTAATTGGTAAACTACATGGCAATATAAAATGTGTATTTTTTAGTGATCCAATACGTAATATGGTACATTTATCATAATTTGGTTTTAATCCAGAGAGGATAGCAAAGGTATCTAGATCCTCTATGAGGCCGTGGAGAGACTCTAGTTGTGGTTTTAAAAGAAAACATGAATCATCAGCGTACAATGACACCTTAGTTTTTAAGCCACGGATTTCTAATCCATTAATATTAATGTTTGATCTAATTTTAACAGCTAACATTTCGATGGCAATAATAAATAGATATGCCGATAGTGGACAACCTTGTTTTACTCCTCTAGATAGTTTAAAACTTTCTGAGATGTAGCCATTATTTACTATTTTACACCTAGGGTTACTATACATAATTTTAACCCATTTTATAAGAGATTCCCCAAAATTGAAATATTCTAGGCATTTATATATAAACTCCAGTCGTACTTTATCAAAAGCCTTTTCAAAATCAGCTATGAAAACCAGACCTGGTGTCCCCGATATTTCATAGTGTTCTATTGTTTCCAGTACTTGCCTTATATTATCTCCAATGTATCGTCCATGTAAAAAACCTGTCTGATTAGGATGAATAATATCTGACAAAACTTTTTTTATTCTATGCGCCAAGCATTTTGCTAGGATTTTTGCATCACAACACTGAAGTGTAAGAGGTCTCCAATTTTTTAATTGGACTGGATCTTTATATATACCACTTGGGTCCTGTTTCAGTAATAACGATATCAGACCTTCTTGTTGCGTGTCTGATAATCTACCATTTATATAGGAGTGGTTAAAACAAGCTAATAATGGTCCTTTGAGTATATCAAAAAAAGTTTTGTATACTTCCACTGGTATGCCATCCAGCCCTGGAGTTTTCCCATCCTTAAAGGCCCCAATTGCATCAAGCAGTTCCTCCTCTGTAATTTGGCCTTCACATGAGTCTTTCTGTACAGATGTTAATTTTACATTATTAATAGGAAAAAAATCCATACAATTAGTTTCAGTTAGTGGAGATGGAGGAGCCTGAAACGAAAACATATTCTTAAAGTACTTTACTTCCTCTTTCAAAATATCATTTGGTGAATCATGCGTGACTCCATCATTTGTAACAAGTTTTAATACATTTTTTTTTGGTAGCATTTCTATATTGAAGATTGAAAAAGAATTTGGTGCATTTTTCCCCATATTCCATCCAGTTCGCTTTATTTTTATAATGTATTACACTGGATCTTTCTTGAATAAGTTCCTCCATTTCTTTTTGTTTTTCCTCTAACTTATTCTGTGCCTCTATGGTACTGTTTTTATTGCTATCTAACTGTACTGTTAGTCCTTCAATTTCCTTTGTTAATATGGACTCTTTTGATCTAAATTCCCTTTGTTTTATAGATGAGTACTGAATTGCATGGCCTCTAAAGGCACACTTAAAAGTGTCCCATACAATAAGGGGATCTGCTGTACCTATGTTATGTCTGAAAAAGTCAGTTATAAAATCTTCTGTCCTAGTTCTAAACAATTTATCATCTAGTAGACTTTGATTAAATTTCCAATATCCTCGCCCACGTGGAAATTCTGTAAGAGAAATATATATGCCAATTATGTGATGATCCGACCGCATTCTGTCCCCTATCAACACTTTTTTAACTTTTGGTGCCAGAGAGAATGGTATAAGAAAGTAGTCAAGACGACTAGCTTGATTCAGCCTCCGCCATGTATATCTCACTAAATCAGGGTATTTAAGTCTCCATATATCCACTAATTCCAATATATCCATGACATTCATGATTTCCTTAAGTGCCTGAGGGTGATAGTTTGTAGTGTGATTTCCTTTCCGGTCTATAGAGGTATTTAAGACCGTATTAAAATCTCCCACTATAATAATAGAGTCTAGTGTTGCTTGTAGAGTTGATAAATTCTTATATATATTTTCAAAGAAGCTTGGATCATCATTATTCGGACCGTATAGGTTAACAAGCCATATTTGTTTATTGTCCAATAACATATTTAAAATAATCCATCTACCTTGAGGATCTGTTTGGACAATTTGCACATTTGGATCAAAATTATTGTTAATTAAAACCATCACCCCTTTTGAATTTCTTTGCCCATGGGAGAAATATATTTTGCCCCCCCAGTTCTTTTTCCACAAAACTTCATCTAAAACTGTTGAATGGGTTTCCTGTAAACAATAGATATTATAATCCTTCTCTTTTAGCCAGGTAAATACTGATCGTCTTTTCTTATTATCTGCTAAGCCATTACAATTGTAACTGGCTATACTTATTTCACCACTTACCATAATGAGACACACCTTTCATTCTTTTAATCAGAATATATTTTTGTAAACGTACTATTAAAAAGTAACATAATGATTGAGTGTCTATATAGTTGTACCATGATATTTGCATTACTACTAAGTAAACCTCCAATTGGTCCCTACTATTCCACCCGCTAAAAGGCCTCATCTCGAGATGGCTTGTCATCCCAATGCCCGGTAGACCACCCTCGACCCCCTGTATCCCATAGCCCTGAACCGACTGGGATCCATTCTTTGAAAAGAGCATACAGTGCCATTTACCGAATTGAAGAAGATCAATTACCATATGCATTTCCATTGCCCTCACCTCGATTTGTATTATGTATATCTGTGGATCATCCTCTATTGTCCCTAACATCTTTTACTTCTTCCTTCGCAACAGTTGTGGGATACACACATACACCCACACACACTCAGCCCTTACCCCCACACAACCATAAGCTCACTTTCTCAACAATTGCACCATCCCAGAGCCCAACTCAAGATGGGTCATGATTTACAAATGCACTTGCAGTTGCAGCTGCATGAGAAGGCCTGCAAGACCGCACAAAAAATTAGCAAAAATTGAGAGATTTATTTACCATTGTCATATCCTAGATAATGGAGGTCAAATGTACACCTTATTCCTGAAACACCCACAATACGGCCACCCGTCATGACCATGTCCCCACGCATCTCCATGCAGTCCGACTTTGATTTTGTGCCGCCAGGGCCACAATAATATACCCCCTCTCTGAATGTCCGAGTGTGACCCCCTCCCCATGGGTTACTGCAGCTAGTGTTGCCAGCACTGCCACTGCCTGGGTGGGGGCACCCCACCGGAATCCCCACCGGCTAGGTACAAGGTCGTCAAGGTTCTCATTAGCAGCTTTGAGAATTTCCTTGTATATTATGCTCTCCCTTATTGGGGCTTTGGCTTTGCAGGACCAACCCTGCCAAGCAGGCTCAGAATCTTGAGGGGGCAGTGCTGCTCTTGGTCTCTGACCTCATTTTAGCTGCATACAGACCGCTTACAGCGGGCACATAAAACAGTTAGGGACTTCTCCTTAGTATCTGGGTCATTCAGGTGGGTGTCTAGGGTATAGTGCCATGGACCGTACCATTAAAATAGGATAATAAATAATTAGATATAATTTATAAAAAAATAAATAAAAAATGTAGTTCTCCATGATAGGACAATAAATAAATAAGACGTATAATTCATTATAAAAGTATATCCATCATCTGAACAACATTGAAAGCCCTCTCATACCCGGCTCACAGCAATACATTGGCTCTGGGATATGCAACCTTTCGGTTACTAGCCCAACGCTCTAACCACTAGGCTACCCTGCCACCCCTTCATCCCACAAACATTCTAAAATGGTTCTGGCAACATTAAAACATGATGAGGATGTTCACCACTGATCCCGGTGTTGGTTGCAGTAAAACTTTATAATAAGGTATTTTATAATAAGTCCATATCCCACTTTCCCTGATACACCCTCAGAGAGTGGGGTCACGGCCAGGGCCTGCCATTATCAACGGCGACCTGTAGCAATTAGGGTTAAGTGCCTTGCTCAAGGGCATAGACAGATTTTTTTCACCTAATCGGCTTGGGAATTCGAACTAGCAACCTTTTGGTTACTGGCCCAATGCTTAAACTGCTAGGCTACCTGCCACTGAGGAGAGGTTGCATGATGATGCCAAGGGAATGTTCAATGGGGGACCTTTGTCTAGTTCCCTGTAACTCACCAGGATGTCATTGAGGACCATGTGAGGACTTTTTTAGGACGTTCTCAGGACTTTCATTTTACTAGTCATTAGGACGTTGCGTGATGGTCCAAGGGAACGTCCCTGAAAACTAAAATGAGTCGTTAGGACGTCCCCGGAACATCACGAAATGGTCACTTTAAGTGGTCAGAACGTTTTATCATGGTCCTCTGGAAGTTTTTTTTCTAGTTCCCATTTTGTTCCAGGGACATTCCCTACAACTACACAAATGTCTAGGGGACCCTG
The DNA here is from genome assembly GCF_016432855.1 of Salvelinus namaycush. Lineage (NCBI taxonomy): Eukaryota > Metazoa > Chordata > Actinopteri > Salmoniformes > Salmonidae > Salvelinus > Salvelinus namaycush. Next base: position 33,460,475 of record NC_052339.1, read on the forward strand.
ACACAATGTTCTAAGAACATCCTAAAAACGTAATTGGGGACGTTGCTGGAACAAAATGGAAACTAGACAAAAATTTCCAGAGAAACATCAACATTTGAACAGTGGCATATCGCAGTTTTGCAAGACCCCCCTCAGAAGCAAGTGATTTTAATTTATTATAATTTGGAAGTTGTTATCTTAACCAAAGAAACAGATGCAGAGTGCTTAGTTTTATAATGATATTTAAATTGTCTCACGTTGCTGCAATCCACGTCACTTTCATGTAAAATGTGGTAATTCATTTCAAGTTGGTCTTCAAAAACGTTATTTTCGCAGAAGAGTTTTGCTAAGTAATTGTCTGTAATTAAACCTTTTAACAATTTCTAGTCTAAAATGTTATTTAATTTGTAATATGTCATATTCTTTAATTTATATTTTTCCTATTTCGATTGTGTTGTTCCTGATAGGATGTTACTTCATTGGGGCGGGAGTAGTGAGACAATGACCATTTCCGCTGTCTGGTATCAGGGTCTTTCTACACTGCTCAAAAAAATAAAGGGAACACTTAAACAACACAATGTAACTCCAAGTCAATCACACTTCTGTGAAATCAAACTGTCCACTTAGGAAGCAACACTGATTGACAATAAATGTCACATGCTGTTGTGCAAATGGAATAGACAAAAGGTGGAAATTATAGGCAATTAGCAAGACACCCCCAATAAAGGAGTGGTTCTGCAGGTGGTGACCACAGACCACTTCTCAGTTCCTATGCTTCCTGGCTGATGTTTTGGTCACTTTTGAATGCTGGCAGTGCTTTCACTCTAGTGGTAGCATGAGATGGAGTCTACAACCCACACAAGTGGCTCAGGTAGTGCAGCTCATCCAGGATGGCACATCAATGCGAGCTGTGGCAAGAAGGTTTGCTGTGTCTGTCAGCGTAGTGTCCAGAGCATGGAGGCGCTACCAGGAGACAGGCCAGTACATCAGGAGACGTGAAGGAGGCCGTAGGAGGGCAACAACCCAGCAGCAGGACCGCTACCTCCGCCTTTGTGCAAGGAGGAGCACTGCCAGAGCCCTGCAAAATGACCTCCAGCAGGCCACAAATTTGCAAGTGTCAGCATATGGTCTCACAAGGGGTCTGAGGATCTCATCTCGGTACCTAATGGCAGTCAGGCTACCTCTGGCGAGCACATGGAGGGCTGTGCGGCCCCACAAAGAAATGCCACCCCACACCATGACTGACCCACCGCCAAACCGGTCATGCTGGAGGATGTTGCAGGCAGCAGAACGATCTCCACGGCGTCTCCAGACTCTGTCACGTCTGTCACATGTGCGTGTGAACCTGCTTTCATCTGTGAAGAGCACAGGGCGCCAGTGGCGAATTTGCCAATCTTGGTGTTCTCTGGCAAATGCCAAACGTCCTGCACGGTGTTGGGCTGTAAGCACAACCCCCACCTGTGGACGTCGGGCCCTCATACCACCCTCATGGAGTCTGTTTCTGACCGTTTGAGCAGACACATGCACATTCCTCATCAAATGAATCCTCATCAATTCTTAGGCTTCAAAACGGAGGAAAATCTAGAAATTCACAAAAGTTGATTTTTAATCTGTCAACAAAAAAAATGGTGCAATATTGTCGTTGCTCTGCGATCACACAGATTTAAGAAAAGGTCATTTTCAGTCTGACTGTTAATCTTTTTTATGTCAGGTTCTAATTCTCAGAGTATTACTACCTGATATAATGTAAACGTTATACATTACCCTCTCTCCCCCAGTGGCATGAATAAGTATATTTCATATTCTCAGAACCCAAAAGTTATGTCCTCTGTTTACTGAAATACACAATACCTCAGGTACACTCCTAGAGAAAAAGGTGCCATCTAGAACCTTAAACGGTTCTTCAGCTGTACCCATAGGAGAACCCTTTGAAGGATTATTTTTGGTTCCATGTAGAACCCTTTTCCACAAATGGTTTCATTTTACATGGAACCTAAAAGGGCTTTCCTATGGGGACAGTTGAAGAACCCTTTTGGAACTGTTTTTTCTAAGAGTGTGAGGTACACCATTGCTGACAGTTGTTTGCTTGGAGTTCCCCTTTGAATTATTTATCATTTTGCAGGTTTAATGAGTTTGATCACAAATTCTTTGGCATCACTGAAACTGAAGTGGAACAAATGGACCCCCAGCAAAAACTCCTTCTTCAGTGTACATACAGGGCTCTGGAGAATGCTGGGATGCCAATGGAGAAGGCCAGTGGGACCAAGACAGGAGTGTTTATAGGTAAAGTGGATAATAATGTGTTATTTTAGGGTGTTTTCACAGCCAGTGTCCCATAAAAGAATCTTATGGTATGGCTTGTTCAGAAGTGCGTTCACCGATTTTCAATTTTATCAAATTATCCTGCTTTCTCCTACAAAGACAGCAATGTGAATGCAAAGGCGATTTGGACCACGGAAATGTTGGGCCTTAATAATTACGAAAACCTCCCAGAAATTACCCCAACTACCCCAAACAGCTACTCCAAAATACCCCAGACCATCCCAAAATACCTCTAATGGCAACAAAATACTCCAAGCAACACCAAACTACCCCAGAATACCAGAAACTCCCTCTACGGCCACAAGATGACACTGTTGTGCATGAAATTTAGCCATCCTTCGACCAGTTTTATCTCATTTTATCAAATAAAATGCCTTAATCAAATATATGCAATTGATTCTCCATCGTAGTGGCCCTTTGGTCTCCTTTTCTTGAAAATACAGCTCCTGGCAGAGAGCGCAGAAGTGCTGCCCCGCTCCTCTGAACTAAAAATACATTATGTTTTTGCCTAGTAGTAGTAACTGAAACATGGATACTGGCTGTAGGACTATAACTCGCACATGTGGCCTAATATAATAGTATTTATTGCAGTTAAATTATACATCAAATATGAATTTTGTCTCATACATGATTTCTTTCAGCATCTTGAGAGAATGGGAAAGCACGGTTAGGGACTGTGCAAACATGCTGTCTTTGTCAGGGACATAAAAGCTGACAGTAGGCTATTTCAACCACATAAAATATGCATCCAAGACGAACTGAAATCTTATCAGATTCATGTTGGACCGTTTTTCACAGCTTTCCGTTTCCTTAAAACTGGTCAAACTGATGTTCTTTGGACATTTTGCAGGAAAAATCCACTGTTTTAGAGTTATTGCTATTTTCTCCACGGTCCCTACAAGTCCTTGCTCTGAGAGCAGAAATGGAAGAGAGAACCTTTGCCCATTTAGAAATGGAAGAGAAAACCTTTAAACCAATCAGAAATGGAAGAGAAAACCTTTAAACCAATCAGAAATGGAAGAGAGAACCTTTGCCCACCCAGAAACGGAAGAGAGAACCTTTGCCCACCCAGAAACGGAAGAGAAAACCTTTAAACCAATCAGAAATGGAAGAGAGAACCTTTGCCCACCCAGAAACGGAAGAGAAAACCTTTAAACCAATCAGAAATGGAAGAGAGAACCTTTGCCCACCCAGAAACGGAAGAGAAAACCTTTAAACCAATCAGAAATGGAAGAGAGAACCTTTGCCGATGTCAACTAGATTAGACTTATTATTGATGCATTCATTCTATTTATTTATGACATTCTTCTGGTAATTCTACTAGGGCAACAAGTCGGCCTAATGACAAAAGAGAAGCTGCAAGTTGGCTAACAAATAGCCTATAAAATGTCTGAAGTTGTAGGCAGAAAATGTTCTAAAATAGGGGTGGAAGTAGCCTGAGTAGACAGAGATGACCACCTGGGACCGTGACAGCAGTGGAATCAACCAATCACTTCAGTCTACACTATGCCTAATGACAATCGTCAAATGTCATAACCCTTTTGGTGTTTTAAGATGAATGGCGGGTGCACAATGCACTGTTTAGAAACTGTATTAAACATGTGCAGGGAGCCTACTTTTTTAAGTGATTTGTTTAACAATCAGATAAAAACATCATGCCTGGTTGTTTTAATATCACATTAAAAGGTAATAGCCAAAAATGTTTACAGATTAACTTAAATGACATGTCTTTAGTATTATTAAAAGAAAATGGTGTGCACTCATAGGAGGTCCTGCACCCCCTTTCGTTCCGCTGTCCCTGGCTCCTGAATGTGTAATTAGCTCCATGACTACAGCCCTGCACGGCGCTTTCTATAGTAGGGAGCTAGGTTTTTTATTTCCTACAGCATAACTTTTAGCCAGCGTGAGCACAAGCCGGTTTATCAAGTGTTCTTGGGCATAAACTATGTGTTGAAATGTAGAAAATGTAACCGACAGAGCATAATTTATATGCTGAGCAGCATAAACCTCTTAAAGATGCACTATACTGATATCGCTCCGCCATTTCCTGGTTGCTAAAATTCGAATAGTTCGCCTAATTTAAGTTTGTGACAAGTGTAGTGTAGAGAATCATTGTACAATCTAACCCGCTGTGACATATCTTTTCAATAACCAAAAATATAATATTTTCAGCTGTTTTGAAGCTGGTGTATAAAACCAAAAGTAAAAGATGCAAAAACGAAACTTCATAACAGGAAGCATAGAAATAGCACACATAGAACAGATCTACCGTTTCTTAGACTTCCTTTCAATTAGAATGACAGATCTATAACTCACATTACTATGTGAATTTAGTGGTCCCCAAAAAGTGACTTATTGCCGCTTTGAAGATGTTTAGATGGTACAATGATTCTCTACCCTATACTTGCTGGTTTTGTCACAAACTGAAATTAGGCAAATTAGAATGTTAGCAACCAGGAAAACGGCATAGTTCCGCATATTTCCGCATAGGAACGGCATAGTTCCGCATATTTCCGCATAGGAACGGCATAGTTCCGCATATTTCCGCATAGTGCATCTTTAAGAGAAGCAGCACTGTTTACGCCAAGGTTTTATTGAAATGATTAGGAGCATCTGACACTCTGCAAATGTCTGGTGTCTAGTAAAGCAGGGGCTCAGGCTCTAGCAACAGAAATAGATAAAGGGAACATTTGACAGGTTAAAGAAGGATTTTTAAGCCTTGAGACAAATTACACATGGATTACGCATATGTGCCATTCAGAGGGCAAATGGGCAAGACAAAAAATGTAAGTGAACTGGATATGGTAGCATTTACCCTAGCCCTTACCCTAATCATAAGTATGTTGTACAGTGTAACAATTAGTATTTACAATACTTGTTACACTGTATTTACAGGAATAATGACATAGTTATAAAGACATTGTAATGTAAGCGAATTGGCTATTGATTATTTAATAATTTCGGTATTATTGTCTATTTTTGACTGCATTGGTCCTCCATTGAAAGAAAGCCCACACACAATAAAATGTCAGTTGTGTATTATTTCAATAATGTGTGCCTATTTTCATTCAAGGGCTTATGAACAGAGATTATGAACAATCTGCTGCATTTATGAACCCAAATTTAATCAACCACTGCACCGGCACCGGACTTTCTATGAGTATAGCAGCCAACAGAATCTCCTACATCTTCAACTTCACTGGACCCTCTCTCTCCATTGACTGTGCCTGCTCTTCATCCCTTGTTGCTCTTCATTTAGCTTGTCAAGCCATAAGACAAGGTGTGTAATGTATCACATTTACCTACGTTTTACAACGCATGCAACATTTTGTCAAAATGTAATCTTACACACTGACTGAATTCACTACAACAACAAAAAAATCTAAAATCCGATTTATTTTACAAAGCCCTTTTTCCGCAGCTCTGTCAAAGTGCCCTGAAGAGCAAAGCAGAGGCAAAAGCATGGTGGCTCTCATCACAAAATATAATCTGACAGATTTGTATACTGTATGCTTTCGCTTCTCAGGTGACTGCGAGATGGCTCTTTGTGGTGGCGTCAATTGTATCATACAGCCACTAGTCTTTGTCGCTCTCAGCAAAGCAAAGATGATTTCACCTGAAGGCACCAGCAAACCTTTCTCCAGCAGAGCAGATGGCTATGGCAGAGGAGAGGGTTGTGGGATTATTCTTCTGAAGCCACTAAAAAAAGTAAATTATTTTCTGTTTCACTGTCACAAAATTGCTCTCACTTTGATTTTTTTTTAACCCTACACACTGATTTCTATTTGACACAGGCTCTCAAGGAGAATGACCATGTGTGGGGCATCATAAGCAACACGGCTGTAAACCAAGATGGCCACACAGTCACTCCAATTACCAAGCCATCCATGGTCCAGCAAGAGGAGCTGCTGCGCGGAATCTATTCAGAGTCTGACCTGTTATCGGTCCAGTACATAGAGGCTCATGGGACTGGAACTCCAGTGGGGGATCCCATAGAAGCAGGCAGCATCTCCAAAGTCATTGCCAAAGCCAGACCTCCAGGTTCAGAGACACTCCTCATCGGCTCTGTGAAAGGCAACATTGGACACACTGAATCTGCAGCTGGAGTGGCAGGGCTAATCAAGGTACTCCTAATGATGAAACATGAAACCATTGTCCCTTCACTGTTCTACTCTGAGGACAGTGCCAGTATAGATGCTAAAGCCTTGAATGTAATGATTCCTACTAAAGCAGAAAAGTGGAGAGATTCTATTGCAAGAGTTGCAGGAATAAACAATTTTGGTTTTGGAGGAACAAATGCACATGTTATTGTCAAACAACACAAGCAGTCAAATGTTCCTCAAAAAAGTGGTAGGAAATCACACAATTTATTTGTCCTCTCTGCCAGTTCTGAAAAGTCTATGAGTATGATGATGGAGGACACAATTCAACAGATAGACAGAGACAACAAAGGGGATCTAGAAGCTCTTGCATACACATCTGCATGTAGAAGAAGCCACTTGAAACATCGATATCGGAAAGCATTCAGAACTCTCTCTCTGGCTGATCTAAAAGATCAACTCAAGTCTGCCATGAACAAGGTAACAACGCCATCTTACTCAGATCCCAGGCTAGTATTTGTCTTCTGTGGGAACGGTGTAACCTATCAAGGCATGTGCCAGCAGCTCCTGAAACATGAGCCTGTGTTCAGACAGAAGATCAGCCAAATTGAGAAGCTTTTCCAAAAGTTCAATAACATGAGTATCATAGAGAGACTTGAGAGTGAATCAGAGAGTAAGGATCTTTCAAAACCAGATGTTGTCCAGCCCCTCCTCTTTGCCATTCAGGTTGGCATAGCCAGTCTCTTCAAGCACTGGGGCATCAAACCTGATGCCATTCTTGGCCACTCTGTAGGAGAGGTTGCTGCTGCCCACTGCTCTGGTCTGTTGTCCCTTGAGGATGCAGTGAAGGTGATCTACTTCCGCAGTACTCTGCAGAATAAGGTCACAGGAGGGAAAATGCTTGTGGTCAGTAACATGGTCGTATCAGAGGTCTTGAACCTCCTTCCCTCCTACTCAAATAAGATTTCCTTGGCTGCCTTCAACAGCCCACAGTCCTGCACCCTCTCAGGTGATGCAGAGGCTATAGACAGTCTCCATCGAAAGCTGAGCAGCTCAGTCAAGAGTAAGAATCTGTTCCTCCGTGTTTTGGATGTCCCTGCTGCATACCACAGCCAGATGATGGATCCCATCCTGTCTCAACTAGAGGACAGTATTGGCTCTTTACAGGTCAATGATGTTGAGACACAATTGTTCTCCACAGTGACAGGAAAGGAGGTAGAGCAGACGGACTTCAGCACAGGCAAATACTGGGCCAGGAACATTCGAGATCCAGTTTCATTTGAACAGGCAGTGAGATCAGCAACCAAAGAGAAAAAGAATGTAGTCTTTGTGGAGATTGGCCCGAGAAGAGCTCTACAAAGAAACATCCAGGAGACTCTGGGAAATGACACCATAGTTCTGTCCTCAGTGCAGCCAGATAAAGATCATGAGACAATGCTGAATACTGTGTCCAAACTGTTTGAGTTGGGGGTTCAGGTAGACTGGGATCAGTTCTACAGAGGCCGTGAGGCTTCACCAACACCTTTCCCAAGGTATCAGTTTGATTCTACTCAGAGAGATGTTATCATTGCTGCATCAAAGGTACATCATACATCAGCTAATCATCCTGTGCTAACTCATACAGCTAGCGATAGCAATATCTTCAGTTGTGATCTGTCTTCTGACTCAGTATCCTACCTGCATGAGCATAAACACAATGGTGTTGCCATACTCCCTGGTGCCTTCTATATTGAGTTGGGTTTGGCTGCCTTCATGGCCAGTGCCAAACCAAAGGTTCCACTCAACACACTGCAAGTCAGTATCAGTTTTCAGAGTCCCTATGTTTTCACACAGAATGCACCAGAGATTAAAGTGCAACTTGAACCAGCAGTGGATGAGACCCATTTTAAGATATATTCTCCCTCCACAAACCATGCATCAGGTACAATAACGTGCAAGCGAGGACAGCTAGCTGAAGAGCAGAACATTTCGCTAAGCTCGATCTACAAAAGATGCAATTCAGTGTTGAGTTCTGAAAAGTTCTACACTGAAATTGCTCTGGGTGGGTTTCAGTATGGCACTGTTTTCCAGAACACGGGGGATGTACACTATGGTGAAGAGTTTAAGGAGGCTTTTTCAGATGTCACAGTTCCAGAGGAATTGCTGCCTCAGTTGCATGAATACTGCATTCACCCTGTAGTGTTAGACTTCCTGATGCAACTTGCTCCTGTTACAGTAGCATATAGATCCTCTTCAAGGCCCGGGTTTCCTGTCAAAATAGGCAGCTTGACAGTGTTTGAACCCCTGCAAGAGGAAATGATTGTGTATCTGAAAGCAATTGATGAAGGCGTTGATCACTTTGAAGTATGTGGTTGCTTTACAGACAAAGAGGGAAGAGTTTTGGTTGAGCTTAAGCATGTGATGATTAAATATGTTGGGAGCCGCTCTCATGTTGTTGAAGAATACTTTTTCCACAATGACTTCAATGTTGTCTGTGAGGATATCAATTCCTCTAATGCCAGTGAGGCACCAAAGGCCTTGGTCTTTTCTGACCAGGTAGGCCTTCCAAAAGCCATGCAACCACACTTAAGTTCACAGTCTAGATACATCTCCTTCACACAATCTAAGGAGGTCTTGAGCCATGGATTTCCTACACTCCTGGCAAACCTTAATATCACAGATCTCAACAAACACTTTCAGGAGGTCTTATTTGTGTGGGGTCGGGAAGATGTTACTTCACTAAGAACCGAGTATGTTCTGGAGAATATGGTAAGCTGCTGTGAGATGTTCAGGAAAATTGTCCTGGCACTGAGGGCCATGCAATTTACAAATTCTATCAGAGTAATAACCTACAAGGCAGCGGAGAGCACAGTGGGCCACATCAGCGCAGGCTTTGTCCTGTCAGGCATGACTAGATCGTGTGCTGCAGAAATGGAAAACCTTTCCTTCCAACTGATTGACATCAACTCTGTCTCTACAGAGGACATCAGAGCTCTGTCTCAGGTCTTAAAGTCATACCCTTGCAAAAGATACCCAGAGTTGGTTGTGAAAGGTGGGCTGATTTTGAAACCTGATATTGTACATACTCCCATTGGAAGCATTGAGAGCACTGGGGGAAGGATTTTCTCTTCAATGTCTGAGCCATGCATCTTTCAGACAAATGACCCCTACAGAATGACTAGCTTGTCTGCTGTTCCCTGTGATGTTGACGATACAAACATCCAAGAGAAATCAGTTGAGATTCAGCTCAATAAGATATGTGTTCATTCCTCAGACTACTGTCCTGTCAGTGTCTCTGACCTGAACTATGGTCAGACAATATACTGGAACAATCACACATCTCAGAAGCACCAGCTCCTGGTTCTTGACTTCTGTGGTACTGTCACAGCTGTAGGGAAAAATGTGAACAAACTGAAAGTGGGAGACCATGTCGTATCATGTTATCCCATTGCTGCATCTTCTAAGATTGTGATTCCCGAAGCAGCATGCTACAAGACAAAGAGGCTCACATTTCTGAAAGAGGCTCCTTGTGTCTCCTACTTTGTTCTGGCATGGGAAATACTGCACAGACTGTTACCTACCATCAAACAACAGAGAAGGTTGAGCATCATCTCCTCTGTTCCTGACTCTAGTCTGCTGAAGGTCCTAATCCAAACAGCAAACAAATCAGGATGGAAGGCCATTGTAGGGACACCGTGCAATGGGATGTTTGTTGATGCAATTCTCCTCCTTCCACCATTTGATAAATCTCTGTTGGCAGAAGTCAGCAATTGTCCTGATGTCAGACATGTTGTCATTGTCTGTGAATCCCAGTCCCACTGCTCGCTTGAACAGAGGGCTTTCCAGAATGTTAAGGATAGTGTTCACATACAGACTCTTCAGATGTCCAGCATCTTACAAAAGGGATCACTCATTACCAAGAGGCCACACATTTATCGTTGGCTCCAGTCCATGCATTTGGACAGGATATCATTTTCTCTAGAGACCTCTACCTTTCAGAGAATGTCATCCGGTAGCATTGACTTCCTGTCTGTTGAGGAATCTGAGTCGTACTTCAGCGCAAAGACTCTGCCTGTTGAGGAATCTGAGTCGTACTTCAGCTCAAAGACCCTGTCTGTTGTGGCGCTGGGTAAAGATGATTCCAAAGGTGCACTGTCCAACATTCAGTTGCTGCCTAAACCAACCCCGCTTTTCCAGAAGAAGTCTGTGTACATTGTCACAGGTGGTCTCTCTGGGCTGGGGTTTGAAACAGTGAAGTTCCTTTCGAAGAAAGGTGGAGAGTACATCGTCATACTCTCCAGAAGTAGCCCCACACCAGACATACAGCAGGAGATAGTCATTCTGGAGAGACAATGGAGTGCCCGTATTGTATGGATGGCATGTGATGTCTCTGTCTCTGAGCATGTGCTCAGAGTGATTGGTCTCATTGGTCAGAAGTTTCCCTCTTGGCCAATCAAAGGGGTGTTTCACAGTGCAGTCGTCCTGCATGATGGGTTGATTGAAAACCTTGACAAATCCCACTTTGAGAAAGTCCTAAAGCCCAAGGTGAATGGAGCTCTGAATCTGCACCACGCCACAAAACACTGCAAGTTAGACTACTTTGTGTGCTACTCTTCCATCGCTTCTTTCCTTGGCAATGCCTCACAAACAAACTATGCAGCAGCTAATTCATTCCTGGACTACTTCTGTCAGTATAGACGGAATATTGGCCTATCTGGGCAATCCATCAACTGGGGAGCTTTGAACCTTGGTCTCCTGCTTAACAAGGATCATTTACACAGGTTTCTGGAGACAAGGGGATTGATGGTGATGGATGTTACAGAGATTCATGAGAGTTTGGAACAATGCCTCTTGCTAAACAAACCCCAACAGGTTGTATGTAGGTTTCACATCAAGAACATGATGAGCAATGTCCTCTCTCAAAATGCATCATTGACCATGCGTATGACTGCATTCGTGGATGAGGCAGTGCAAAAACTCAAATTCCAAAAGTCACAGTCTGAACATACTTCTGTGCCATCATCCCCACGTGAATACATCAGGTCTGTACTGAGTCAAACAATTGGTGTTGACAAGAATGAGTTAGATGACAATTCTACTCTCCCTGCCTTAGGCATCGACTCAATGCTAGCCATGACCCTGCAGAACCTCATCTTTCAGGATAGGGGTGTGAATGTGCCTCTGGTTACATTGCTGGACCCCAATGGGACACTGTCTACATTGGTATCAATTCTGAGTACTGAGGGTGAATCTCAGAATGATGATTAGAAAGAGGAATGATAGATGACATGTTCACAAGACAATAGAGATTCCAATTTAACATTTATAGTTAGAGGTGGCCGGTAGAGACATATCCTGAACCTAGAGAGTACGCCGGCTCGCCTTCCATGTCTGGGTGTATTCCCACCTGTAGCAGTGACTGCCCAGGTATGTTTTTAGTCAGTAATCAGGCAGAGGGGGCCGGTAGAGACATATCCTGAACCTAGAGAGTATACCGGCTCGCCTTCCATGTCTGGGTGTATTCCCACCTGTAGCAGTGACTGCCCAGGTATGTTTTTAGTCAGTAATCCCACAGGTAAGGAAAAATGTTTGGAACAAAGACTCCATACTATTTCTCCCTGATGTTTAGAAGATCCAAGCAGCTATATTTGTGTAAACATAACGACTATATTTGTGTAAAAATAATGACTGTATTTGTGTAAACATAATGACTGTATTTGTGTAAATATATTTCTGTAATAATGATGTTTTTACACTTTTTTATATGTTTATCTGTTAGGATATTAATCTTAAAAACACGTAATAATCTGTACTGTATTTCTTCTGTAAAATTTAAAATAAAATGATTTCAAATGAACCAGTTTAAAGTCACTTAACTTTAAAGAATTTATGAGTTAACATTATTGTTCTTATTATGGGTTCAAGCAGCGAAGATGGGTGAAACCCTATTGTATTTCTTGCCGTTTATTATTATTATCGTTCTTCTGCCGATTTGGTAAAAAAAAATTGCAAATTCCCATGAGATGGTCAGGCTTTAACAACCAATTGAAAATGCTAAATTTGAAAGGTCACGCCCCTCACCCCGCCCGTTTGATCTAGACTCCTGAAGTTTGGTACATAGGTCCCTCTCCCCACAAGGAACACATTTACCTCAAGGACCCATAAGGTCCGCCATGATGGATTTTCCGCCATTTAGAATTTTAACACAAACACTACTCCTCTGGCACCAAATAACCGATCTGCACGAAACTTAATACATGGTATCTATGGACCAAGGTCTCTCAACGCATGTTTTTCCAGGCTAGCATCTCACACAACATGGCTTCAAGTGCGCGTGACCTGGCACATAAATGCATATAAATCTGACACGGTTATTTGCATTGAAACAAAACATTATACACATGTTCCAAACACCGTCAAGACACAAAATATGCAAGAACAATCAGATCCACCACAAGTTGGCACATATTTATCTCTTGATCTGTTTGACGCAGTCGTGGAATTTAGCACATATGCTCAGGGATGTGAGTCTAGCTAACCTGTAGAGTATGATTGTTTGGCCTTATGGGGTATTTGGACAGGAAAACCATTCATGCAAGCTCATTGGCTTATAGCAGCCATACTGTTTGAGCTAGAGTACTGGAAAATATTATTTGAAGACTATGGATGCTATTTAAAAAATTTGGTCCCGATCGCTCAAGTGTTTCTGGAGTAGAAGACGTTTAAAGCAGTCAACATAAAAAAACAAATGTCCAAAATCCATAAAAAGCATATTGCATGATGTTTGCATGATGTTTGACTTCTGACTTCTGATATTTGGTAACATGGTAAGTACAGAAGTAGCTTGTTCTTTCTCATCCTGATAGTTGTTATGCAAAGAAAAGTATAGAAATGTCTATCACAATTTCATCCCAATAAAACAAGAATGTTGCACAAAAAAGAAGGCTGCAACAAAACATTACAAACAAGAAACAAAAATGAATAATCCCACATTAAATACATGATTTGTATATATGACATTGCTAGGTATTAATGATTGGTATCAAACCACATGTTACATTCCCAAAACACCAACTCAAAATGTTGACCAAAATGAAACTGGGGGGGGGGGGTTAGAATACGTCTTAATGGACTCCCACTGGATTTGCCTGAGAACATACAAACTATATGAAAAACTCACACCAACTGCACTGTGGGAGAAAACAACAGGTGCGGGCATGAGGTGTATCTCTCCCAACATCTCGTCTCCAACCTGGGCCAGCAGGTCTTAAATACCAGCTGGGCCTGCGCAGATGAAACGCATCCTGACAAATGAGATGACTCGCTGGGCCAGCATAGGTGAAGCCCATCCTGATTAACGAGGTGACTGGCATAGGTGAAGCCCATCCTGATTAACGAGGTGACTGGCATAGGTGAAGCCCATCCTGATTAACGAGGTGACTGGCATAGGTGAAGCCCATCCTGATTAACGAGGTGACTGGCATAGGTGAAGCCCATCCTGATTAACGAGGTGACTGACATAGGTGAAGCCCATCCTGATTAACGAGGTGACTGGCATAGGTGAAGCCCATCCTGATTAACGAGGTGACTGGCATAGGTGAAGCCCATCCTGATTAACGAGGTGACTGGCATAGGTGAAGCCCATCCTGATTAACGAGGTGACTGGCATAGGTGAAGCCCATCCTGATTAACGAGGTGACTGGCATAGGTGAAGCCCATCCTGATTAACGAGGTGACTGGCATAGGTGAAGCCCATCCTGATTAACGAGTCCAATCAATGCACCACAACGTGCTAGGTTACACATGCTAAAACGGAGAGAGAAACCAAAGCCTGTAAAAGAAAAAATCATACAATACAAAACAGACAATTTTATTTCTAATAATATTTCTTATAATATTTTACTTTATATATATATATATATATATATATAAATAAAGTCAAATATTATAAGAAATACAATTATATATACACACACACATTGCCTTCAGAAAGTATTCACACCCCTTGACTTATTCCACATTTTGTTGTGTTACAGCCTGAATTTAAAATGGATTTTAAAAAATAGAATTCTCACCCATCTACATGCATACCTCATATTGACAAAGTGAAAACGTGTTTTTAGAAATTTTGACAAATGTATTAAATTAAATACAGAAATATCTCATTTACATAAGTATTCACAACTCTGGGTTGATACATTAGAATCGTACTTGGCAGCGATTACAGCTGTAACTCTTCCTGAACTGCACTGTTGGTTAAGGGCTTATAAGTAAGCATTTCAAGGTACGGTTTACACTTGTTGTATTCCGCACATGTGACAAATGAAGTTTGATTTGATTTGAGTCTTTCTGGGTAAGTCAAGTCAGTGTATTCACCTGTAATATCCACCACTCTCTGTTTCCATCTGTTCACCTATAATATCCACCACTCTCTGTTTCCATCTGTTCACCTGTAATATCCACCACTCTCTGTTTCCATCTGTTCACCTGTAATATCCACCACTCTCTGTTTCCATCTGTTCACCTGTAATATCCACCACTCTCTGTTTCCATCTGTTCACCTGTAATATCCACCACTCTCTGTTTCCATCTGTTCACCTGTAATATCCACCACTCTCTGTTTCCATCTGTTCACCTGTAATATCCACCACTCTCTGTTTCCATCTGTTCACCTGTAATATCCACCACTCTCTGTTTCCATCTGTTCACCTGTAATATCCACCACTCTCTGTTTCCATCTGTTCACCTGTAATATCCACCACTCTCTGTTTCCATCTGTTCACCTGTAATATCCACCACTCTCTGTTTCCATCTGTTCACCTGTAATATCCACCACTCTCTGTTTCCATCTGTTCACCTGTAATATCCACCACTCTCTGTTTCCATCTGTTCACCTGTAATATCCACCACCATCTGTTTCCATCTGTTCACCTGTAATATCCACCACTCTCTGTTCACCTGTAATATTCACCACTCTCTGTTCACCTGTAATATCCACCACCCTGTTTCCATCTGTTCACCTGTAATATCCACCACTCTCTGTTTCCATCTGTTCACCTGTAATATCCACCACTCTCTGTTTCCATCTGTTCACCTGTAATATCCACCACTCTGTTCACCTGTAATATCCACCACCATCTGTTTCCATCTGTTCACCTGTAATATCCACCACTCTCTGTTCACCTGTAATATCCACCACTCTCTGTTCACCTGTAATATCCACCACTCTCTGTTTCCATCTGTTCACCTGTAATATCCAACACTCTGTTCACCTGTAATATCCACCACCATCTGTTTCCATCTGTTCACCTGTAATATCCACCACTCTCTGTTCACCTGTAATATCCACCACTCTCTGTTCACCTGTAATATCCACCACTCTCTGTTTCCAGTTCAGGGTCCACAGCACAGTAGATAGTGGTCTGAGCTCCCTGGACGGATGTCTTAATGAAGGGACTGATCATCTTCATGATAGCTGCCTGAGGTGCGTTCAGGTGCCGCCACAGATCAGTCTGAACGACGCCAGGGTGGAGGGAGTACGCGGTCACAGCCGTACCTGAGAGAGGGGATAAAATGAGGACGTAAATACAACAAATGTCAGAGATTCCACTAATGGCAAGATAAACATCTACAGTATAAGCCTCAGAAGTAGTGGACAAACACAAACCTTGTAGCCTCTTGGCCAGGGAGCGGGTGAAGAGGACGTTAGCTAGCTTGATATGGCTGTACGCTTTCTTCTTGTCATAGCCCTTCTCACTGTTGATGTCGTCCAGGTTGATGGTACCCCAGAAGTGAGCCAAAGAGGATACATTGATGATCCTGGCCGGGGTCGACCTTTTGATCAGGTCAATCAATAAGTGAGTCAACAGGAAGTGACCTAAGAGACGAGATAGGGGGCTTTGGAAGCTTTTGATTGGTAGATTTGAGGTTGATTCCTGCATTTGAACTGTGATTGTGCAAATATCCTGTTCTGGTAATGGTCTTGTTCAATTCAGTGGGTTAGTTAGTATCACTTGAGGTTAGTTAGTATCACTTGAGGTTCGTTAGTGTCACTTGAGATTAATGACCTTTCACATAACTCTCTTCCACATCTCCTCTACAAAGCTTTAAAAAGTGTTGACTGAAACTAGATGGCCCTACAGTACATGGAAAGCACTGTTAGAATTAAAACTCTAGGAAAAATGTTCAACAATGGAGAACAGTATTCAACAATGGAGAACAGTATTCAACAATGGAGAACAGTGTTCAACAATGGAGAACAGTATTCAACAATGGAGAACAGTATTCAACAATGGAGAACAGTGTTCAACAATGGAGAACAGTATTCAACAATGGAGAACAGTATGAGTATGTACAAGTCAGGACTTGCTTTAATTAAATGTTGCGTGGTCTGTAACTTTCCTCCTCTGCCTTGGATGTGCGCCACATGCAATCATTCATGTGGTTAGTCAGTAGTGGGTAAGGCCAGATACAGGAATAGCTACTAGTACAGCCAATTGGCAGTTTTCATCTGTTTTCCCGTACGGACACACCATGACGCCAGCATTGTTAATGAGGATGTTAAGTTTCTTCTCTTTTTTGAGGTTTAACTATGGTGGAATAAGCGTCTGTCTGTCTGTCTGTCTGTCTGTCTGTCTCTCTGTCTCTCTGTCTCTCTGTCTCTCTGTCTCTCTGTCTCTCTGTCTCTCTCTCTCTCTCTCTCTCTCTCTCTCTCTCTCTCTCTCTCTCTCTCTCTCTCTCTCTCTCTCTCTCTCTCTCTCTCTCTCTCTCTCTCTCTCTCTCTCTCTCTCTCTCTCTCTCTCTCTCAATAAATACCTTGGTTACTTCATCTCAGTCTCCTCGTCTGAGTCTAAGCATATCTAATTGTATTTGTCACATGCGCCGAATACTACAGGTGTAGACCTTACAGTGAAATGCTTACTTACAAGCCCTTAATGAACAATGCAGTTTTAAAGAAAATACCTAAAAAAATAAAAAATACAATTAGATATAAGAATAACAAATAATTAAAGAGCAGCAGTAAATAATAATAGCGGGACTTTATACAGGGGGCACCTGTGTCGAGGTAATATGTACATGTAGGTAGAGTTATTAAGGTGACAATGCATAGATAATAACAGAGAGTAGCAGCAGCGTTCAAGAGGGGATGGGGGGAGAATGCAACTAGTCTGGATAGCCATTTGATTAGCTGTTCAGGTGTCTTATGACTTGGGGGTAGAAGCTACTTAGGAGCCTCTTGGACCTAGACTTGGCGCTCCAGTACCACTTGCCGTGCAGTAGCAGAGAGAACAGTCTATGACCAGGGTGGCTGGAGTCTTTGACAATTTGTAGGGCCTTCCTCTGACACCACCTGGTATAGAGGTCCAGCTGTAAAACCTTTTGAGGATCTGAGGACCCATGCCAAATCTTTTCAGTCTCCTGAGGGGGAATAGGTTTTGTCGTGCCCTCGTCACGACTGTCTTGATGTGCATGGACCATGTTAGTTTGGTGATGTGGACATCAAGGAACTTGAAGCTCTCAACCTGCTCCACTACAGCCCCGTCGATGAGAATGGGGGCGTGCTCGGTCCTCCTTTTCCTGTAGTCCACAATCATCTCCTTTGTCTTGATCACATTGAGGGATTGGTTGTTGTCCTTGCACCACACGGTCAGGTCTCTGACCTCCTCCCTATAGGCTGTCTCATCGTTGTCGGTCATCAGGCCTACCACTGTTGTGTCATCAGCAAACTTAATGATGGTGTTGGAGTCATGTCTGGCAGTGCAGTCATGAGTGAACAGGGAGTACAGGAGGGTACTGAGCACGCACCCCTGAGGGGCCCCCGTGTTGAGGATCAGCTTGGCGGATGTGTTGTTACCTACCCTTACCACCTGGGGGTGGCCCGTCAGGAAGTCCAGGATCCAGTTGCAGAGGGAGATGTTTAGTGCCAGTGTCCTTAGCTTGGTGATGAGCTTTGAGGGCACTATGTTCTTGGGCACAGGGACTATGGTGGTCTCCTTGAAACATGTTGGTTTTACAGACTCAGACAGGGAGACGTTTAAAATGTCAGTGAAGACACTTGCGAGTTGGTCAGCGTGTAATCCGTCTGGCCCTGCGGTCTTGTGAATGTTGACCTGTTTAAAGGTCTTACTCACATCGGCTGCGGAGAGCGTCCAGAACAACTGATGCTATCATGCATGTTTCAGTGTTACTTGCCTCAAAGCAAGCATAGAAGTTATTTAGCTCATCTGGTAGGCTTGAGTCACTGGGCCTCTCTCGGCTATGCTTCCCTTTGTAGTCTGTAATAGTTTGCAAGCCCTGCCACATCCGACAAGCGTCGGAGCCGGTGTAGTACGACTCGATCTTCGTCCTGTATTGACGCTTCGCCTGTTTGATTGTTTGTCGGAGGGCATAGCGGGATATCTTATAAGCTTCTGTGTTAGAGTCCCGCTCCTTGAAAGCGGCAGCTCTACCCTTTAGCTCAGTGCTAATGTTGCCTGTAATCCATGGCTTCTGGTTGGGGTATGTACGTACAGTCACTGTGGGGACAACGTTCTCGATGCACTTATTGATAAAGCCAGTGACTGATGTGGTGTACTCCTCAATGCCATCGTAAGAATCCCGGAGCATATTCCAGTCTGTGTTAGCAAAACAGTCCTGTAGTTTAGCATCTGCGTCATCTGACCACTTTTTTATAGACCGAGTCACTGGTGCTTCCTGCTTTCATTTTTGCTTGTAAGCAGGAATCAGGAGGATAGAATTATGGTCAGATTTGCCAAATGGAGGGCGAGGGAGAGCTTTGTACCAATCTCCGTGTGTGGATTTAAGTTTCCCTGCAGTAATGTCTCCGCCCACTAGGAGCAGCGCCTCTGGATGAGCGTTTTCCTGTTTGCTAATGGCGGTATACAGCTCATTGAGTGCAGTTTTAGTGCCAACATTGGTCTGTGGTGGTATGTAGACAGCTACGAAAAATACAGACGAAAACTCTCTAGGTAGATAGTGTGGTCTACAGCATATCATGAGATACTCAACCTCAGGCGAGCAAAACCTTGAGACTTCCTTAGATATCGTGCACCAGCTGTTGTTCACATATATGCATAGGCCCTCGCCCCGTGTCTTACCAGAGGCTGCTGTTCTATCCTTCCAATAGTGTATAACCCTCCAGCTGTATGTTCTTAATTTCATTGTTCAGACATGACTCGGTGAAACATAAGATATTACAGTTTTTAATGCCCCGTTGGTAGGATATACGTGCTTTCAGTTTGTCCCATTTATTTTCCAGCGATTTAACATTAGCAGCAGGACAGAAGGCAAAGACAGATTAGCCACTCGTCGCCTGATCCTCACAAGGCACCCCAATCTTTTTCTGCGAAATCTCCACTTCCTTCTCCAGTGAATGACAGGGATCTGGGCCTGGTCAGGTATCTGTAGTATTTCCCTCCCGTCCGACTCATTGAAGAAAAACTCTTTGTCTAATCTGAGGTGAGTAATGGCAGTTCTGATGTCCAGAAGCTCTTTTTCGGTCATAAGAGACGGTACCAGCACATTATGTACAAAACAAGTTACGAACAACATCCTCATTCTCCACCTCGGGCACACCATAGAGTCTCAGGTTTCATCTTCTTGTTTATTGCCCCAGATCAGTGAGACGTCTATGGTAGACATTGTTACTCTGTTCTACCTTTTCCACACTCTTTTCAACTTTAGCCACTCTCATTTTCACATCCTTGATTTCACCACATGCAAACTCCACAGTCTATTTTAAGCCTTCGATGACCATGGCGCTTACCATTTTCTCAATGGTAGACATTCCGACCTGGAGTTGATGAGTAAGGAGAAGGTAGCCACGATGTCAGAGTCCATATTGTTTTTTCTTTGGGGACGTGGAGGTTTGCACGGAGTAAACCGAGGGCAACTCGTCATCTTCAACAGCCGCCGAAAGCGTGAGATTATCCATAGGGCGTAGTTATGGCAGTTGTCTATAAGCACGTTTCTCTCTTGTTCATTAGCAATAGAACGGCTTGCTTTTTCCTTTCTCTTTTTTTGTTACCATTTAAATAAATGATCCACTTATCGTTTCAGTCACAGGAAAGTTCTTATAAAAACAATAATAGGAATGACTGGAAACGTGTTGGTGCGCTGCTCTGTAAAAAGCATCTGTTCAAGCCGCCATCTTGGCCTCCTCTCCCTAATGATTAGAAGTTTGGAGATCATTACAGCCCAAATTACGTTATTTTCATCATCGCTATGCAAACAAGGCTGATTTCCGCAACAATTTTGCTGTTTTAAACAACTTTTGTTTAGCTGATAACATGAAAACATTCATTCAAACTACTTTCGGGTACCTTGTTAACAATACAACATGAAATCCATGTCTTAAACGTTGCTACGTTTTGGAAATGGCAAAAAAAAAGTGTAATCAGCTTGACACATTAAAGTTACTTACCTTACAGATCACGAAGTCAGCTAATTTACACACCATTCATATGCAAATCCATTTGATTCATACACTGGGTTGTCCGGCTGTCATGTGTTTATTTTAACCTGCCCTTCCCTTATCTACACTGAAATAATATTATTTCAATAGTCCTCTATTATGATAATTTTTTTACTGTCTCTCATAGCTCATTGGTACACCCTTGTTGTTGAATATACATGTATATGTATCTATTGTAGGTCCTAAGGTACAACAATGACTAATGTGGAACAAATAAATACCATCAAAGGACACCTTACAACCAGGGTTGAGGAGTAACGGATTACAAAAAACGGTAACGGTAATCCGTTACGTTACCAGCTAAAATATTGTAGTCAGATTACCGATACTTTTGAAAAACTAGATGATTACTTCGAGGACTGCTTTTAAATTCTTATTTACAATGAAGGTCTACCCCGGCCAAACCCTAACTCGGACGACGCTGGGCCAATTGTGTGCCGCCCTATGGGATTCCCAATCACGGCCAGTTGTGATACAGCCTGGAATCGAACCAGGGTCTGTAGTGATGCCTCTAGAACTGAGATGCAGTGCCTTAGACCGCTGTGCCACTTGGAAGCCCAACTATAGTATGCTACAGTACTTACTGTAGAATTCTATAGAAACTGTAGTATACTATACTACACACTGTAGTATCCCTCGATCATGTGTAGTACTTACTATAGAATGTTATAGTATACTGTATAATGCTATAGTAACCACTAAAGTATTATCAGAAATAACACTGTAGTAAATACTACAGTAATGTCCACAAAAACACGACATTTATTAACTATAGTAAAAATCTACATGCCAAGTATAGACCATATACTGTATACAGTATGTTGTGTTCCCTACAGGTTATAGAAAAGAGCAGAAGCTCTGACCTATCCGTTCAGACCACAGTCCTATCTACCTACAGGTTACGGAAAATGTGCCCTTTTTGTATTTCTCCAGTGGGTTTCCTGAAGGAGAAAGACTCTATCTCAAAGATAATAAAACAAAAAACTCAATAGTAAATACTACAGTAATGTCTGCAAAAACACTACAGTAAATTCTACAGTATACTACAATCCGCAAAAACACTATATTAATCACCATAGTATTTAGTATATAGTATAGTATTTATAATAATACATAATAATAATTTATTTCATTTATAAAGCACTTTTCATTATACAGAATAATCTCAAAGTGCATTTTTTTGTTGTTGTTAACACAACTAGTCAGAGCAACTGACACAAAGAACACAGCTGAAACTACAAAAGACGCCAAGGAGCAAAGCTACAATGCATTCGGGACCCCTTGACCTTATTCTGCAATGGAATGCAGGTGCTTCTACACCTGGTTTTAGGCTGGGTTTCTGTACAGCACTTTGAGACATCAGCTGATGTACGAAGGGCTATATAAATACATTTGATTTGATTAAATCTTTTTTCCCCCTCGTCAATCTACACACACAAATGACAAACCAAAAACAGTTTATTTTTTATTTTTGCAAATGTATAAAAAAAATATTTAAAAAAATGTAAATATCACATTTACATAAGAATTCAGACCCTTTACTCAGTACTTTGTTGAAGCACCTTGAGTCTTCTTGGGTATAACGTTACAAGCACACCTGTATTTGGGGAGTTTCTCCCATTCATCACTGCAGATCTTCTCAAGCTCTGTAAGGTTGGATGGCTTGGCCTACTATATTTATTTCTCAACTTTCCTAATATTAAAGCACATTGCTTATTTTTACAACAGGAGTAACAGGAGAAAATAAACCATGGTAAAAAGTAACATCCATTCGCTATTTAAGTGCATAGATGACATGTATTTTTCCCGCTGCCTCTGTTTCGAGACAGGTGCATGATAACGGTCCATTCTAAATTAAAACAAATGTCACATATATAATATTTGTATATGTAAAGACAAGATTACATTAAGAATAGACTGATGGGAGACAATATTAATCTATCAATTGTGAATCATTTATTATCACTTGTGAATGATGCCCAGCATAAGAAACAATGTCTTTTTTTCCCTAGACTTTTTCGAATCACAGTCGCACACCTCATGTAGCCTAGCCCATAGGCCTATATGTTTTAATAAGGTTTGTATCACAACTAAAGTGGCCAAATAACTTCTTAAAATTAAGCACATTAATCTGCTTTACAAGGGTTGTAGAGCCTAACTACATACATAAGCAGCGTGTGAGTTTCAAGTTTGGGGAAGATCATTTTCACCATAAAAATGCACCTTTATAATAACAGCATTACATGCATAGTTGCATTTGCGGTCACTTTTGATAATGGTGTTTTCCGCTAATGGAACATTTGTGTTTATAGCCTACTGCCGTGTGCACATTGCTGCGCTTATAATGTGAAGAAGCCTAATAGTTGATCAACATTTTAAGCTAAAAGTCTGTTGCATCAGCCACATTGCATCAAATAGTTTTTTTTTATTCTAGTG
Organism: Salvelinus namaycush; assembly: GCF_016432855.1. Taxonomy (NCBI): domain Eukaryota; kingdom Metazoa; phylum Chordata; class Actinopteri; order Salmoniformes; family Salmonidae; genus Salvelinus; species Salvelinus namaycush. Next base: position 33,483,764 of record NC_052339.1, read on the forward strand.
GTTGTATTCATTTGGGATCTATCGCATCCCACAACTGTCCAAGACTATATTTGGAATATTTATTTCTCGCACATAATAGGTCGACTTTTGTACCATGGGGGATAGTAGACTGACATAGGCTAGTGCTTTTGCGTTCGTTAGACCTACTCATCATGTTGGCTGACGAAAAGTAAATGTGGACAGTTCTTATATCTTCAATATGCACCTCGGAATAAGGACAAGAGCAGTTGCGTCCACGATGTGTCTGTCTTCACTTGTAGCCTGTGAGAAAGACCTGATCACGTGATGGAGCGTGCAGCACTCGGGCAGAAGAGCACAAAGACAACTGGTCGCGAAGGGCATGGATTGTTTTTAGGATGCATTACGGCCACACAAAGGGGATGCCGCCACCGCCGTGAAATTCTAGGCATTATCAAATGCTTGTCAAATTGTGAATGAGTGACTGATGTACAGACAGTGTGTACAGCCTGCACAAAAAAACAAATCAGAGCTTTGCTTTCTTTGCCTTTCAAGCGACTTTTTTCAAATCATCATTAGAGTCACATCATGCAGCCTTATAATGTATTACAAATCAAAACATATAGCCTAAACTTACATGAATAACTCTAAATTAAGAATATAGGAGTATCTATTTCTTTGTTAATCGCTCGCCACAGAATAGCCACGTGTGCGCACTCCCTCAAATCGCTTGGAGAAAATATCGTTTGTAATCTATTCAGCTTTGTTCAATTGTATTCTTCATACTATAAAATAATGATTCGGAATTCTAAGCAAAATGTTGTCTGCTAAAGGAGTGTAGCCCACAGCCATTTGGCAAAGCCAGATCAGGACCTAACATAAAGACAAATCAGAGTATGCAGTTATTTGATTGACAATCACAGCTGACGAAATTTCGTGATCGACACAGCAATAATGAGGAGCATGTTTTATTTAATCAATTTTAGCATAAGGCTGTAAGGACTTCAAAGAAGTCCAAATGTTTGGACTTCTTTGAAGTCCTATACCGTTTCTTGTTAACAACATCTTGACCTACAGTCAAGCCTACAAGGCCTTACAATAGGCTAGCTAGTGACCCTACAATAGGCTAGCTAGCGACCCTACAATAGGCTAGCTAGCGACCCTACAATAGGCTAGCTAGCGACCCTACAATAGGCTAGCTAGCGACCCTACAATAGGCTAGCTAGCGACCCTACAATAGGCTAGCTAGCGACCCTACAATAGGCTAGCTAGCGACCCTACAATAGGCTAGCTAGTGACCCTACAATAGGCTAACTAGTGACCCCACAATAGGCTAGCTAGTGACCCTACAATAGGCTAGCTAGTGACCCTACAATAGGCTAGCTAGTGACCCTACAATAGGCTAGCTAGTGACCCTACAATAGGCTAGCTAGTGACCCTACAATAGGCTAGCTAGTGACCCAACAATAAGATAGCTAGACACTTTACATTACACAAGCAACTCTACAATAGGCTAGCTAGTGACCCTACAATAGGCTAACTAGCGACCCTACAATAGGATAGCTAGCCACTTTACATTACACAAGCAACTCTACAATAGGCTAGCTAGTGACCCAACAATAAGATAGCTAGACACTTTACATTACACAAGCAACTCTACAATAGGCTAGCTAGTGACCCTACAATAGGCTAGCTAGTGACCCTACAATAGGCTAGCTAGTGACCCTACAATAGGCTAGCTAGTGACCCTACAATAGGCTAGCTAGTGACCCTACAATAGGCTAGCTAGTGACCCTACAATAGGCTAGCTAGTGACCCTACAATAGGCTAGCTAGTCACCCTACAATAGGCTAGCTAGTCACCCTACAATAGGCTAGCTAGTGACCCTACAATAGGCTAGCTAGTGACCCTACAATAGGCTAACTAGTGACCCCACAATAGGCTAGCTAGTGACCCTACAATAGGCTAACTAGTGACCCTACAATAGGCTAGCTAGCGACCCTACAATAGGCTAGCTAGCGACCCTACAATAGGCTAGCTAGCGACCCTACAATAGGCTAGCTAGTGACCCAACAATAAGATAGCTAGACACTTTACATTACACAAGCAACTCTACAATAGGCTAGCTAGTGACCCTACAATAGGCTAACTAGCGACCCTACAATAGGATAGCTAGCCACTTTACATTACACAAGCAACTCTACAATAGGCTAGCTAGTGACCCAACAATAAGATAGCTAGACACTTTACATTACACAAGCAACTCTACAATAGGCTAGCTAGTGACCCTACAATAGGCTAACTAGCGATCCTACAATAGGCTAACTAGCAACCCTACAATAGACTAGCAAGTGACCCTACAATAGGCTTGCTAGTGACCCTACAATAGCTATAGGCTAGTTAGCAACCCTATGACAAAGAGAAAGCTGTATTTTTGCAAGAGATGAAAACTTGGAAATGATAAATGTGTTACCTGATGCTGACGCACTGTCGCAGGATACCAAGTGCATTTAAGTGAAGGGGCACATGTTTAACATTGTATCCAGAATGACTGCTAGTATGCAGAATGTTACTAGCCATGCCTGGCACAGACCATTCGGTAACACAGTTGTTGACTAAAATCGTCCTTGGGGGAAAAGTCTAATAAAATGATTTGCTAACAGGTCCACAATAATTTGTCGAGAATTTTGTGATCGACACAGCAATGAGGAACATGTTTTATTTCATCCATTTTAGAATAAGGCTGTAAGGTAACAACATTTGGAAAGATAGAAAGGGCTTGAATCCTTTCCGTGAAAACTATAGTATTCATATATACTATACTATTTTTACATTTGGTGCATCTGCATATTCTACAAAACCTAAGAAAAGAGAGAGGGAAGTGAAAGACCCAAATAGGAAGTATGACGTAATGACGTGAGAAGTGGAGGAGCTGTGTCAGGGTAATAAGTAGGAATCCCCCTGACACTCTACTTGTGGTACCATGTGACTTCTTTGAAGTCCTATACCGTTTCTTGTTAACAACATCTTGACCTACAGTCAAGCCTACAAGGCCTTACAATAGGCTAGCTAGTGACCCTACAATAGGCTAGCTAGTGACCCTACAATAGGCTAGCTAGTGACCCTACAATAAGCTAGCTAGTGACCCTACAATAGGCTAGCTAGTGACCCCACAATAGGCTAGCTAGTGACCCTACAATAGGCTAGCTAGTGACCCTACAATAGGCTAGCTAGTGACCCCACAATAGGCTAGCTAGTGACCCTACAATAGGCTAGCTAGTGACCCTACAATAGGCTAGCTAGTGACCCTACAATAGGCTAGCTAGTGACCCCACAATAGGCTAGCTAGTGACCCCACAATAGGCTAGCTAGTGACCCTACAATAGGCTAGCTAGTGACCCTACAATAGGCTAGCTATTGACCCTACAATAGGCTAGCTAGTGACCCTACAATAGGCTAGCTAGTGACCCCACAATAGGCTAGCTAGTGACCCTACAATAGGCTAACTAGTGACCCTACAATAGGCTAACTAGTGATCCTACAATAGGCTAACTAGTGACCCTACAATAGGCTTGCTAGTGACCCTACAATCGGCTAACTAGTGACCCTACAATAAGATAGCTATCCACTTTACATTAAGCTAGCAACTCTACATTAGGCAAGCTAGTGACCTTACAATTGGTCAACTAGTGACCCTACAATAGCTATAGACTAGTTAGTGAAAGAGATTTGCGTCTGTTCAAATCTGGCATCAGGACAAAATGTGATTCAGAGTCCCCGAATATATTTTAAGTATTTTAATTAAACTCAAACTTATAAATGGTAAATGCAATTTTCGTATATACGGGTTCACTGTATCTCTGCGCAGGGTAGATCAGAGAACTGTGGAATGTACTCAAATAGTATTTTTTATACTATGACAATTTTATTCTCAACTTGTCCAGTTGGCCTATCATAGTAGAGGTTTAGCATGGTTAATACTCTTGCTCCTCCTTTGTGGGCCCCCGAACTTGTCCAAGCCCCTTGGCGTTTTCCTTGTCCACATCTGGTTGTTGGGTAGAGTAGCTCCGTCTTGGGTCCACCTCGATTCTTCACTTAAACAATTCCTAATATGGTACTGAACAGTCTCTTCACCACCCTGGTTGGCCCAGAGTGATGCACCCCTCCCCTCTCCAGACTGTCCACAGCTTTTATGGCCTGTGGTGGTCAATCCTTACACACCTACACACACACCCCCCTCTGTATTGTGTGTGTGTGTGTAACAAAACAATATTCATCTTCAAACTATAAGCTACCAGGCTATAGTGCATAAGCATAAATCCTAACATTAGCAACCCTATGTCAAAGAGAAAGCTGTATTTTTGCAAGAGATGAAAACTTGGAAATGATAAATGTGTCACCTGATGCCGACGCACTGTCGCAGGATACCAAGTGCATTTAAGTGAAGGGGGACATGTTTAACATTGTATCCAGAATGACTGCTATGTTACTAGTCATACCTGGCACAGACCATTCGGTAACACAGTTGTTGACTAAAATCGTCCTTGGGGGAAAAGTCTAATAAAATGATTTGCTATAATTTGCTATAATTTTTCAACGTTTTTTTGACTCAGGAAGAGTCACAGTCCTTTGCCAAATATTGTACATCAAAAGTCATTGCAACAAAATTAAAACATTCTGCCAACACCTCCAAAAAACTATGATCAAATTTGCTCTTTCTTTTAGAAACTTATCGTGGTCTAATTCTAACAGTTCCAAATTATACAGCATATTATTTCGTCACCATCAATGGTGAATGATGGCCGTTTTCCAGACAGACCTAGAATACCTCGTTGACGATGTGTACAGTTGAAGGATGGGTCTGATTTACAACGGAAAATATGCATGTGTATGGCGTACGCCAAGTTAGTATATCAAAATATTTTTATACGTACGCATTCATTTAAAAAACAATGGCGTATCTAGATATTTTGTGATATTTAGTTTATACATGAGTTCCCAGGTATTTTGTGATATTTAGTTTATACATGAGTTCCCAGGTATTTTGGACGCTCTGCAAGAAGCCAAACAACAGTTTTTTTGCGGGTGTCCATGTTTTTCCAGAGTTGACAGCTTGAACGCACGGAAGTCTGAGATTCCCCAGTTGGAATTGTGCTGCGTTCATAACATCTCATCAATTCGTATATACCAGAATATATTTATATTTATTTATAATCAACTTGAGTACAGATTTTGACAACGATTTTTACATGTTGCTCCCAAACGTATTATTACGACAAAATTAAATATTTCTTCACAAAAACAAATTGTTCTCACATATTAGCATTATTAAAACCCTCTATGCATCTCTTTTATTATCTTTCATATTCCCAATGACTTTTCTTACCCCAAATTCTTACACCAAATGCCCTGCCCACTTCACTCCTGCCCCAAAACGGTGACCAATCCAAGCAAGAGAAATTGGATAGAAAAGAGCAGACGCTCTGAGCTATCCTTCAAAGACCAACCTACTACTACTACTACTACTACTACTACTACTGCTAATGAGCCAAAGAAACTGGAGGCAAATTGAGCACCTTCTATCTGAGTTTAGTTTATACTAGAGGTTTAGAAATAAGTGCACGCATTTCAGTGTCCAGCTGGTGTGTGTCACAGACAGCCAGGATGGAGGAGGAAGAGGGAGCCAGGATGAAGGAGGAAGAGGGAGCCATTGCAGTTGTTGGCATCGGCTGCAGCTTCCCTGGAGGTTTGACAGTTTATCTATTTTGTGATGTAGCTAGTTCTCTTAAGAATTGTAATTCATTTCAGTATATCTTTTCACTCACTTTAAAGCAATTTGAGATGACTGGAAAGCAAAATAACTACTGTACAGATGTATGAGTAAAGAAAGGTCTAGAATCACCAGGCAAATCACTGGTTATTGCTATATGCAGTCATGGAATGTTTTCACCTCTTATAGAACCATAAGAAGCTGCTCAATTCATGTTGATTAATTAAATCATTACAATGCCAGCAATGTAAAACCTCAGACTACAGAGGTTATTAAACCGTGACAACTATTCTGAAACATCTACGAACTTAGGTATGATCTAAATATCTGATCCAAATATGCTTTTAAAGCAATGGTTTATTTACAGACAAGCTACATTTTGTTAAATAACTATTGGTATGAAAAAGAATGCTTTGATGTAAAACTAATATTTTGATTACTTATTAATGTTGAAACAATTTAGATTAATTTTCCGATTCTGATACAACCAATATTCAATTCCAGGTGAGGGGCTTGACAGTTTCTGGAAGGTTCTTCTGGAAGGGAAGAACTGTGCAGTTCCAATCCCAGACGAGAGGTTCAACAGTACTTACTGGTATGATGCTGACAACAGAAAACCTGGGAAGTCTCACACTATCAAAGCTGCTCTCATAGATGGGTGAGTACGAAAATTCACTGACCATTTCTTTTATTTACCACTGCTACTGTTACTCAATTAATCATTGGAAGGGTTTGATTCCAAAACACAATCTTTTTTTCATCTGAAGTGAATGTCTGCTTTCTGTATTAATTATGGCTGTTCGCATACTTTTAGAACATTGACCTATTTGCCTGTTAATTTATCATAGAATCACAGTCTACTTCACCAAACGGGTGATTTAACAAACGCATTTGCAAAAAAAGCACTGTCGTTGCACCAATGTGTACCTAACCATAAACATCAATGCCTTTCTTAAAATCAATACACAAGTATATATTTTTAAACCTGCATATTTAGTTCATATTTCCTGCTAACATGAATTTATTTTAACTAGGGAAATTGTGTCACTTCTCTTGCGTTCTGTGCAAGCAGAGTCAGGGTATATGCAGCAGTTTGGGCCGCCTGGCTCGTTGCGAACTGTGTGAAGACCATTTCTTCCTAACAAAGACCGTAATTAATTTGCTAGAATTGTACATAATTATGACATAACATTGATGGTTGTGCAATGTAACAGCAATATTTAGACTTAGGGTTGCCACCCGTTAGATAAAATACGTAACGGTTCCATATTTCACTGAAAGAATAAACATTTTGTTTTCGAAATTATCGTTTCCGGATTTGACCATATTAATGACCTAAGACTCGTATTTCTATGTGTTACTATATTATAATTAAGTTTATGATTTGATAGAGAAGTCTGACTGAGCGGTGGTAGGCAGCAGCAGGCTCATAAGCATTCATTCAAACAGCACTTTCCTGCATTTGCCAGCAGCCCTTCGCTGTGCTTCAAGCATTGCACTGTTTATGACTTCAAGCCTATCAACTCCCAGGATTAGGCTGGCAATACTAAAGTACCATTTAGAACATCCAATAGTCAAAGGTATATGAAATACAAATGGTATAGAGAAAAATAGTCCTATAATAACTACAACCTAAAACTTCTTACCTGGGAATATTGAAGACTCATGTTAAAAGGAACCACCAGCTTTCATATGTTCTGAGCAAGGAACTTAAACGTTAGCTTTTTTACATGGCACATATTGCACTTTTACTTTCTTCTCCAACACTTTGTTTTTACATTATTTAAACCAAATTGAACATCTTTCATTATTTATTTGAGACTAAAATGATTTTATTGATGTATTATATTAAGTTAAAATAAGTGTTCATTCAGTATTGTTGTAATTGTCATTATTACAAATATATATATATAAAAATCATCCGATTAATCGGTATCGGCGTTGAAAAATCATAATCGGTTGACCTCTAGTCTGAGGTCCTGAGCTCTCTGGAGCAGGTTTTCATCAAGGATCTCTCTTTATTTTGCTCCGTTCATCTTTCCCTCGATCCTGACTAGTCTCCCAGTCCCTGCCGTTGAAAAACATTCCCATTTCCTACAGCCGTGACACTTGGCATTCAGGCCAAAGAGTTCAGTCTTGGTTTCAGAGAATCTTGTTTCTCATGGTCTGCGAGTCCTTTAGGTGCCTTTTGGCAAACTCCAATGTACTGAGGAGTGGCTTCCGTCTGGCCACTCTACCATAAAGGCCTGATTGGTGAAATGCTGCAGAGATGGTTGTCCTTCTGGAAGGTTCTCCCATCTCCACAGAGGAACTCTGGAGATTTCTGAGTGACCATCGGGTTCTTGGTCACCTCCCTGACAAATGCTCTTCTCCCCCGATTGCTCAGTTTGGCCGGTTGGCCAGTTCTAGAAAGAGTCTTGGTGGTTCCAAAGTTCTTCCATTTAAGAATGATGAAGGCCACTGTGTTCTTGGGACCTTCAATGCTGCAGAAATGTTTTGTTACCCTTCCCCAGATCTGTGCCTCGACACAATCCTGTCTCGGAGCTCTACGAACAATTCCTTCAACCTCATGGCTTGGTTTTTGTTCTTACATGCACTGTCAACTGTGGGATCTTATATAGACTGGCGTGTGCCTTTCCAAATCATGTTCAATCAATTGAATTTACCACAGGTGGACTCCAATCAAGTTGTAGCAAGGATTATCAATGGAAACAGTTCAATTTCTAGTCTCATAGCAAAAGGTCTCAATACTTACTGTATGTAAATAAGTTATACGTTTTTATTTTTATTACATTTGCAAACATTTCTAAAAACCTGTTTTCGCTTTGTCATCAGGGGTTATTGTGCGTAGATTGATGAGGGAAAAAATATATTTAATCAATTTTAGGATGCTGCTGTAATGTAACAAAATGTGGAAAAAGTCAAGGGTTCAGAATACTTTCCGAATACCCTGTCTATGGCTCTGGCTATACTCCGAGTCCAATAAAAGGCCACTAAATTGTGCGGTTTTGTCACACAAAACAATGCCACAGATGTCTCAAGTTCTGAGGGAGCGTACAATTTGCATGCTGACTGCGTGAATGTCCACCAGAGCTGTTGCCAGATCATTTAATGTTCATTTCTCTACCATAAGCCGCTTCCAACGTCATTTTAGAGAATTTGGCAGTACGTCCATCCAGCCTCAAAATCGCAGACCAAGTATAACCATGCCAGCCCAAGACCTCCACATCAGGCTTCTTCACCTGCGGGATCGTCTGAGACCAGCCACCCGGACAGCTGATGAAACTGAGGAGTAAACCCTCCCAGGCCCATGCCACTACCCAGTCATGTGAAATCCATAGATTAGGGCCTAATTTATTTCAATAGACTGATTTCCTTAAATGAACTGTAACTCAGTAAAATCTTTAAAATTGTTGCGTGTTGCTTTCATATTTTTTGTTCAGTATGTATACAGTATATCACATTTTGGAATGAAACTCTTAATTTATATAACCAAAGGTACTATTGTAGAATGATATTGTTGGTAATGTGCAGTTGATCAACAAATGCTCTTGCCCCTGAATTCCCAGCTTCAGATTGCTTTAGTTGTATCCAATATTTTACACTCTTGTTTAGCGGTTAATGTTTTTATTCTTAGTTTCAATGAGCTAGACCTGAGGCTGTTTGGTGTCACCGATGCCGAGGCCGACCACATGGACCCTCAGCAGAAAGTCTTGCTGCACTGCACCTACAGGGCTCTAGAGAATGCTGGATTGCAAATAGAGAAAGCCAGCGGAACAAGGACTGGAGTATACCTGGGTAAAAGTTTTTATATACCTACAGTACCAGTCAAAAGTTTGGGCATAGCTACTCATTCAGTTCTTTATTTGTACTATTTTCAACATTGTAGAATGCCAAGACTGTGCAAAGCTGTTATCAAGACACAGGGTGGCTACTTTGAAGAATCACAAATATAAATATATTTAGATTTGTTTAACCCTTTTTTGGTTACTACACGATTCCCTATCTGTTATTTCACAGTTCACAGTCTTCAATAATATTCTACAATGTAGAAAATAGTAAAAATAAAGAAACCCCCATGAATGAGTACAGTAGGTGGGTCCAAACTTTTGACTGGTACTGTATAATGCTAAAGGCACACCAAATGCCTCTGCACTGGTTACATTTGTGTTGCTTCTTAATGTATGTATATATATATATTGCAGATTGTGGTTCTATCAATGTAGTTTTTTGCATCATTTCCAATCCCCCATATACTTTATTATTGTCCCATAACACTACCTCCCCTCCCCTAATTGGAGTAAAGTAATGTACAACAATACTTAGGCTTCTACTTCCAGCTGATACAATTAATAAAATACACTGCTCAAAAAAATAAAGGGAACACTAAAATAACACATCCTAGATCTGAATGAATGAAATATTCTTATTAAATACTTTTTTCTTTACATAGTTGAATGTGCTGACAACAAAATCCTACAAAAATTATCAATGGAAATCAAATTTATCAACCCATGGAGGTCTGGATTTGGAGTCACACTTAAAATTAAAGTGGAAAACCACACTACAGGCTGATCCAACTTTGATGTAATGTCCTTAACTTCTACTTAGTACTCATCCCAGATCCGGGAGCATCCTCATCAGTAAAAAGCTGACTAGCATAGCCTAGCATAGCGCCACAAGTAAATACTAGCATATAAATATCATGAAATCACAAGTCCAATACAGCAAATGAAAGATACACATCTTGTGAATCCAGCCATCATTTCCGATTTTTAAAATGTTTTACAGCAAAAACACAATATGTATTTCTATTAGCTAACCACAATAGCAAAAGACTCAACCGCATATTTTCACAATTTTTCTACCGCATAGGTAGCTATCACAAAACCAACCAAATAGAGATATAATTAGTCACTAACCAAGAAACAACTTCATCAGATGACAGTCTTATAACATGTTATACAATAAATCTATGTTTTGTTCGAAAATGTGCATATTTGAGGTATAAATCATATTTTTACATTGCAGCTACCATAAAAGATATCACCAAAGCAGCCAGAATAATTACAGAGAGCAACGTGAAATACCTAAATACTCATCATAAAACATTTATGAAAAATACATGGTGTACAGCAAATGAAAGATAAACATCTTGTGAATCCAGCCAATATTTCCGATTTTTTAAGTGTTTTACAGCGAAAACACAATATAGCATTATATTAGCTTACCACAATAGCCAAACACACAACCGCATTTATCAGAAGCAAAAGGTAGCGATCGCAAAAAAACAGCAAAAGATATAAAATGAATCACTAACCTTGACCAACTTCATCAGATGACAGTCTTATAACATCATGTTACACAATACATATATGTTTTGTTCGAAAATGTGCATATTTTGAGGTACAAATCTTGGTTTTACATTGTGAATACGTAGCCAAAATGCACAAAATTGTCCGGAGAAAGTTTGGACAGTCACCTAATCTAATCAAAGAACTCATCATAAACTTTACTAAAAAATACATGTTGTACAGCAAATGAAAGATACACTGGTTCTTAATGCAACCGCTGTGTTAGATTTTTTTAAATAACTTTAGTACGACATACAGCTTGCGTTATTGCGAGACAGCGCCCGCTATAAGGGCGGAGAATAGGACTAAACATTTCACACAAAAATACGAAATAACATCATAAATTGTTCTTACTTTTTGCTGAGCTTCCATCAGAATCTTGTACAAGGAGTCCTTGGTCCAGAATAATCGTTGTTTGGTTTTAGAATGTCCTCTTATCCTGTCGAATTAGCAACCATAGCTAGCCATGTGGCGCAAACGTGCCCAACTTCACCTGACGCAAAGAAAGAACATTCCAAAACTCGCAATAAACCTTCAATAAACTGATACAACTCGGTTGAAAAAACCTACTTTATGATGTTTTTCTAGTATGTATCAAATAAAAACAAAGCCGGAGATATTAGCCGTCTATACCGAAAGCTTTTCAGAAGCCAATGCTGATGTCCTTCCCGCGCCTAGGTAGAGAAAGGATATTGTGGGCACGTCATTCCAAGAGCTCTTGTTCGACCTCAGATCAAGCTAGACACCCCATTCCACCTTCCACTGCCTGGTGACATCTAGTGGAAGGCGTATAAAGTGCATGTATATCTATAGATTTCAAGAAATTGAATAGGAAAGCCCTGGAACAGAGCATTTCCTGTCAGGAAGTTTGCTGCAAAATTAGTTCTGTTTTACTCACAGATATAATTCAAACGGTTTTAGAAACTTGAGTGTTTTCTATCCAATAGAAATAATAATATGCATATTGTACGAGCTAGAATAGAGTACGAGGCAGTTTAATTTGGGCACGATTTTTTACAAAGTGAAAACAGCGCCCCCTATTGACAAAAGGTTTTAAAACAAGTCAAAATGAGACTCAGTAGTGTGTGTGGCCTCCACGTGCCTGTATGACCTCCCTACAATGCCTGTGCATGCTCCTGATGAGGTGGCGGATGGTCTCCTGAGGGATCTCCTCCCAGACCTGGACTAAAGCATCCGCCAACTCCTGGACAGTCTGTGGTGCAACGTGGCGTTGGTGGATGGAGCGAGACATGATGTCCCAGATGTGCTCAATTGGATTCAGGTCTGGGGAACGGGCGGGCCAGTCCATAGCATCAATGCCTTCCTCTTGCAGGAACTGCTGACACACTCCAGCCACATGAGGTTTAGCATTGTCTTGCATTAGGAGGAACCCAGGGCCAACCGCACCAGCATATGGTCTCACAAGCGGTCTGAGGATCTCATCTCGGTACCTAATGGCAGTCAGGCTACCTCTGGCGAGCACATGGAGGGCTGTGCGGCCCCCAAAGAAATGCCACCCCACACCATGTCTGACCCACCGCCAAATCGGTCATGCTGGAGGATGTTGCAGGCAGCCGAACGTTCTCCACGGCGTCTCCAGACTCTGTCACGTCTGTCACATGCTCAGTGTGAACCTGCTTTCATCTGTGAAGAGCATAGGGCACCAGTGGCGAATTTGCCAATCTTGGTGTTCTCTGGCAAATGCCAAACGTCCTGCACGGTGTTGGGCTGTAAGCACAACCCCCACCTGTGGACGTCGGGCCCTCATACCACCCTCATGGAGTCTGTTTCTGACCGTTTGAGCAGACACATGCACATTTGTGGCCTGCTGGAGGTCATTTTGCAGGGCTCTGGCAGTGCTCCACCTGCTCCTCTTTGCACAAAGGCGGAGGTAGCGGTCCTGCTGCTGGGTTGTTGCCCTCCTACGGCCTCCTCCACGTCTCCTGATGTACTGGCCTGTCTCCTGGTAGCGCCTCCATGCTCTGGACACTACGCTGACAGACACAGCAAACCTTCTTGCCACAGCTCGCATTGATGTGCCATCCTGGATGAGCTGCACTACCTGAGCCACTTGTGTGGGTTGTAGACTCCGTCTCATGCTACCACTAGAGTGAAAGCACCGCCAGCATTCAAAAGTGACCAAAACATCAGCCAGGAAGCATAGGAACTGAGAAGTGGTCTGTGGTCACCACCTATTGGGGATGTCTTGCTAATTGCCTATAATTTCCACCTTTTGTCTATTCCATTTGCACAACAGCATGTGAAATTTATTGTCAATCAGTGTTGCTTCCTAAGTGGACAGTTTGATTTCACAGAAGTGTGATTGACTTGGAGTTACATTGTGTTGTTTAAGTGTTCCCTTTATTTTTTTGAGCAGTGTATATACATTTTACGGACACATTACATTTTACATTAATTATCTCTCTATATATTTATATACTGTATATTTCTTTTTTTATCGCACCATTCAGCTCATCTATCTAAAAAAAAAAAATCCAGTCTTGACCTCTAATTGACAAATATTTTTCAACTGTGCTATAATGTTTCACAAAAGTTCTGGACCTTTCTATTGTCATATCGTTTCCACAGATTCTAAATTTAAAGATGAACTCCTTTACTAAAAGTACAAAAATATTATTGATCGACTGACCATGGCCTTTCAAGTCACCCAGCTGTGTTATTTGCAAAGATAGCTTTAAGTAAATGTTGTGATTTTTCAGCCATTCCTGAACCTGAAATCAAAAACAAGCTACATATAGGCAGTAACAAAACAAATTATCTAAAGATTCTGTCTCTTCGCAGCAAAATCTGCAGAGCTGGGATGGTTGTCCCCCATTTGTGTCCTTAATGTAAACCTGCACGGGGGTGCATTTGGAAAGTATTCAGAACCCCTTCCCTTTTTCCACTTTGTTACGTTACAACCTTATTCTAATCAGGCCTTTATGGTAGAGTGACCAGCCGGAAGCCACTCTTCAGTAAAAGGCTCATGACACAACAGTGATGAAACCAATAATTAACTTTTTGGCCTGAATGCCAAGTGTCACGTCTGGAGGAAACCTGGCACCATCCCTATGGTGAAGCATGGTGGTGGCAGTATCATGCTGTGGGGATGTTTTTCAGCAGCAGGGACTGGGAGACAAGTCAGGATTGAGGGAAAGCAGAACGGAGCAAAGTATAGAGAGATCCTTGATGAAAACCTGCTCCAGAGCACTCAGGACCTCAGACTGGGGTGAAGGTTCGCCTTCCAACAGGACAACGATCCTAAGCACCCTGCCAAGACAATGCAGGAGTGGCTTCGGGATAAGTCCTTCAGTGGCCCAGCCAGAGCCCGGACTTGAACCCGATCTAACATCTCTGGAGGCACCTGAAAGCTGCGGTGCAGCTATTTTCAACCTGACAGAGCTTGAGAGGATCTGCAGAGAAGAATGAGAGAAACTCCCCAAATACAGGTGTGCCAAGCCTGTTGCATCATACCTAATAAGACTCAAGGCTGTAATCGCTGCCATAGATGCTTCAACAAAGTACTGAGTAAAAATCAGAATACTTACTGTATGTACAGTTGAAGCCGGAAGTTTACATACACTTAGGTGAAACACGGGGGTGGCAGCATCATGTTGTGGGGGTGCCTTGCTGCAGGAGGGACTGGTACACTTCACAAAATAGATGGCATCATGAGGGAGGAAAATTATGTGGATATATTGAAGTAACATCTCAAGACATCAGTCAGGAAGTTAAAGCTTGGTCGCAAATGGGTCTTCCAAACGGACAATGACCCCAAGCATACTTCCAAAGTTGTGTCAAAATGGCTTAAGGACAACAAAGTCAAGGTAATGGAGAGGCCGTCACAAAGCCCTGATCTCAATCCTATAGAACATTTGTGGGAAGAACTGAAAAAACGTGTGCGAGCAAGGAGGCCTACAAACCTGACTCAGTTACACCAGCTCTGTCAGGAAGAATTGGCCAAAATTCACCCAACTTATTATGGGAAGCTTGTGAAAGGCTACCCGAAACGTTTGACCCAAGTTAAACAATTTAAAGGCAATGCTCCCAAATACTAATTGAGTGTATGTAAACTTCTGCCCCACTGGGAATGTGATGATAGAAATAAAAGCTGAACTAAATCATTCTCTCTACTATTATTCTGACATTACACATTCTTAAAATAAAGTGGTGATCCTTACTGACCTAAGACAGGGCATTTTTACGAGGATTAAATGTCAGGAATTGTGAAAAACTGAGTTTAAATGTATTTGGCTAAGGTGTATGGAAACTTCCAACTTCAACTGTAGATGGAATATTTGAGTTTTAATATTTGAATATAAGAGATTTGCGGAAAAAGTCAAAAAATCTATTTTTGCTTTGTCAATATGAGGTATTGTATGTAGATTGATGAGGAGAAAAAACAATTTAATCAATTTTAGAATAAGACTAATGTAACAAACTCTGAATACTTTCCAAATGCACTTTTTATAATAATTTAAATTGAAAAACTCTACGTTTTGAATCCACTCCTGTTTGTATCAGTTCATAAACCCCGTGCCATGGAATCGGCACATCAATCATCTCTTCCCAACTATCTTGCAACCAGTATGGCACGGCTGTCATTTTTGTGGTCCTTAAATGGAACTGGTAACCTTGGTAATTTACCTTGGTAATTTGACTTTTTATTATTATTTAGTGGTGACACCATATGATTGTTACTTATATTCATTTAAATTATAGGACTGATGAACAGCGACTACAATCTCACAACAGCCAAACGCAATCCCTGCTTGATCAACCATTGGACTGGCACTGGTAAATCCATGAGTATTGCGGCCAACCGGATATCCTACACCTTCAACCTCACTGGTCCATCAGTTGCCATAGACAGTGCCTGTTCCTCATCTCTTGTGGCACTGCACTTTGCTTGTCAAGCCATAAAACAAGGTACATATCTTTATCTAATTGTGAGTAAGAAAATTGCTTGGCTAGCATGGATGAGTATAAGTAGAAGACACAGTATGTACTGTATAGAAACATTTCACAGTCATTTCTATTTTTTTTTTTTTTAAATGGAGGATGGTTGTTGCTTGTTTTAATATGTAACGTAGATTGAATGTAGCCCCTCTCAGCCTGTCAATTGTGCACCGAGGGCATTTTCTAAAAAGATCAAGCAAAAAATAAAATCCTACTGTATGTTTGACTATTAATCCGTTTTCAGCTATATGAGCAGGTGCTGTTCGAGTGTCACCTGCAATGACATTAAAACATGTTTGTCCAACCAGGTGACTGTGAGATGGCTCTCTGTGGCGGTGTAAGCTGTATCATAGAGCCACAAGTCTTTGTCGCTCTCAGCAAGGCTAAGATGATTTCACCTGAAGGCACCAGCAAACCTTTCTCCAGCAGAGCAGATGGCTATGGCAGAGGAGAGGGTTGTGGGATTATTCTTCTGAAGCCACTGAAACAAGTGAGCGCTTATGATTTCTTCCATTTGCACTCGTTGCAGTACAGTTCAAACATATTCAAACATATTCAAACATTTTCAAACATATTCAAACTGGGCAAACATTTAGCCAATCAGGCCATAAAACTGTGTCTGGGAGTATTTGATCAATTGAATGAACTCTCAAGCTTTCATTTTGTCAAAGCACTTCTAGAGTATATGACCAATATGTGACATATACAGTGAGCTCCAAAAGGTATTGGGACAGTGACACAATTTTTGTTGTTTTGGCTGTGTCCTCCAGCACGTTGGATTTGAAATGATATAATGATTGTTAGGTTAAAGTGCAGATTGTCAGCTTTCATTTGAGGATGTTTTCATCCATATCAGGTGAACCATTTAGAAATCCCTTTTTGTACCAAACGTTTTGGGACAAATGTGACCCATTTCAGGAAACAAGGCGTATGTCGCGGGTCACTACTTCACAAATGTATTTTTGGGGCAGAATCAAAATGTATTTTGAGGGCTGAAATACCTTCTGGAACATGTGAACTTTCATGTGCCTTAATAACAAACTTGTAATCCATCTGTAAATACGAATACAATTGTTAAATGATGAGCCTAGTTGGTTTAGCCATGGAAAAAGTCATCAACCTTCCCATTAGCCATGATTGGCTGAGATAATGAGTGGGCTGGACATGCCGAGAGATGAGTTTGGATTGGTCTGCCATATAGCTCGCTTCTGTCTATTTGAGCTGGTCAGTATTGTAACGGTTTTGACTTGAGGTTATTATTTATAGGGGTGCCAGGTAGGTTGTGCCTACCAGAGAAAGCATTGGTTTCTCCTTTTGGTTTGGGAGGGAATGAGTCCCATCTGGTCCGTCAAGTCACACCAATACAAAGGACTTATGTAAAAGTCAGGATGGAAATATACTTTTCATAAACCCCTTAAAACATTGGAAAGAACTTCAAAAACAACTGTATTCTTTTGCGTGGGTTGTATTACCAACATAAATGATTACACACATAATAATAATATAACACAATGAGTTCTGGTTCCTCCAGAAATGTCCTGTACCTCGGGCCTAAAAGAGTCCAGACCGGTAAAGGAGTTCAGGGAACTCAAGTGACCTTTGTCACGCAATGTTTGTCCGTTCATTCAAGTGTAGCATAAACCCAGTATTAATCATACAATCAATATAACAATTATTTTACCACACAACTATAAAGCATATCAAATACTAATACGTCCTCACTTACAACTAACTACAAATCATCACGGTATACATCACCCCAAAACAAATGAAATACCGTATACAAAAAGGTTGTAGTCAGTCGGTCAGTCAGACAATAAAATCCGCCAACAGATCTCCAGTGGAGAAAGGCCACGAAGAACAAACGGAGAGGTGTAGTCCACAAACGCACAGAGTGGATCCGATCCTGGGTAAACTCGCTATTAGGCTACAAAAGCACACTTTTAAAGGCAACAAAACAAACGGAATAGAGAAGCTTCGGGAACTGAGGGTTGAACACATCCTCATTCACGTCTCCACCACAACCCCACCATTGCGCAGCTGATGCTGGCTATTTAATTGGGAATTAAAGGGGAAGCACCCTATTGGAAGGAGAAGCACAGACGGTTCAGAAAAATTCAGGGCCGTCACAGTATGTCTAGGTAATCCTGTCAACACAGCTTTTTTATTTTTATGTATCGCATAGTAAAACTGCATAAGCCTAATGTCAAGTTAAAGTGTACTGTTAGCTAGCTAACGTTAGCTGACCTGCTCACTAGCTAACATTACATGTATGCTCTCCACTTTCTGGAGGACCGAGTTTTGAAATCATTGGAATTCGAGTATGATAGCTAAGGAGATGGAGGAAAAACACCTGTCTCCGGATTACATCTGCAAACTAAGGGCAACCATGGCATCCGACAGTAGATGCGCCCATCCAGTATCTATACGGGTAAGATACTCTAGCTAGCTACATTTCCAGATATTACATGTTTCTAATTTTGACATAGTCTTTTCATTTCAAGTTAAAGTGTACTGTTAGCTAGCTAGCTAACGTTAGCTGGCTGGCTCGCTAGCTAACGTTACGTTTATGATCTTTTTATTCGTATCTCAGAGCCATTTGCTAACATTGAACCTGGTTGGTTAGCTACCTACAGATTCATGCAGGGTAGGAATGTCATGTTGGGATCATGATTCAATTGTTTACTTAGCTAGCTAGCTAGCTACATGTCGTAACAAAAGACTCTGAGTGTGCCAGAGCGCAGAATAACTGATGAATGTACGAACGCTCAACACCCGTTGAATATGGCCAGTGCCAGTAAATGTCAGCAAAAAAGGCATAATTAAATTGTTTCCAGCGGCACAGTTACAGTCACCAACGCTCAGGATAACATGAAAACAGCCTAACCAGCTCTGCTAGAGCGAGTAATATGGTCAGAGTGGGGTGTTCTCTCATTATGTGTTTGCAAGTAGCTAGCAAGTCAGCCAGTTAGCTTGAGTGCTTGACAGCCGTTGTGAGGTCAGAATATTTGGATCAACACTACTCATCGGCCGGAGCGTCCAGTGTGCGCTCTGAACGCTCCGAGAGCAGAACGCTCTGGATTTACAGACAATCTGACAGCACAGTTGCAGTCACCAACGCTCTGGATAACATAACAGCCTAACCAGCTCTGCATGGGCTAGTAATGTTCAGTGAGCTGTTCTCTCATTTGTGTCTGGAAGTAGCTAGCAAGTTAGCTTGGGTGCTTGACTGATTTTATTTTTTATTTTTATTATTATTATGAACAAAACAAATACAAAAACAGAAATATACAAACAAGAGTACATAAACCTAACAAACGGGGGTATTGTAACGGTGTTCCTCCTCCTCTTCATCCGAAGAGGAGGAGCAGGGATTGAACCAAGGCGCAGCGTTTTGATAAGACATGATATTTATTAAACAAGACGAAAACAAACTATACTTGACTAACTAACAAAATAACAAACGACGTAGACGAACCTGAACATAAGAACTTACATGACACGAAGAACGCATGAAACAGGAACAGACTACATAAACCGAACGAACGAACAAACAAACCGAGACAGTCCCGTGTGGCACGACAAACACAGACACAGGAGACAACCACCCACAACAAACAATGTGAAACAACCTACCTTAATATGACTCTCAATCAGAGGAAACGCCAAACACCTGCCTCTAATTGAGAGCCATATTAGGTCACCCTTTAAACCAACATAGAAACAGAAAACATAGACTGCCCACCCATACTCACGTCCTGACCAACTAACACATACAAAACTAACAGAAAACAGGTCAGGAACGTGACAGGTATTACATATCGACATACATTTTTTATTTGTCAAAAGGTTTCATGTTACGTATTGCTTTTTTGTTTTTACACTTACTGATCATTTCAAAATAATATTTCAAATTTATCTTAAACAATGGGTTTGTTCTCGGCCGACTTGAAAAATAAACAAATTAACAGTGAAAGTTATATCAGGGTCCATATAATTTAAATAAAAATTAAACATAATATCCGAGTCTTTCAAATTAACGTTAATATTAGTTTATTTTAAAATACAATCTAACTCACTCCAAAACCTTCTGACATAAGAACAGTCCCAAAATAAATGGTCAAGAGTCTCTGGGTCACAACCACAGAGTACACATTTGTTATCAATAGCTATTTTGAATCTGTGTATAATAAAGCTTAAGAGGGTGTGAACGATGGTGAAGAGGTGTAGACAAAGAAGGGCTCTCCAGTAGTAGGACCAAAATATTCAAAGGCCATTTTCTCAAAAGTGAAATTACAAGTTTATCAACTTTCAAAGCAGAATTACTTTCACATTGTTCCTCACCTGTAGTGTATGATATATAATGTTATATCTCTCTACTTTAATCCAATGTAAAAAAAAAAAAAAAAAAAAAACACAATTTCAAATTTTGCTACATAAGACCGATTTCAGCCGGTCGGCCACACATTCACTTGTGTAATAAAGTAGTCTAAAGTTTAGTATTTGGTCCCATATTGATTACATCAAGCGTGTGACTCTACAAACTTGTTGGATGCTTTTGCTGTTTGTTTTGGTTGTGTTTCAGATTATTTTGTGACCAATAGAAATTAATGGTAAATAATGTATTGTCATTTTGGAGTCTCTTTTATTGTAAATAAGAATAGAATATGTTTCTAAACACTTGTACATTAATGTGGATGCTACCACGATTATGGATATTCCTGAGTCATGATGATTGAGAAATTCAGACTCTCAAATATCTATCCCCCAAGACATGCTAACCGCTCACCATTACAATAACAGGGGAGGTGAGGATTCTGGGGGGTATGATATTTTCTCATTCATCATTATTGACAATTAATTCAGGACTATCCGTAATCATGGTAGCATCCACATTAATGTAAAAAAAAACTGCTGTAATTTCTAAACCATTCACACGATATGGATGGAAATAGTTGCAAATTATATCTGACAGTCTGCGCTTTAACCTCATAGTCATTGTATAATTTCAAGAACAGAGCCAAAACAACAATACATGTGTCACTGTCCTAGTACTTTTGGAGCTGACTATGCTTATCGTCCCTTATTGCCAATTTAATTTAGACTGCAATAGACAAGCTATTATGTCTAATCTTTATGACTATGTTTTACTTGTAGATCTGCATATAACATTTGACCAAAAGCAATTTAAGCTGGAGCCAAACAGTTCCATGTGGAGTTACATGCAGAAAAAAGTTGGCACAAACACTGGTCCATCAAACATGATATCAATTCTGTTGAATTTCAAATATTTTACAGGCCTTGAAAGACTGTGACCATGTGTGGGGCATCATAAGCAACACTGCTGTAAACCAAGATGGCCACACAGTCACTCCAATTACCAAGCCATCCATGGTCCAGCAAGAGGAGCTGCTGCGCGGAATCTATTCAGAGTCTGACCTGTTATCGGTCCAGTACATAGAGGCTCATGGGACTGGAACTCCAGTGGGGGATCCCATAGAAGCAGGCAGCATCTCCAAAGTCATTGCCAAAGCCAGACCTCCAGGTTCAGAGACACTCCTCATCGGCTCTGTGAAAGGCAACATTGGACACACTGAATCTGCAGCTGGAGTGGCAGGGCTAATCAAGGTACTCCTAATGATGAAACATGAAACCATTGTCCCTTCCCTGTTCTACTCTGAGGACAGTGCCAGTATAGATGCTAAAGCCTTGAATGTAAAAGTTCCCACTAAAGCAGAAAAGTGGGGCAATGCAGGCTCTGTTGAACGGGTTGCAGGGATCAATAATTTTGGTTTTGGGGGCACAAATGCCCACACCATTGTCAAACAGTACAACAAGTCTCAAACCAAAACAGCTAGGGTTGATCGGTCATATGAGTATTTTGTCCTCTCAGCAGCCTCAGAAAAATCCCTTAGCATGATGATACAGGACACAGCTGAACAGATAAGTGCAGACATAACAGTGGACCTCCAGAGTTTGTCATATACGTCAGCCTGTAGAAGAAGCCACTTGAAACGTAAATACAGGAGGGCATTCACAACATCATCACTGGTTGATCTGAGAAACCAGCTCAAATCTGCTTTGAACAAAAAGACTGACCCGTCCATGCTCAATCCAAGGTTAGTGTTTGTTTTCTGTGGGAATGGTGTGACCTACCAAGGCATGTGCAAGCAGTTGCTAAAACAGGAACCAGTGTTCAGAGAGAAGATAAGGGAGGTTGAGGCACTTTTTCAAAGGTACCAAAGAATGTCCATCACAGACAAACTGGAAAGTGGATCGAATGATGATGGCTTTTCAAAACCAGATGTTGTCCAGCCCCTCCTCTTTGCCATTCAGGTTGGCATAGCCAGTCTCTTCAAGCACTGGGGCATCAAACCTGATGCCATTCTTGGCCACTCTGTAGGAGAGGTTGCTGCTGCCCACTGCTCTGGTCTGTTGTCCCTTGAGGATGCAGTGAAGGTGATCTACTTCCGCAGTACTCTGCAGAATAAGGTCACAGGAGGGAAAATGCTTGTGGTCAGTAACATGGTCGTATCAGAGGTCTTCAACCTCCTTCCCTTCTACTCAAATAAGATTTCCTTGGCTGCCTTCAACAGCCCACAGTCCTGCACCCTCTCAGGTGATGCAGAGGCTATAGACAGTCTCCATCGAAAGCTGAGCAGCTCAGTCAAGAGTAAGAATCTGTTCCTCCGTGTTCTGGATGTCCCTGCTGCATACCACAGCCAGATGATGGATCCCATCCTGTCTCAACTAGAGGACAGTATTGGCTATTTACAGGTCAATGATGTTGAGGCAGAATTGTTCTCCACAGTGACAGGAAAGGAGGTAGAGCAACCAGACTTCAGCACAGGCAAATACTGGGCCAGGAACATACGAGATCCAGTTTCATTTGAACAGGCAGTGAGATCAGCAGCCAAAGAGAAAAAGAATGTAGTCTTGGTGGAGATTGGCCCGAGAAGAGCTCTACAAAGAAACATCCAGGAGACTCTGGGAAATGACACCATAGTTCTGTCCTCAGTGCAGCCAGATAAAGATCATGAGACAATGCTGAATACTGTGTCCAAACTGTTTGAGTCGGGGGTTCAGGTAGACTGGGATCAGTTCTACAGAGGTTGTGAGACATCCCCAACACTTTTCCCAAGGTATCAGTTTGATTGTGTGAAGAACGATGTCATCTTTGAGGCAGGTACATTTGGCTGTCATCCTGTGTTAACTCAGAGAGGCAATGATGGAAAAACCTTCAGCTGTGATCTGGCTTCAGCCTCAGTGTCTTACCTGCAGGACCATAGACACAATGGTGTTGCAATTGTCCCTGGTGCGCTCTATACTGAGTTGGGTTTGGCTGCCTTCATGGCCAGTGCCAAACCAAAGGTGCCACTCAACACACTGCAACTCAGTGTCAGTTTTCAGAGTCCATTTGTCATTTCCCCAAATTCTCCTGAGTTGAGTGTCAAACTGGATCACATTGAAAACGAGACAACGTTTAAGATACAATCTCCTACAGTAACGTATGCATCAGGCAGCATATCATGCAAGACAGGGAGGTTGGCCGAGGAACAGTACATCTCTATAGACTCGGTTTACAAGCGATGCACATCAACTATGAGTACTGATGACTTCTACAATTACCTAAGTAAGAGAGGGTTTCAGTATGGTTCTGTTTTCAGAAACAGAGGAGATGTCCGTTATGGTGAAGACTTGATGGAAGCCATCTCTGTTGTGTCTGTCCCTGAAGAGCTCCTGCCACAGTTGCATGACTTCTGCATTCATCCTGTAGTGCTAGACTACTTGCTACAACTGACTCAAGTCACAACAGCGAATGCATTCATGGCAAGGCCTGGCTTTCCTGCAGAAATTGGCAGTTTGACTGTTCACGAACCCTTGCAGCCTGAAATGGTTCTGTATTTGAGAGCTGCAAATGTTGCAGTGGACCATTTTGAAGTATCTGGCTGTTTCACAGACAAAGCAGGCCGGGTGTTGGTTGAACTGAAGCATGTTATATTCAAGTATCTTGGAAGTCAATCTTGTGTAGTTGAAGAGTACTTCTTCCACAATGACTTCAGTGTTGTCTCTGATGACTACAATGACTTCAGTGTTGTCTCTGATGCCTGCAAGCCAACTAATACTCCCAAGGCATTGGTCTTCGCTGACCAGGCGGGTGTATCCGAAGCCATGCGAAAACATTTGAGCTCACAGTCTCAATACATCTCTTGCACACATGCCAATGATCTCTTGAGCCGTGGATTTAAAGCGCTGTTTGATCAAATCTCAAATCTGAACAGCTTTGAAGAAATCTTGTTTGTGTGGAGCAACGACAATGTTACCTCCCACAAAACAGAGGCTATCCTGGAGAACATGGTAAGCTGCTGTGAGATGTTCCGACAAATAGTCCTGGAACTGAAGGTAATGAAATTTCCAAATTCCATCAGAGCAATAACCTACCGGTCAGCAGAGAACACAGTGGACCGTATCAGCGCAGGCTTTGTCATGTCAGGCATGACTAGATCGTGTGCTGCAGAAATGTCAGATCTTTCCTTCCAGCTGATTGACATCAGCTCTGTCTCTACA
Organism: Salvelinus namaycush; assembly: GCF_016432855.1. Taxonomy (NCBI): domain Eukaryota; kingdom Metazoa; phylum Chordata; class Actinopteri; order Salmoniformes; family Salmonidae; genus Salvelinus; species Salvelinus namaycush. The sequence continues at coordinate 33,508,373 of NC_052339.1, forward strand.
GAGGACATCAGAGCTCTGTCTCAGGTCCTTGACTCATTCCCCTGCAGCAAATACCCAGAATTGGTGGTGAAAGATGGGCAGATTCTGAAACCTTCCATAGTGCACACGCCCACTGAAAGCAGTAACAACTCACAGGGAAATGTCCACTCTTTGAAGTCTAGGCAGTGCATCCTTCAGACTGCTGATCCGTACAGAATGACTAGCTTGTCTGCTGTTCCCTGTGATGTTGAGAATATAAACATCCAAGTGAAATCAGTTGAGATTCAGCTCAGTAAGATATGTGTTCATTCCTCAGACTACTGTCCTGTCAGTGTCTCTGACCTGAACTATGGTCAGACAATATACTGGAACAATCACACATCTCAGAACCACCAGCTTCTGGCTCTTGACTTCAGTGGTACTGTCACAGCTGTAGGGAAAGATGTAAACACACTGAAAGTGGGAGACCATGTTGTATCATGTTATCCCATTGCTGCATCTTCTAAGATTGTGATTCCTGAAGCAGCATGCTACAAGACAAAGAGGCTCACATTTCTGAAAGAGGCTCCTTGTGTGTCCTACTTTGTTCTTGCATGGGAAGTCTTGCATCATGCATTACCCAAAGTCAAACAGCGGAGGTTGGGCATCATCTCATCTGTTCCTAACTCAGGTTTGACAAAGGTCTTAGCCCAAACTGCAAACAAATCAGGATGGTATAACATTGTCTTGCCTCAGTTTAGTGATCAGCTTCACAATGTGAACAAGCTTGATGCATTTGTCCTTTTGCCACCATTTGACAAATCTCAGTTTGAAAAAGCTTGCAATGTTTCCGGTGTGAGACACATTGTTGCTGTATGCGAAAATGAGTGGCAATCCTCCTTTTCACAAAATGTCTTCAGTTGTGGAAATGATGATGTTCGCATTCAGACTGTTCAGATGTCTAGCATATTGGAAAAGGGATCTATCAGAGCAGAAAAGCCTCACATTTACCGTTGGCTCAAATCAATGCATTTGAACAAGAAGTCTTTAGATTTTGAAACCAACACCTTTCAGAGAATTTCATCCGGTAGCATTGACTTCCTGCCTGTTGAGGAATCTGAGTCGTACTTCAGCTCAAAGACCCTGTCTGTTGTGGCACTGGGTAAAGATGATTCAAAAGGTGCACTGTCCGACATTCAGTTGCTGCCTAAACCAAACCAGCTTTTCCAGAAGAAGTCTGTGTACATCGTTACAGGTGGTCTAACTGGACTAGGGTTTGAAACAGTGAAATTCATTGCACATCGAGGAGGTGGGTACATTGTCATTCTTTCCAGAAGCAGTCCCTCGCCAGACATACAGCAGGAGATAAGCAACATTAAGAGTCAGTATGGTGCCACAGTCGTAAGCTTGCAGTGTGATGTCTCAATCTCTGCACAAGTGGTAAAGACCATTACAGCAATTGGGGAAAGTTTCCCATCTTGTCCAATCAGAGGGTTGTTCCACAGCGCTGTCGTCCTGCACGATGGGCTGATTGAAACTCTTGACAAATCTCTCTATGAGAAAGTCCTGAAGCCCAAATTGAATGGGGCTCTGAATCTGCACCACGCCACAAAACACTGCAAGTTAGATTACTTTGTGTGTTATTCCTCCATTTCTGCCTTTATTGGCAATGCGTCACAAACAAACTATTGTGCAGCCAACTCCTTCTTGGACACATTCTGTCAGTATCGGCGAAACGTTGGACTCGCAGGACAGTCCATCAACTGGGGAGCTTTGAACCTTGGTCTCTTGTTGAACAAAGACCATTTACAAACATTTCTGTCAGCAAAGGGGATGATGGTCTTGGAGGTTGCAGAAATCCATGAGAGCCTAGAACAATGCCTTCTGCTGAACAGACCCCAACAGGTTGTCTGCAAGTTCAGTTTCAATAACCTGAGGCGTCATGTTCTTATTCACAATGCCGCCCTAAAAATGCGTCTAGGCGCACTGGTGGCTGAGGCGCTAACAAAAGCCAAAGCGGTAGATACAATATATGACCAACCTACCGTGTCCAAGTCACCAAGTGAATACGTCAGGTCGGTGCTCAGGGAAAAGCTAGGTGTTGACAATGATCAGCTGAATGACGATTCTTCTCTCACTGCATTAGGCATTGACTCAATGCTAGCCATGACTTTGCAGAATCTTCTCTTTCAAGACAGCGGTGTGAATGTTCCCCTGGTTAAATTGCTAGACCCCGACAGCACACTGTCTACTTTGGTAGCAATGCTGAAAGAGGGTGCAAACCAGGAATTTGAGCATGGTGATGAACTTGTTTTGGATCTGATGGGTAATAATGAGGAAGTAAATGACATGTCGGCTGTATTGTAGAGACTGATTCCATCAACATGTAAATTGTTAAAGCTTATTCATTGCAGTCAGCTTAATTTTTGATTTGATTTATTAGGATCCACATTAGCCGACGTCAATGGATACAGCTAGTCTTTACAATTCATATACATTTTGAAAACATTAACATGTAGTATGTGTGCGCATCTATCAGTTCCACATACAGTACATGCACACAATAAGTAGGTCACATGGGGAAGAGGCGTTGTGCCGTGAGTGTGTGTCAGTGCTGTATGTAAGTCGACTATGCAAAAAAAAAAATGAATTTACAACACATTGTTTCTTATAAAAACAAGAAGTGACACAGTCGGTCTTCCTCAACTCTTAGCCAAGAGAGACTGGCATGCTGTAACAGCAGTCTAAGTCGTCCTCCTCCTCAGACGAGGAGAGGCGAGAAGGATCTGAGGACCAATGTGCAGCGTGGTAATTTTCCATGATTTAATTAACACAAAACAAGACACTATACAAAATAAACTAACCGTCACAGTCCTAGCTGGTGCAGACAAAACACAAAGACAGGAAACAACCACCCACAATCCCCAACACAAAACAAGCCACCTATATATGATTCTCAATCAGGGACAACGATTGACAGCTGTCTCTGATTGAGAACCATATTAGGCTGAACACAGAAACAGACGAACTAGACACACAACATAGAATTCCCACCCAGCTCACGTCCTGACCAACACTAAACAAGCAAAACACATAAGAACTCTGGTCAGGACGTTACACATGCATAGTATTAATACCAGCCCTCTGATTACAATGAAGAGCAAGAAGTGTCGATCTGTTCTGGACCAGCTGCAGCTTAACTGGGTCTTCCCTTGCAACACCTGGCCATATGACTGGACAATAATCAAGATAAGATCAAACTAGAGCCTGCAGGACTTGCTTTGTGTCGTGTGGTGTCAAAAAAAGCAGTGCATCTCTTTATTATAATTTTTTTATTTAACCTTTATTTAACTAGGCAACTCAGTTAAGAACACATTTTTATTTACAATGACGGCCTACCCCGGCCAAACCCGGACGACGCTGGGTCAATTGTGCACCTCCCTGTAGGACTCCCAATCGTGTCCAGATGTGATACAGCCTGGAATCAAACCACGGACTGTAGAGACGCCTCTTGCACTGAGATACAGTACCTTAGACAGCTGCGACACTCGGGAGCCTATTACGGACAGACCTATCCCCATCTTTACAACCATTGCATATATATGTTTTGACCATGACAGTTTACAATCTAAAGTAACACCAAGTAATTTAGTCCCCTCAACTTGTTCAACAGCCACACCATTCATTACCAGATACAGCTGAGGTCTAGAACTTAGGGAATGATTTGGACCAAATAAAATGCTCTTAGTTTTAGAGATGTTCAGGACCAGTTTATTACTGGCCACCCATTCTTTGTTAAGGGTTTCAGTGACTTTATTCAATGTGGTTGCTGATGTGTATATGGTTGAACCATCAGCATACATGTACACACATGCGTTGTTTAATGCCAGAGGCAGGTCATTGGTAAAAAATAGAAAAGAGTAGTGGGCCTAGAGAGCTGCCCTGCGGTACACCACACTTGAGTTTGATTTGTTCATGAGGCTTAGCCATATAGAAGGCTAACTTTAGATTAATTAATATATACATTTCCCTATTATTTGAATGATTAAATATCAATAATGCATACATTGTTACTCAAATACATTTATTTATGGAACGAACTATAATATATATTATATTATAATAATATAATTTGCAATTTAATATAATACAGGATTTTTACTAGAGAAAGTGTTAACAAAGTGGTCAAATATTTGTGTGACAATTATTATTCCTCTTTTTCTTTTATTATGGTAAAAAGTAGACAACCTTTCAAATGATGGTGATTTATTCTCACAAAATGTATTATGCATTATCCTGATATAATAAACATTGTTATGTCTTGATTGTAGTTAATGAGAGGTATTGACATGTTGAAATCACTGAGCTGACTGTTCAAACGACTAGCACACAGCTCAGACACACCCATGCATACCCCACAAGACATGCCACAAGAGGTCTGTCTCTTCACAGTCCCCAAGTCCAGAACAGACTCCGGGAAATGCACAGTACTACACAGAGCCGTGACTACATGGAATTCTATTCCACATCAAGTAACTCATTCAAGCCATAAAATCTGATTGAAAAAAACAAATAAAAGTACACCTTATGGAACAGCGGGGACTCTGAAAAGACACACACACAGGTACAGACACACGTTTACGCACACACACACTAGCACACGGACTCTCCACACACATACATTGTAATATTGTTGTATCGTGGTATTATACATTTTATATTATAGATATGTAGTGGTGTAATACTGTTATTATGATGTACCGTTTTATTTGAGATTTTTGGGGGTGATGTAAGCCCCTTAATGTATTTGGACCCCAGGAAGAGTATCTGCTGGCTCGGCAGGAACTAATGGGGATCCATAATAAACCCCAGGAAGAGTAGCTGCTGTCTTGGCAGGAACTAATGGGGATCCATAATAAACCCCAGGAAGAGTAGCTGCTGCCTTGACAGGAACTAATGGGGATCCATAATAAACCCCAGGAAGAGTATCTGCTGGCTCGGCAGGAACTAATGGGGATCCATAATAAATACAAATACAAGCAAAAGAGCGTACGTTTTGCTCATGAGGCATTCTTCAGTTATCAATGGGTACTTGTCCTTATAGAAAGTCTACACCCCCTTGGATTTCTTGACTTTTTATTGTGTTACAAAGTGGGATTAAAACTGATTTAATTGTCATTTTTTTGTCAATGATCTACACAAGGCCTCCCGGGTGGCGCAGTGGTCTAGGGCACTGCATCGCAGTGCTAACTGCGCCACCAGAGTCTCTGGGTTCGCGCCCAGGCTCTGTCGCAGCTGGCCGCGACCGGGAGGTCCGTGGGGCGACGCACAATTGGGCTAGCGTCGTCCGGGGTAGGGAGGGTTTGGCCGGTAGGGATATCCTTGTCTCATCGCGCTCCAGCGACTCCTGTGGCGGGCCGGGCGCAGTGCGTGCTAACCAAGGGGGCCAGGTGCACGGTGTTTCCTCCGACACATTGGTGTGGCTGGCTTCCGGGTTGGAGGCGCGCTGTGTTAAAGAAGCAGTGCGGCTTGGTTGGGTGGTGCTTCGGAGGACGCATGGCTTTCAACCTTCGTCTCTCCCGAGCCCGTACGGGAGTTGTAGCGATGAGACAAGATAGTAATTACTAGCGATTGGATACCACGAAAATTGGGGAGAAAAGGGGATAAAATTTATTTAAAAAAAAAAATGATCTACACAAAATAGTCTAATGTCAAAGTGGAAGAAAAATCATAATTTTTTAAAGATGAATGAAAAATAAAACTCTAATATACCTTGAGTCAATTTCAATTAATCAATCAAATGTTTATAAAGCCCTTTTTACATCAGCAGTTGACACAAAGAAGGTGACACAGAAACCCAGCCTAAAATCCCAAACAGCAAGCAATGCAGATGTAGAAGCACAATGGCTAGGAAAAACTCCCTCGATAGGCAGGAACCTAGGAAGAAACCTAGCTAGGAACCAGGCTCTGAGGGGTGCCCAGTCCTCTTCTGGCTGTGCCGGGTGGAGATTATAAGAGTACATTGCCATTAAGGCTAGACCATTCTTCAAGATGTTCAATCCTTCATAGATGACCAACAGGGTCAAATAATAAATCACAGTGGTTATAGAGAAGGGTGCAACAGATCAGCACCTCAGGAGTAAATGCCAGTTGGCTTTTCATAGCCGAGTATTCAGAGATCGAGATAGAGAGATAATACAAGGTAGCATGTGCGGTGAACAGGGCAGAGTTACATACTGCAGGCAGAACAGCAGAAACTCGATCAGCAGCATGACCAGATGAACTGGAGACAGGGACAGCCAGGAGTCGTCAGGCCAGGTGCAGTAGTCCTGAGCCATGGTCCTAGGGCTCTGGTTTTCCGGGAGGGGAGAATTAGAGGAGCATACCTAAGATCGGACAGGGCACCAGATAAGACAGGAGAACTAAACTAGATCGGACAGACTGGCCTTAGCCACCCGGCACATAGACTATTGTAGCATAGATACTGGAGACATGGGGGATGGGGGGACACTGTGGCCCCGTCCAACGATACCCCCGGACAGGGCCAACCAGGTAGGATATAACCCCACCCACTTTGGCAAAGTATAGTCCCCACACCACCAAAGTGATATCAACAGACCACTAACTTACTACTGTCAGGAGTTCACCTAGGGGTCATGATTCGGGCTGTACCAAATGAATGATGTATTAGAATAATTGATTATGCTTATGTTGTATTAATAGAAGGGGAGGGGTTATAATACCCCTCCCTCTTTACATTTATAGGGTCCTAGACTACAGATTAACAATATATATATACATTATGAGGTTTTAATATTGTTCCACTGTTGTTTTCTAGTTCTCTCTCTCTTTGCCTCTTATAAACCTTTCTGAGAAATGTGTGACTGAGACAGAACTCTGCAGGGGAGTGTAGGAGATAAGACTAGTCAGACATTCCACTATAAATCAACTTGGACATTTACTGCTAAGCTTTTAGATAACACACTAAAAGCCTTGTTTATATAGCTGTGTAGGCATGGTTTTGGTCTCATGAGTAAAAGATAATGACGTAGGCAGTGACATCACTAGGGCTGGACTTCGGGTTTGATGAAATAACATGGGACCTTTTCTTTGATGCAGAACTTACTCTGAAACATGCTTTATGTTCGTGAGCATGTTCGTGAGCTTTATGTTCGTGAGCACGGGAGAGCGCGAGCAAGCCAGCCCCCGTAATAGGCGCTGGCCGGGAGAGCGCGAGACTCAGCCCCCGTAATAGGGTCAGAGGCAGAGAATCTCAGTGGAGAGAGGGGAGTCGGCGAGGCAGAGATGGCAAGGGTGGTTCGTCACTCCAGTGCCTTGTCGTTCACCTTCACACTCCTGGGCCAGACTACACTCAATCATAGGACATATGACCTACTGAAGAGATGAGCCTTCAGGAAAGACTTAAATGTAAAGACAGAGTCTGCGACTCTCACATGGGTAGGCAGACCATTTCATAAAAATTGAGATCTACAGGAGAAAGCCCTGCCTCCAGCTGTTTGCTTAGAACTTTTAGGGACAATAAGGAGGCCTGCGTCTTGTGACCGTAGCGTACGTGTAGGTATGTACGGCAGGACCAAATCAGAGAGATAGGTAGGAGCAAGTCTATGTAATGCTTTGTAGGTTAGCAGTAAAACCTTGAAATCAACCATAGCCTTAACAGGAGTATAATGATTAAATTGTGTGGTTCCAGTCAAGATTCTAGCAGCCGTATTTAGCACTAACTGAAGGTTATTTTTTGCCAAAGAGATTGCAGTTGTCTAATCTTGAAGTGACAAAAGCATGGATTAGCTTTTCTGCATCATTTTGTGACAAAGTTTCAGATTTTCGCAATGTTACGAAGACGGAAAAAATCTGCTCTTTAAATATTTTGTATATGTTCGTCAAAAGAGAGATCAGGGTCCAGAGTAACGCCGAGGTCCTTCACAGTTTTATTTGAGATGACTGTACAACCATCCGGATTCATTGTCAGATCTTTTTGTTTCTTGGGACCTAGAACTAGCATCTCTGTTTTGTCCGACTTTAAAAGTAAAACATTTGCCGCCATCCACTTCCTTAATTCTGAAACACAGGCATATTGAAATGTACAGCTGTGTGTCGTCTGCATAGCAGTGAAAGTTGACTTTGTGTTTCTGAATGCCAACAGTTGTTGCCTTCTCACCAAGCTGCTTGCCTATTGTCCTGTAGCCCATCCCAGCCTTGTGCAGGTCTACAATTTTATCCCTGATGTCCTTATACAGCTTTATGGTCTTGGCCATTGTGGAGAGGTTGGAGTCTGTTTGATTGAGTGTGTGGACAGGTGTCTTTTATACAGGTAACGAGTTCAAACAGGTGCAGTTAATACAGGTAATGAGTGGAGAACAGGAGGGCTTCTTAAAGAAAAACTAACAGGTCTGTGAGTGACGGAATTCTTACTGGTTGGTAGGTGATCAAATACTTATGTCATGCAATAAAATGCAAATTAATTACTTAAAAATCATACAATGTGATTTTCTCGATTTTTGTTTTAGATTCCGTCTCTCACAGTTGAAGTGTACCTATGATACAAATTACAGACCTCTACATGCTTTGTAAGTAGGAAAACCTGCAAAATCGGCAGTGTATCAAATACTTGTTCTCCCCACTGTATATAGTGAAAACAATAGTGGTCCTAGAACAGAACCTTGAGGAACACCGAAACTTACCATTGATTTGTCAAAGGACAAACCATCCACAGAGACAAACTGATATCTTTCCAACAGATAAGCTCTAAACCAGGCAAGAACTTGTCTGCATAGACCAATTAGGGATTCCAATCCCTCCAAAACAATGTGGTCGATCGATGGTGTTGAAAGCGGCACTACATACTAGGAGCACGAGGACGGATGCAGAGCCTTAGTCTGACGCCATTAAAGGCAATTTACCACCTTCACAAGTGCGGTCTCAGTACTATGATGGGGTTTAAAACCAGACTGGAGCGTTTCGTATACATTATTTCTCTTCAGGAATTCAGTGAGTTGCCAAGCAACTGTTGATAAAACAGTTACTGGAGACAGGAGATCAAGTTGAGACATAGGACGAGGTGGATATTTGTATAATAAGGCAGTTTTATTCACAGGTAAAAATATCTTAGCAATCGTGCAGCACGGCCCCTTCTGTCTGACTCGTATGGAATCGTCGGGAAAGAGAGCGCTAAACAGTTTGTGCTGGTTATATATACAACAAGTAAAGTAGGTTGATCTTGTAGTCTGGCCTTCCGATTGGTCGATCTGGGTCGTGGGTAGTCCTGTCCGGGCCTGATGTCGACGTTCCATTGGCTCTTAACCTTTACCGAACCTCAACCCCGGATCCGGGATCACCCCCCACCCCCCCACACTGATTAGCATCGCTAGCATAGCGTCACAATTAAATAGTAGCATCTAAATATCATTAAATCACAAGTCCAAGACACCAGATGAAAGATACAGATCTTGTGAATAAACCCATCATTTCTGTTTTTTAAAATGTTTTACAGGGAAGACACAATATGTAAATCTATTAGCTAACCACGTTAGCAAAATACACCATTTTTCTTTGTCCACCATTTTTTCTCTCCACCACTAGCTATCACCAATTCGGCCAAATAAAGATATTGATAGCCACTAACCAAGAAAAAACCTCATCAGATGACAGTCTGATAACATATTTATTGTATAGGATAGGTTTTGTTAGAAAAATGTGCATATTTCAGGTAGAAATCATAGTTTACAATTGCACCCACCATCACAACTCGACTAGAATTACTACAGAGAGCAACGTGTTTTACCAATTTACTCATCATAAAACATTTCATAAAAATACACAGCTCACAGCAATGGAAAGACACAGATCTTGTGAATTCAGACAATATTTCAGATGTTCTAAGTGTTTTACAGCGAAAACACAATAAATCGTTATATTAGCATACCACATATGCAAACGTTACCCCAGCATGAATTCAAGCCAAAGAGAGCGATATCGTTATCATCGCCAAAATATATTAATTTTTTCACTAACCTTCTCAGAATTCTTCCGATGACACTCCTGTAACATCATATTACAACATACATATAGAGTTTGTTCGAAAATGTGCATATTTAGCCATAAAAAAACGTGGTTATACAATGAAAATAGTAGCAAAACAAGCCTGAAAATGTCGGTCGCCATCTTTCAGAGTGATCTAGTTTAATCAATAGCTAATCATATACTTGACTAAAAAATACAGGGTTGACAGGAATCGAAAGACAAATTAGTTCTTAATGCAATCGCTGAATTACATTTCTAAAATTATCCTTACTGTGCAATACAGGGTTTGCCAAGCGAAGCTATACAAAAAAAAAATGGCGGAATATGCGTTTACATTTTTCTACATTACAACGATTTATCATCTTAAATATTTCTTACTATGAGCTGTTCTTCCATCAGAATCTTGGGCAATGTATCCTTTCTCCGGTCTAATCGTCTTTTGGTCGAAAGATGTCCTCTTGTCCGTCGAAATGTCCACTAACGTTCGACCGGTACTGGAAACGTGCCCGGGGCTTCAAAGTGTACCACAAAGAAAATACCTCAAAATCGCACTAAACGGATATAAATTGCTATAAAACGGTTTAAATTAACTACCTTATGATGTTTTTAACACCTATAACGAGTAAAAACATGACCGGCGATATATTACTGGCTAAACAACAGCTTGGAAAGAGAGCAGGTCCGATGTCCATCGTGCGTCAGGCGCAGGAGGCAAAAGAACGGTACATCCGGTCTTTGCCCATTTATGCAGTCCCTGATTGCGCAATCGACTCCATTCAAATTGTCACCACTTACTGACATCTAGAGGAAGGCGTGGGCAGTGTTTGTATCCTGATAGCATTTACAGGGACTTTAAAACCGACCTGGGACCTGGGGCCAAGATTTCTGAAATCTCACTCCCTGGCAGGGAAATTGCTGTAGAATGAGTTCTGTACCACTCAGAGACATAATTCAAACGGCTATAGAAACTAGAGAGTGTTTTCTATCCATTAATAACAATAATATGCATATTGTACGAGCAAGAATTGAGTACTAGGCAGTTTAATCTGTAGAGCAAATTATGCTAATGCAAAACAGCTCCCCCTATAGTTGCAAGAAGTTAACACAGTTCTTTGTCTTAGAGTCTCATCCTCGAGCAGAATGCATGTGCGTTTGTTTTAACAGGGGCCTATTCATGGGGGAGGGGAGTGTGTGTGGGTCTGTGGTTATTATAAGGGTACAAAGTGTGGGGGTATAGAGGGGGATGGGTGCATGTTGTGTCAAGTATAGCTAGTGTTGAGAAGTTGTTAAAACAAGTTACCAGTATCTAATACAATTTCTTACACAACAACTTTTTTTGAGAGAGAGAGGAATGGTAGATTCAATATATGCAGATAGTTAATTTTTTTTTCCGGGTCAAGGTTCGGCTGTTTCAGGAGAGGCTTTAAACTTCTTCTAACTAGGGGGCGCAATTTTAACATTTGGAAAAATATGCGTACCCATTTTAAACTGCCTATTTCTCAGCCCTCGAAACTAGAATATGCATATAATAGTCAGATTAGGATAGAAAACACACAATTTTGTCTGTGAGTTAAACAGAACTGATATTGCAGGTGAAAACCTGAGAGCTTTTGAGAGCTCGGTGTTCCAATGCCTTCCTATCGCATATGTGAAGTCTCATCAATAAGACCTCTTTTTCTATGTCTTCCCTAAGGTGTCAACAGCCTTTAGACGTAGTTTCAGGCCTTTATTTTGAAGGATGAGCCTGCAAGAGCACATTGGGTAAGTGGACAGGTGGGGGCTCTCCGGGTGATTTTTGTGCCATTCTGAAAGGTAGCCATTGTCTCTCTCGCTCCTAGTGAAAAGCCAACTGTCCCGGTTGATTTATTATCGAATAGATTTGTGAAAAACACCCTGAAGTTGGATCAAAAACAGCGTTTGACATGTTTATGTGGACATTATGGATATAATTTGGAATTTTTTCCGCCGTTGTCGCGAACGCTTTTTCCGGTGGATTCCTTGTGATGACGCATCAAACAAACGGAGGTATTTGGATATAAAACATATCTTTATGGAACAAAAGGAACATTTGCTGTCTAACTGGGAGTCTCGTGAGTGAAACCAACCGAAGATCAACAAAGGTAAACGATTAATTTGATTGCTTTGCTGGTTTTTGTTACCGAGTTACCTGGCGCTAGCTGTTCTTATTGTTTTCGCTGGAAAGCATAATTTCAAAATCTGAGACGACAGATGGATTAACAAAAGGCTAAGCTGTGTTTTGCAATATTGCACTTGTGATTTCATGAAATTATATTTTATGATTACCCTCTGGCGCTAGGCTACGCTATGCTAGTCAGGGTTTTTAATGACAGAAATCCCGGATTCGGGATGGGGATTTCAGAAAGGTTGGTAGCCATTTATTATGTTCAACATAGAAGGGCCAAGCACAGAAATAAGCTTTTTCAGTAGTTGAGTTGGAATAGGGTCCAGTAGACAGCTGGAAGGTTTTCGAGGCCATGACTATTTTCGTGAATGTGTCGAGAGATACAGATTTTAAAAAACTTTAGCATGTAGATCTTGGTGTGGCAAACTAAACAAACAAAAAAAAGTAAGATGCATGTCAGCGGAGCCTCGTCTGGCAGCAGCGAAAAAGATAATTTCAGCCTCATTTACTGCCTTTTTAAAATCCATAGCTGATATGGTTGACTTGCTTAAATAAATGTGGTTTCTACTGACTTCTTGTGGATTTGTGTAGCTCGATTAAAAAACAAAACGCATTCTCCTTCAATAATAATAAATGCTGACTTGAGTTGTGACTTTTGAACCGTACACAAACATTCTTACATTTATGTTCAGTAGATTCATAATGTTTGTTCTTATATCATTAAATATAAGTAAGTGCAAGCAAACGAGCTGCGAAGAGGCAGGCCTTCGCTCAGCACTTTCAAAATGGACACTGACAGAAATGTTTATGTGTCAGTTCAGATAAATTCAGCGAGATGTTGAGGCCTTAACTTTACTCTTCTTTAAGTCACCACAGAGAGATGCGGTTTGCCCACCATTTAAAGTATTTTATTAGGCCTATGTGTTCTAAAAAGGAAGGAAAATACCAGAAGGATCCACTTTTATAGACAATAGGCCGATACCGATGCACAGACAGCACATTGCGCAAACAAAACAACCCTCGCAATATCACCTGGAATTACATGAGTCTATTACTGAACTGTCACTGGCAAACATGGTCACAGACCCAACAACATTATATAGTATCCCCTCTTCATGGTTACAGACCCAACAACATTATATAGTATCCCCTCTTCATGGTTACAGACCCAACAACATTATATAGTATCCCCTCCTCATGGTTACAGACCCAACAACATTATATAGTATCCCCTCCTCATGGTTACAGACCAAACAACAATAAATAGTATCCCTCTTCATGGTCACAGACCCAACAACATTATATAGTATCCCCTCTTCATGGTTACAGACCCAACAACATTATATAGTATCCCTCTTCATGGTCACAGACCCAACAACATTATATAGTATCCCCTCTTCATGGTTACAGACCCAACAACAATATATAGTATCCCTCTTCATGGTCACAGACCCAACAACATTATATAGTATCCCCTCCTCATGGTTACAGACCCAACAACATTATATAGTATCCCCTCCTCACGGTTACAGACCCAACAACATTATATAGTATCCCCTCTTCACGGTTACAGACCCAACAACATTATATAGTATCCCCTCTTCATGGTTACAGACCCAACAACATTATATAGTATCCCCTCTTCATGGTTACAGACCCAACAACATTATATAGTATCCCCTCCTCACGGTTACAGACCCAACAACATTATATAGTATCCCCTCTTCACGGTTACAGACCCAACAACATTATATAGTATCACCTCCTCATGGTGACAGACCTAACAACATTATATAGTATCCCCTCCTCATGGTTACAGACCCAACAACATTATATAGTATCCCCTCTTCATGGTTACAGACCCAACAACATTATATAGTATCCCCTCCTCATGGTTACAGACCCAACAACATTATATAGTATCCCTCTTCATGGTTACAGACCCATCAACATTATATAGTATCCCTCCTCATGGTTACAGACCCAACAACATTATATAGTATCCCCTCCTCACGGTTACAGACCCAACAACATTATATAGTATCCCCTCTTCACGGTTACAGACCCAACAACATTATATAGTATCCCTCTTCATGGTTACAGACCCAACAACATTATATAGTATCACTCCTCATGGTTACAGACCCAACAACATTATATAGTATCCCTCCTCATGGTTACAGACCCAACAACATTATATAGTATCCCCTCCTCATGGTTACAGACCCAACAACATTATATAGTATCCCTCCTCATGGTTCCAGACCCAACAACATTATATAGTATCCCTCCTCATGGTTACAGACCCAACAACATTATATAGTATCCCCTCTTCATGGTTACAGACCCAACAACATTATATAGTATCCCTCCTCATGGTTACAGACCCAACAACATTATATAGTATCCCCTCTTCATGGTTACAGACCCAACAACATTATATAGTATCCCCTCTTCATGGTTACAGACCCAACAACATTATATAGTATCCCCTCTTCATGGTTACAGACCCAACAACATTATATAGTATCCCCTCCTCATGGTTACAAACCCAACAACATTATATAGTATATCCTCCTCATGGTTACAGACCCAACAACATTATATAGTATCCCCTCCTCATGGTTCCAGACCCAACAACATTATATAGTATCCCCTCCTCATGGTTACAGACCCAACAACATTATATAGTATCACTCCTCATGGTTACAGACCCAACAACATTATATAGTATCCCCTCCTCATGGTTACAGACCCAACAACATTATATAGTATCCCCTCCTCATGGTTACAGACCCAACAACATTATATAGTATCCCCTCTTCATGGTTACAGACCCAACAACATTATATAGTATCCCCTCCTCATGGTTACAGACCCAACAACATTATATAGTATCCCCTCTTCATGGTTACAGACCCAACAACATTATATAGTATCTCCTCCTCATGGTTACAGACCCAACAACATTATATAGTATCCCCTCCTCATGGTTACAGACCCAACAACATTATATAGTATCCCCTCTTCATGGTTACAGACCCAACAACATTATATAGTATCTCCTCCTCATGGTTACAGACCCAACAACATTATATAGTATCCCCTCATCATGGTTACAGACCCAACAACATTATATAGTATCCCCTCATGGTTACAAACCCAACAACATTATATAGTATCTCCTCCTCATGGTTACAGACCCAACAACATTATATAGTATCCCCTCCTCATGGTTACAGACCCAACAACATTATATAGTATCCCCTCATGGTTACAAACCCAACAACATTATATAGTATCCCCTCTTCATGGTTACAGACCCAACAACATTATATAGTATCCCCTCCTCATGGTTACAGACCCAACAACATTATATAGTATCCCTTCCTCATGGTTACAGACCCAACAACATTATATAGTATCCCTTCCTCATGGTTACAGACCCAACAACATTATATAGTATCCCCTCTTCATGGTTACAGACCCAACAACATTATATAGTATCCCCTCCTCATGGTTACAGACCCAACAACATTATATAGTATCCCCTCTTCATGGTTACAGACCCAACAACATTATATAGTATCCCCTCTTCATGGTTACAGACCCAACAACATTATATAGTATCCCCTCTTCATGCTTACAGACCCAACAACATTATATAGTATCCCCTCCTCATGGTCACAGACCCAACAACATTATATAGTATCCCCTCTTCATGGTTACAGACCCAACAACAATATATAGTATCCCTCTTCATGGTCACAGACCCAACAACATTATATAGTATCCCTCCTCATGGTTACAGACCCAACAACATTATATAGTATCCCCTCTTCATGGTTACAGACCCAACAACATTATATAGTATCCCTCCTCATGGTTACAGACCCAACAACATTATATAGTATCCCCTCTTCATGGTTACAGACCCAACAACATTATATAGTATCCCCTCCTCATGGTTACAGACACAACAACATTATATAGTATCCCCTCCTCATGGTTACAGACCCAACAACATTATATAGTATCCCCTCCTCATGGTTACAGACCCAACAACATTATATAGTATCCCTCCTCATGGTTACAGACCCAACAACATTATATAGTATCCCTTCCTCATGGTTACAGACCCAACAACATTATATAGTATCCCCTCTTCATGGTTACAGACCCAACAACATTATATAGTATCCCCTCTTCATGGTTACAGACCCAACAACATTATATAGTATCCCCTCTTCATGGTTACAGACCCAACAACATTATATAGTATCCCCTCTTCATGGTTACAGACCCAACAACATTATATAGTATCCCCTCCTCATGGTTACAGACCCAACAACATTATATAGTATCCCCTCCTCATGGTTCCAGACCCAACAACATTATATAGTATCCCTCCTCATGGTTACAGACCCAACAACATTATATAGTATCCCCTCCTCATGGTTACAGACCCAACAACATTATATAGTATCCCCTCCTCATGGTTCCAGACCCAACAACATTATATAGTATCCCCTCCTCATGGTTACAGACCCAACAACATTATATAGTATCACTCCTCATGGTTACAGACCCAACAACATTATATAGTATCACTCGTCATGGTTACAGACCCAACAACATTATATAGTATCTCCTCCTCATGGTTACAGACCCAACAACATTATATAGTATCCCCTCTTCATGGTTACAGACCCAACAACATTATATAGTATCTCCTCCTCATGGTTACAGACCCAACAACATTATATAGTATCCCCTCTTCATGGTTACAGACCCAACAACATTATATAGTATCCCCTCCTCATGGTTACAGACCCAACAACATTATATAGTATCACTCCTCATGGTTACAGACCCAACAACATTATATAGTATCTCCTCCTCATGGTTACAGACCCAACAACATTATATAGTATCCCCTCTTCATGGTTACAGACCCAACAACATTATATAGTATCTCCTCCTCATGGTTACAGACCCAACAACATTATATAGTATCCCCTCTTCATGGTTACAGACCCAACAACATTATATAGTATCCCCTCCTCATGGTTACAGACCCAACAACATTATATAGTATCCCCTCTTCATGGTTACAGACCCAACAACAATATATAGTATCCCTCTTCATGGTCACAGACCCAACAACATTATATAGTATCCCCTCCTCATGGTTACAGACCCAACAACATTATATAGTATCCCTCCTCATGGTTACAGACCCAACAACATTATATAGTATCCCCTCTTCATGGTTACAGACCCAACAACATTATATAGTATCCCCTCCTCATGGTTACAGACCCAACAACATTATATAGTATCCCCTCCTCATGGTTACAGACCCAACAACATTATATAGTATCCCTCCTCACGGTTACAGACCCAACAACATTATATAGTATCCCCTCCTCATGGTTACAGACCCAACAACATTATATAGTATCCCCTCCTCATGGTTACAGACCCATCAACATTATATAGTATCCCTCCTCATGGTTACAGACCCAACAACATTATATAGTATCCCCTCCTCACGGTTACAGACCCAACAACATTATATAGTATCCCCTCTTCACGGTTACAGACCCAACAACATTATATAGTATCCCTCTTCATGGTTACAGACCCAACAACATTATATAGTATCCCTCCTCATGGTTACAGACCCAACAACATTATATAGTATCCCCTCTTCATGGTTACAGACCCAACAACATTATATAGTATCCCTCCTCATGGTTACAGACCCAACAACATTATATAGTATCCCCTCTTCATGGTTACAGACCCAACAACATTATATAGTATCCCCTCTTCATGGTTACAGACCCAACAACATTATATAGTATCCCCTCCTCATGGTTACAGACCCAACAACATTATATAGTATCCCCTCCTCATGGTTCCAGACCCAACAACATTATATAGTATCCCCTCCTCATGGTTACAGACCCAACAACATTATATAGTATCACTCCTCATGGTTACAGACCCAACAACATTATATAGTATCCCCTCCTCATGGTTACAGACCCAACAACATTATATAGTATCCCCTCCTCATGGTTACAGACCCAACAACATTATATAGTATCCCCTCCTCATGGTTACAGACCCAACAACATTATATAGTATCCCTTCCTCATGGTTACAGACCCAACAACATTATATAGTATCCCTTCCTCATGGTTACAGACCCAACAACATTATATAGTATCCCCTCTTCATGGTTACAGACCCAACAACATTATATAGTATCCCCTCCTCATGGTTACAGACCCAACAACATTATATAGTATCCCCTCTTCATGGTTACAGACCCAACAACATTATATAGTATCCCCTCTTCATGGTTACAGACCCAACAACATTATATAGTATCCCCTCTTCATGCTTACAGACCCAACAACATTATATAGTATCCCCTCCTCATGGTCACAGACCCAACAACATTATATAGTATCCCCTCTTCATGGTTACAGACCCAACAACAATATATAGTATCCCTCTTCATGGTCACAGACCCAACAACATTATATAGTATCCCCTCCTCATGGTTACAGACCCAACAACATTATATAGTATCCCTCCTCATTGTTACAGACCCAACAACATTATATAGTATCCCCTCCTCACGGTTACAGACCCAACAACATTATATAGTATCCCCTCTTCACGGTTACAGACCCAACAACATTATATAGTATCCCCTCTTCATGGTTACAGACCCAACAACAATATATAGTATCCCTCTTCATGGTCACAGACCCAACAACATTATATAGTATCCCCTCCTCATGGTTACAGACCCAACAACATTATATAGTATCCCTCCTCACGGTTACAGACCCAACAACATTATATAGTATCCCCTCTTCACGGTTACAGACCCAACAACATTATATAGTATCCCCTCTTCATGGTTACAGACCCAACAACAATATATAGTATCCCTCTTCATGGTCACAGACCCAACAACATTATATAGTATCCCCTCCTCATGGTTACAGACCCAACAACATTATATAGTATCCCTCCTCATGGTTACAGACCCAACAACATTATATAGTATCCCCTCTTCATGGTTACAGACCCAACAACATTATATAGTATCCCCTCCTCATGGTTACAGACCCAACAACATTATATAGTATCCCCTCCTCATGGTTACAGACCCAACAACATTATATAGTATCCCTCCTCACGGTTACAGACCCAACAACATTATATAGTATCCCCTCTTCACGGTTACAGACCCAACAACATTATATAGTATCCCCTCTTCATGGTTACAGACCCAACAACATTATATAGTATCCCCTCTTCATGGTTACAGACCCAACAACATTATATAGTATCCCCTCCTCACGGTTACAGACCCAACAACATTATATAGTATCCCTCCTCATGGTTACAGACCCAACAACATTATATAGTATCCCCTCTTCATGGTTACAGACCCAACAACATTATATAGTATCCCTCTTCATGGTTACAGACCCATCAACATTATATAGTATCCCTCCTCATGGTTACAGACCCAACAACATTATATAGTATCCCCTCCTCACGGTTACAGACCCAACAACATTATATAGTATCCCCTCTTCATGGTTACAAACCCATCAACATTATATAGTATCCCTCCTCATGGTTACAGACCCAACAACATTATATAGTATCCCCTCTTCACGGTTACAGACCCAACAACATTATATAGTATCCCTCTTCATGGTTACAGACCCAACAACATTATATAGTATCCCTCCTCATGGTTACAGACCCAACAACATTATATAGTATCCCCTCTTCATGGTTACAGACCCAACAACATTATATAGTATCCCTCCTCATGGTTACAGACCCAACAACATTATATAGTATCCCTCCTCACGGTTACAGACCCAACAACATGGTTACAGACCCAACAACATTATATAGTATCCCTCTTCATGGTTACAGACCCAACAACATTATATAGTATCCCCTCCTCATGGTTACAGACCCAACAACATTATATAGTATCCCCTCCTCATGGTTCCAGACCCAACAACATTATATAGTATCCCCTCCTCATGGTTCCAGACCCAACAACATTATATAGTATCCCCTCCTCATGGTTACAGACCCAACAACATTATATAGTATCACTCCTCATGGTTACAGACCCAACAACATTATATAGTATCCCCTCCTCATGGTTACAGACCCAACAACATTATATAGTATCCCCTCCTCATGGTTACAGACCCAACAACATTATATAGTATCCCCTCCTCATGGTTACAGACCCAACAACATTATATAGTATCCCTTCCTCATGGTTACAGACCCAACAACATTATATAGTATCCCTTCCTCATGGTTACAGACCCAACAACATTATATAGTATCCCCTCTTCATGGTTACAGACCCAACAACATTATATAGTATCCCCTCCTCATGGTTACAGACCCAACAACATTATATAGTATCCCCTCTTCATGGTTACAGACCCAACAACATTATATAGTATCCCCTCTTCATGGTTACAGACCCAACACATTATATAGTATCCCCTCTTCATGCTTACAGACCCAACAACATTATATAGTATCCCCTCCTCATGGTCACAGACCCAACAACATTATATAGTATCCCCTCTTCATGGTTACAGACCCAACAACAATATTAGTATCCCTCTTCATGGTCACAGACCCAACAACATTATATAGTATCCCCTCCTCATGGTTACAGACCCAACAACATTATATAGTATCCCTCCTCATGGTTACAGACCCAACAACATTATATAGTACCCCTCCTCACGGTTACAGACCCACAACATTATATTATCCCCTCTTCACGGTTACAGACCCAACAACATTATATAGTATCCCCTCTTCATGGTTACAGACCAACAACATTATATAGTATCCCCTCTTCATGGTTACAGACCCAACAACATTATATAGTATCTCCCTCCTCATGGTTACACCCAACATTATATAGTACCCTCCTCATGGTTACAGACCCAACAACATTATATATATCCCCTCTTCATGGTTACAGACCCATCAACATTATATAGTATCCCTCCTCATGGTTACAGACCCAACAACATTATATAGTATCCCCTCTTCATGGTTACAGACCCAACAACATTATATAGTATCCCCTCCTCATGGTTACAGACCCAACAACATTATATAGTATCCCTATTCATGTTACAGACCCATCAACATTATATAGTATCCCTCCTCATGGTTACAGACCCAACAACATTATATAGTATCCCCTCCTCACGGTACAGACCCAACAACATTATATAGTATCCCTCTTCACGTTACAGACCCAACAACATTATAGTATCCCTCTATCATGGTTACAGACCCAACAACATTATATAGTATCCCTCTTCATGGTTACAGACCCAACAACATTATATAGTATCCCCTCCTCATGGTTACAAACCCAACAACATTATATAGTATCTCCTCCTCATGGTTACAGACACAACAACATTATATAGTATCCCCTCCTCATGGTTACTGTCACGCCCTGGCCTTAGTATTCTTTGTTTTCTTTATTATTTTAGTTAGGTCAGGGTGTGACATGGGGAATGTTTGTGTTTTGTAGGTTTTGGGTGGTTATATGGTAAAGGGGGTGTTGGGTGTAGTGTATGGGTTTGTGTTGAGTGTATGTGTCTAGCTGTGTCTATGTTGGGTGTAGTTGTCTGGGAAAGTCTATGGTTGCCTGAATGGGTTCCCAATTAGAGACAGCTGATTTCTGTTGTCTCTGATTGGGAGCCAGATTTAAGGTAGCCATAGGCTTTCGTTTGATGTGGGTAATGTCTATGTCAGAACGTTTGTAGCCTGTGTATGTGCACGACGTTTATTAGCTTCACGGTCGTTTTTGTTTTGGTTAGTTTGTAAGTGTTTTTTGTTTCGTTTTTTCCTTCTCCTCAATAAAAGGAAGATGGCTTTTTTCCAACTGCTGCGTTTTGGTCCGTCAATCCCCCACACGATCGTGACAGAATTACCCACCAAAGGATCAAGCAGCGTGACAGCGGCAACAGGAGCAAGGCATTAAGGATTCTTGGACATGGGAGGAGATTTTGGATGGAAAGGACCTTGGGCTCAACCTGGAGAATATCGCCGTCCCAAAGCTGAGCTGGAGGCAGCGAAAGCAGAGAGGGGCGATATGAGGAGGCAGCACGGAGGCAAGGCTGGAAGCCCGTGAGTACTACCCAAAAATTTCTTGGGGGGGGCTAGGAGGTAGTGGGCCGAGGGCAGGTAGGAGACCTGCGCCCACTTCCAGGCTAACCGTGGAGAGAGGGAGTACGGGCAGACACCGTGTTACGCAGTAGAGCGCATGGTGTCTCCTGTACGTGTGCATAGCCCAGTGGGGGTTATTCCACCTCCCCGCACTGGTAGGGCTAGATTGAGCATTGAGCCAAGTGCCATGAAGCCGGCTTACCTATCTGGCCTCCAGTGCATCTCCTCGGGCCGGCTTCATGGCACCAGCCTTACGCATGGTGTCCCCGGTTCGCCTACATAGCCCGGTGGGGTTATTCCACCTCCCCGCACGGGTAGGGCGACGGGGAGCATTCAACCAGGTAAGGTTGGGCAGGCTCGGTGCTCAAGGGAACCAGTACGCCTGCACGGTCCGTATTTCCGGCGCTACCTCTCCGCACCAGTCCAGTACCACCAGTGCCTCCTCCACGACTCGTCCTATGGTGCGTGTCTCCAGCCCTTTACCACCAGTGCCTAAACCACGCACCAAGCCTCCTGTGCGTCTCCAGAGTCCTGTGCATCCTGTTGCTGCTCCCCGCATTAGCCCTGAGATGCGTGTCCCCAGCCCGGTACCACCAGTTCCGGCACCACGCACTAGGCCTAATGTGCGTCCCAGGGTCCAGTATGCCCTGTTCCTTCTCCCCGCACTCGCCCTGAGGTGCGTGCCCTCAGCCCGGTACCACCAGTCCCGGTACCACGCACCAGGCCTATAGTGCGCCTCGAGAACTCAGTGTGCCCTGTTCCTGCTCCCCGCACTAGCCTTGAGGTGCGTGTCTCCAGTCCGGTACCACCAATTCCGTCACCACGCACCAGGCCTACTGTGCGCCTCAGCAGGTCAGAGTCGGCCGTCTGCCCAGCGGCGCCTGAACTGCCCGTCTGCCCAGCGGCGCCTGAACTGCCCGTCTGCCCAGCGGCGCCTGTACTGCCCGTCTGCCCAACGGCGCCTGAACTGCCCGTCTGCCCAACGGCGCCTGAACTGTCCGTCTGCCAAGAGCCTTCAAAGCCGCCCGTCTGCCATGAGCCTGCAAAGCTGCCCGTCTGCCATGAGCCTAAAGAGCCTTCGCCAGACCGATCAGCAGAGCCTTCCGCCAGACCGGATCAGCCAGAGCCTTCCGCCAGACCGGATCAGCCAGAGCCTTCCGCCAGACGGATCAGCCAGAGCCTTCGCCAGACCGGATCAGCCAGAGCCCTTCCGCCAGACCGGATCAGCCAGAGCTTCCGCCAGCAGACCGGATCAGCCAGAGCCTTCCGCCAGACAGGAGCAGCCAGATCCGTCAGCCAGCCATGAGCAGCCAGATCCGTCAGCCAGCCATGAGCAGCCAGATCCGTCAGTCAGCCATGAGCAGCCAGATCCGTCAGTCAGCCATGAGCAGCCAGATCCGTCAGCCAGCCATGAGCAGCCAGATCCGTCAGCCAGCCATGAGCAGCCAGATCCGTCAGCCAGCCATGAGCAGCCAGATCCGTCAGCCAGCCATGAGCAGCCAGATCCGTCAGCCAGCCATGAGCAGCCAGATCCGTCAGCCAGCCATGAGCAGCCAGATCCGTCAGCCAGCCATGAGCAGCCAGATCCGTCAGCCAGCCATGAGCAGCCAGATCCGTCAGCCAGCCATGAGCAGCCAGATCCGTCAGCCAGCCATGAGCAGCCAGATCCGTCAGCCAGCCATGAGCAGCCAGATCCGTCAGCCAGCCATGAGCAGCCAGATCCGTCAGCCAGCCATGAGCAGCCAGATCCGTCAGCCAGCCATGAGCAGCCAGATCCGTCAGCCAGCCATGGGCCGTCCCTCAGTCCGGAGCTGCCGTCCCTCAGTCCGGAGCTGCCGTCCCTCAGTCCGGAGCTGCCGTCCCTCAGTCCGGAGCTGCCGTCCCTCAGTCCGGAGCTGCCGTCCCTCAGTCCGGAGCTGCAGTCCCTCAGTCCGGAGCTGCAGTCCCTCAGTCCGGAGCTGCAGTCCCTCAGTCCGGAGCTGCCGTTCCTCAGTCCGGAGCTGCCGTTCCTCAGTCCGGAGCTGCCGTTCCTCAGTCCGGAGCTGCCGTTCCTCAGTCCGGAGCTGCCGTTCCTCAGTCCGGAGCTGCCGTTCCTCAGTCCGGAGCTGCCGTTCCTCAGTCCGGAGCTGCCGTTCCTCAGTCCGGAGCTGCCGTTCCTCAGTCCGGAGCTGCCGTTCCTCAGTCCGGAGCTGCCGTTCCTCAGTCCGGAGCTGCCGTTCCTCAGTCCGGAGCTGCCGTTCCTCAGTCCGGAGCTGCCCCTTATCCTGGTGCTGCCCCTTATCCTGGTGCTCTCCCTTATCCTGGTGCTGCCCCTTAGTCCGAAGCTGCCCCTTAGTCCGAAGCTGCCCCTTAGTCCGGAGCTGCCCCTTAGTCCGGAGCTGCCCCTTAGTCCGGAGCTGCCCCTTAATTCAGTGGGGTTAATGTGGAGGGGGGCCATTTGGAGGAAGCTACGGAGGCGGTTAGTGACTGTGGTGGGGTGGGGACCACGACCAGGGCCGGAGCCGCCACCGTGGAAGGAAGCCCACCCAGACCCTCCCCTAGACTGTGTGCTGGTGCGCCCGGAGTTCGCACCTTAAGGGGGGGGTTATGTCACGCCCTGGCCTTAGTATTCTTTGTTTTCTTTATTATTTTAGTTAGGTCAGGGTGTGACATGGGGAATGTTTGTGTTTTGTAGGTTTTGGGTGGTTATATGGTAAAGGGGGTGTTGGGTGTAGTGTATGGGTTTGTGTTGAGTGTATGTGTCTAGCTGTGTCTATGTTGGGTGTAGTTGTCTGGGAAAGTCTATGGTTGCCTGAATGGGTTCCCAATTAGAGACAGCTGATTTCTGTTGTCTCTGATTGGGAGCCAGATTTAAGGTAGCCATAGGCTTTCGTTTGATGTGGGTAATTGTCTATGTCAGAACGTTTGTAGCCTGTGTATGTGCACGACGTTTATTAGCTTCACGGTCGTTTTTGTTTTGGTTAGTTTGTAAGTGTTTTTTGTTTCGTTTTTTCCTTCTCCTCAATAAAAGGAAGATGGCTTATTTTCCAACTGCTGCGTTTTGGTCCGTCAATCCCCCACACGATCGTGACAGTTACAGACCCAACAACATTATATAGTATCCCCTCATGGTTACAGACCCAACAACATTATATAGTATCACTCCTAATGGTTACAGACCCAACAACATTATATAGTATCCCCTCCTCATGGTTACAGACCCAACAACATTATATAGTATCCCCTCCTCATGGTTCCAGACCCAACAACATTATATAGTATCCCTCCTCATGGTTACAGACCCAACAACATTATATAGTATCCCCTCATGGTTACAGACCCAACAACATTATATAGTATCCCTTCCTCATGGTTACAGACCCAACAACATTATATAGTATCCCCTCTTCACGGTTACAGACCCAACAACATTATATAGTATCACTCCTAATGGTTACAGACCCAACAACATTATATAGTATCCCCTCTTCATGGTTACAGACCCAACAACATTATATAGTATCCCCTCCTCATGGTTACAGACCCAACAACATTATATAGTATCCCCTCTTCATGGTTACAGACCCAACAACATTATATAGTATCCCTCATGGTTACAGACCCAACAACATTATATAGTATCCCCTCTTCATGGTTACAGACCCAACAGCGTTATATAGTATCTCCTCCTCATGGTTACAGACCCAACAACATTATATAGTATCCCCTCTTCATGGTTACAGACCCAACAACATTATATAGTATCCCCTCCTCATGGTTACAGACCCAACAACATTATATAGTATCCCCTCTTCATGGTTACAGACCCAACAACATTATATAGTATCCCCTCTGTTACGTTCCCCAGTTTTCTGTGTTGTGGTATGTATTTGAGTGTGTTTCAGGAGATAGCTTCCTGAGTTCTCCATGGCTAATTGATAATTGGAGAGCTGACCACGCCCCCTCGTCAAGAAGCAGCTGACACTAATTACCTTTGCCACCTGAGGAATATAAAAGCCAGTGTTCTGTTCAGGAAAGGAGATCTTTTTTGGAGATTGGAGAGAGAGGAGAGGAGATGAGATAAGGAGTAGAGATTTGGAGATTGAGAAAGAGAAAAATTAGATTGTGATATAGTGTTGGTTGTGTATCAGAAAGTGTGGTATGTACTGTTGTTGTTGGTAGCAGTTTTGCTATGTCCTGTGTTTGTGAGTGTTTGTGAAATCGTTAATAATTACTCTGTTTCATTTGTTCCCAGGGGGGAAGGAGAAGGCACTTTGGGAGTGCTTAGGCAAGAGGCCCGCGGGCATACATATACCCGTAGTATATTTACTGTCTAGGCACACT
Organism: Salvelinus namaycush; assembly: GCF_016432855.1. Lineage (NCBI taxonomy): Eukaryota > Metazoa > Chordata > Actinopteri > Salmoniformes > Salmonidae > Salvelinus > Salvelinus namaycush. Next base: position 33,535,116 of record NC_052339.1, read on the forward strand.
AGGTAAGACCTGGGCGGACCACCCCCTGTATTTTGGTTAGGGCACCAGGTGGTGCTAAGTTAGGTAAGTTAAGTGGGTAGGCAGGTTAGATAGGAGAGGGGGAACTTTGATATTTACTTTCTTTGCTTTGGTTCCGTCCAGCCCCTTTTCCCCATATTACCGTGTATGAAAATAAATCCTAGTAAATGGTAAATTCTGCTTTTGTGTCATCCTTGCTCGCACCTACAGTCCATACCTCTTGCACTTCAGAGTTGAGTTGTAGCAGGGAGTTGCGTTCCCTCTTCTCAGAGGCGTGCGTAACACCCTCTTCATGGTTACAGACCCAACAACATTATATAGTATCCCCTCTTCATGCTTACAGACCCAACAACATTATATAGTATCCCCTCCTCATGGTTACAGACCCAACAACATTATATAGTATCCCCTCTTCATGCTTACAGACCCAACAACATTATATAGTATCCCCTCCTCATGGTTACAGACCCAACAACATTATATAGTATCCCCTCCTCATGGTTACAGACCCAACAACATTATATAGTATCCCCTCTTCATGGTTACAGACCCAACAACATTATATAGTATCCCCTCTTCATGGTTACAGACCCAACAACATTATATAGTATCCCCTCTTCATGGTTACAGACCCAACAACATTATATAGTATCCCTCCTCACGGTTACAGACCCAACAACATTATATAGTATCCCCTCATGGTTACAAACCCAACAACATTATATAGTATCTCCTCCTCATGGTTACAGACACAACAACATTATATAGTATCCTCTCCTCATGGTTACAGACCCAACAACATTATATAGTATCCCCTCCTCATGGTTACAGACCCAACAACATTATATAGTATCCCCTCTTCATGGTTACAGACCCAACAACATTATATAGTATCCCCTCATGTTTACAGACCCAACAACATTATATAGTATCCCCTCATGGTTCCAGACCCAACAACATTATATAGTATCCCTCCTCATGGTTACAGACCCAACAACATTATATAGTATCCCCTCCTCATGGTTACAGACCCAACAACATTATATAGTATCCCCTCCTCATGGTTACAGACCCAACAACATTATATAGTATCCCCTCCTCATGGTTACAGACCCAACAACATTATATAGTATCCCTCCTCATGGTTACAGACCCAACAACATTATATAGTATCCCCTCTTCATGGTTACAGACCCAACAACAGTATATAGTATCCCTCCTCATGGTTACAGACCCAACAACATTATATAGTATCCCCTCCTCATGGTTACAGACCCAACAACATTATATAGTATCACTCCTCATGGTTAGACCCAACAACATTATATAGTATCCCCTCCTCATGGTTACAGACCCAACAACATTATATAGTATCCCCTCATGGTTACAGACCCAACAACATTATATAGTATCCCCTCTTCATGGTTACAGACCCAACAACATTATATAGTATCCCCTCTTCATGGTTACAGACCCAACAACATTATATAGTATCCCCTCGTGGAGAAAAGCATGTGAGCTAATTATAATATGCAAAGTAAGCAAAACAAAGAAATGCATAATTTCAACATTGCCTAAAATGATGAATAAGATACTAATGAGACCTACAGCATATAAGCAATATAACAATTGAGATGTACAAACTATGCCATGAGGGAACGATGAGCGCATCAGAGGCATGCCGTAATTTACATTAAGGTTAATGAGTGAGCTCAGATGGATGATATGCCTATTTGTTTGGCTCTTTTAAAATGGACAGTGACAGAATTTTGAGCATGGGCCGTTCTTACAGTATTCTCCCTGTACACCAAGTCAGAAATGTAGTATAAATAACGGGGGCATATAAGCAGACAATGAAAGCTTTTACAATATTCGATGATGACATTTCTCTACAACTGGCTATCGGCTACATCTGCACCATCAAGTCAGAACAGTAGACTAAGTTCTGAGAGAGACCAAATTCTTAGGGTGAAACACATGAACTGCTAACAGCTTACTAGACAACATACACTTAGTATTACTGTCTTGGCTACAGTATACATATCTCCCTGGCATATTTCATCTTTTATGCAGCAGCATACAAGACATACGCCTATTTTTGGACTCACCATTGTTGTGCTGTGCTCACAGGAAGGTGGCACGGTGGTCCTTGTGAGCAAAATTTTGTCATCAAACTTTGTCTGGCATTCTCTGGATTGATGGTGCTTTCAAGACAACAGGGAACTGTTGAGGTCAAATCAAGACGTCAGTGATCTTCAGGTCGGAAAGTCAGAGCTCTAGAAAAAGACCAGAGTTCCCAGTTGACTTGAACGCACCGAAGTCAGAGAATTCTCAGTTACGAGTTCCCAGAAGTCATGCTGGATTGACAGCAGAGCCAATGTATTCTACTTTTTCTGGACCATGGTGTTGTGTTTGTGAATGTTTATCCTTTTAAGCTTGAAAAATAGACCCTTTCAGACATGTTTTAAATCCTTAAACCCAGACTTGGACCACCGAATAGCAGACCGGGGAAGCAAAATAGTGATTGCTTTGCATTGCAGTTAGCCAATAATTCCTTCCAAACCACTCATTGTCAAATTTACAATTTCCGACTTGTTGTGTAATGTAATGTTTATATCCAATGGCCGATGAGCACCGATACGTTTTATCTATAATTTCTCTTCATATGACAAGGATTGGAAAACATTTGCCAGTAGATTGTCAAAGTGATTCATGATTATGTTGCTTGTCTAGCTTGCTATCTAATATTTTGAAAATAACATGATCAGTCCAATCAAAGCTACAGTAGATGTAACGTGATTTTGACATCATTTTATCTCTGGCCAATGATCTTGAGCCTTCTTGTAAATGTAAATCTATGGCAGCACCAAAGGGGGTTTGAACTACCTAGCTCTCCCTGTAGATTCGGTGGCGAGGTAGTGTTCCAATGAGTGACAGAACACTGAGCCAATCACGGCGCAGCTAGAGAAGATTACCAACGCCTAACACTCTGTATTTTCCGCTGGTTGCCCCTCCACCACAGAAAGCACTGAGCTAGGCTGAAACACATGCATTTTGGAGCTGCCTTACTCAAGAATGAGACCATGTTTGTATGCGGCTTTATTAATACATTTTTACATTGTTTGCAAACTGATATTCCACGGGGACTCAGGTGGCAAAAATAACCATCATTGGGACAGCAGCAGATGATTTCTGGGAGCGCTGGTGTGCCATCCTGAACAAATGCTCTATTGATTTAATGACATTAATTGTTGACCAGTTGAAATATGATTTTATTGAAATGGGATAACACGATTGAAGAGAAATGCACAGCTCTGCAAGGAGCTGTTAATGATGATGGCATATTCAATGAACTGATAAAACTAACCAAGCGCTCCAGGACAAGTTGTCTACAGAAACAAAGGAACTTAAAATAAAAAAATACAACCAAGACAAAAAAGACAAGACACTTCTGGAGAAACCATGACAAAAGAGGTCCTGCTCCTCCTCTCGTGACAGATGCAGGAGGGATCCCGTTTACTTCTATCCACCTCGTCTGACCAACGCTCTACAACCAGCGCCTCTTCCGCTTCCAGTGACAGTTTTTTATCCAACGGAGGGACTGGGCCGACGGAAGGGCGGAGGTGGCCGCGGGCACGCGCACCAACGAGATGCCGCACCCGACGGGGTAAGAAGAAACGACTACCGGAGGCAGAGGGGACTGTTCACACGGTCCCAGAACCCACGGGATTGAGTGTCTTCAATTTATCAAGCAAGATATTGAGCCCTGACAATATCTCCTTGCTTAATAAAGGGTTATATTTTGTGCCTACAACCCAGTGCAACGATTTTGATGTTAAGGTAGACATGTTTAATTTTTTTTTAGAAACATCCGTTTAAGGGTTTTTTAGCTCCCTAATCGTGGTATTTCTACTGAACATGTAGGTTGCTCACCTGCACATAAACCGACTCCTTTTAGAAGCAAACGTTATTTTGTACTTCCAGCCAATCGCAATCACTCTATTGAAACATATTGCAGACTTGTTGAAAAAGATGTTGTTAATCTCGTTAAGAACAAACAGGAGTACATATCTTTACATAATTTACCTACGGATGAAAAACAAGCTTTGCTTGATTTACAATCCGATGCGTCAGTCCTTACCCGCCCTGCTGATAAGGGTGGGTCGATAGTACTCATGGATAGGACAGTTTATGTAAATGAGTGTCAACTGTTTGACAACATATTTTACAAGAAACTCAGAAGTCACCCCACTGGCCAATTTCAGAACACGATCTTTACTGTCCTAGATGGGTATTTAGTTCTGGTCAGATAACCTAAAAAATAACATGACATTTTGGGCTATTCAACACCCTAAAATTGCCACTTTTTATACTTTGCCGAAATTACACAAGAATGTTACAAAACCTCCAGGGCGCCCTATTGTAGCGGGCATTGATGCAGTAACGGCCCCTCTATCGACTTTTGTTTACTTTTTTATTAGACCACTTGCAGAACAGCTCCCCTCCTTTGTAAAGGACACCAGCAGTATGATCTCTATTATTGAATCTCTTCATCCTCTCCCTGAGAATACTTTGTTAGTTACTTTTGATGTTGAGTCGTTATACACAAATATTCCACACGAGGGCGGTATTGAAGCTATGGAACATTTTCTCCTGCAACTTGACCCTAATAAACTACCTTCCAGTGCATGCATTATAACATTGGCTGAAATAGTACTCACACATAACTACCTCATGTTTCTAAATTATTTCTTTATTCAGACGAAGGGTACTGCTATGGGATCCCCCATGGCTCCTAACTATGCTAATGTGTATGTGGGTTACATGGAGAAACAGTCTATTTTCAATCCTCTCAAAAATGTTTTCTTGCCTAACATTATTATGTGGAAACGGTATATTGATGATATTTTTGTTCTATGGAGGGGTGATGCACAACAGCTCCAGGCGTTCCATGCTTTTCTTAACTCCTGTTCTGAACATCTGAGATTTACTATGCAATCTGATACACGTCAAATCAGTTTTCTTGATCTTCTGATCTTGTGTGAAAATAATGTTCTATACACTGATCTTTACAGGAAACCTACTGATCGTAACAGTTTGTTGAGGGCTGGCAGTTGTCACCCACTTCCCTTGAAAAACAGTTTGCCCTACAGCCAATTCCGTTGAATCGAAATAATTTGTTTTAAAAAAAACAATCAGATTTCGACAGAAATATGGCTGAGACGCAAAGAAAATTCAAGGAGAGGGGGTCCGAAAATTGTCAGATTAATACTGCCATTGAGAAAATTCAAAACAAAACGAGACATGACCTTTTTCAAGGTCAGCCTCGCAAAAATAATAATTATTGCATAACTACCCGCTATACAAAGTGCTCTGAACAAATTATGGGAATCGTTCACAAATATGTGTTTTTGGACCTTCCCTTGGTCGTATTCTCGCGGTGCAGAAACGTCAGAGATCAATTGGTACACTCTGATTTACCACCCCAAGATATCCCTGCACAACGTCTATTTGCGGCCCTACTGGGAAACAGGGAAACAGATCCCAATCGAAGGTGTTATCACATGCTCCTCCACTAAAGCAGTTATCTTATAACTTGTCCTTGTGGTAAAAAATTGTGTGGGTAAAACAAAGCGTGAATTAAAAGTACGCATCTCGGAGCATCGTAGCACCATTCGGTGCCTAAACCCGACTTACCCAGTTGCGGCCCACTTTTTGGAAGAAAACCACTCGATTTCATCTCTACATTATATTGGCACGGAACATGTCACCCTCCCTAGGAGAGGGGGTGACCTCGATAATTTATTGTTAAAACGAGAGGCTGCCTGGATCTTTAACTTAAAGACCCTCGCTCCCTTCGGTCTCAACGTAGACTTTGATCTGAAGCCATTCTTGTGATTATTGTGATTTTGCCATTGCAAATGTTTGTAGGCTTATGTAGCCAAATTCTATCTATGATCGTACGCTATCCATTTATGTTTTGTATGCTATTTTAATATATGAGAATTAACCAATGATTACAGACACCTGTGTGTGTCTTTTGACACTATATAAATGAGTCATCCCGCAATGTTTGTCATTATACCCTGATGAAGACAGCTTGTCTGTCGAAACGTTGGACATAAATATTTTTGCATCTGATCTCCTAGAGCGTGCGGCTCTCCTTCATTTTTTTTAAGCGCAAACTGATATGTGACATGAATTAATACGATAATAACATGCAAAACGGACAAAAGCTATTCAGGTGACCTGCCCTGAATGACGGGTCACCGCTGGCCTAACTATAGTATTAAAAGCACTTTTTTTTTTTCATTATTCACACACCAAGAATTCGCTGCTTTCACTTTAGTAGCCTACATCTCCTACTAGGGCATGAGAGTCCAGGTGCGATTAGTATGTGTGGTCTCATTGAAATACAGAAGGCTGTCTATATGGGTGGAGAATACAAGTAGCAGTTAACTTATGATTAGACTATAGTTTACTACAGTGTCTGTAAATAAATACTGATAATGGAAAGAAGTGGAGGACGCTCAACCAACGTGCGTCGAAGTGCAATCAAAAAAATTTAATCATCATTAAAGGTTAGGAGAGTTGCGCCTTTTCATTTGCAATAAATATTGATTGCCCATTTATTTGTCTCTGCCTGCAAATCGTCCCCCCAAAAAAGGTAGGCTATATCCTATAGGCCTATTCAAAACGTAGCAGGTGTCTCTCTCGTCATTCTTGCTGCCTCCAGTTCAGTAGCCATTCCTGCGAGATTAGATGGCCGTGTGGTCTCAATTAAATAGAATAGGCCATAGCCTATGAATGGGCGGAGAAGCACCGTGCAGTTATCTTTCCAAGGAAATGTACTTCCTAAATAGGCCAATGATTAGGATATGATTAGGATATAGTTTACTACATTGCCTAGAAATATGCATAAATATTAATCACTCATATCTCTCCGTCTTAAAATGTGTCTGAATCTTCCCACAAGAAGTAAGCTATTAAAAATAGCTGAGGAGAAAGTGCAATTGTCTCCAACTCTTCTCTCTTCAAACTATTGGCTGATATAGCCCAGTAATACAGTACAAGGGCCACGTGAGAATCTCGGGTAATTTAACCATGTTCTTAAATTATTTTTGCACATTTGATATTGCCTATAGGACGCAACATTTGTGGGACCATGGCTGGCAAGTGAGTTGCGTCACATACGCCTAAAATAACATTGCGGGATTGGGGTTTGTACAAGCTATGTCTATTTGAAACAAAGCCATCTCCTGGCCACATTTACCCGCCGATTTAGTCGTTTCGGGGAAAAAAACAAAAGCTTGGAAAACCCATTGAAAACCCCATTCAATTTTTGTCAGTTTACTTTCAGTTTTCACTTACTTTAATAACCTTGATGGTGACTCAAGGCTCATTATGAGAAACTCTTTGACATGTCACATTATTTCCAGGGCCAGATCAGCAAGGGAGGATGTTTTGTGCTGATATGTGTATTATCGCTTCAACCCTAAACCTATTTCTGAGAAACACACCACTTCCTACTTCCTGCCCACAGAGAGAGGGAGTTTCCATGACACTCTACAGCGCTGCTGTGCGTCACGCGCTCATGGTCTATTCACAACAGAACATGTCCTGTACTGAGTGTAAAAACATTTAGACAAGTGTTGGTCTGATGGTGCCCTATGATGACATCAGCCTCCCCCTTTGTTTGAGGAACAATAAAAGAAGCAATAGAGAACATAAGAGGAAAGGAATCTACAAAATATAAATCATTGATGAATTATTGTATTTCAAACCCTAAATCATTGAACAAAATGTCCACATGCAGTAAACATAAGATTCAATTCTCAGCGTACACATCACTGACAAACTGAAATGGTCCATCCACACAGTGTGGTGAAGAAGGCGCAACAGCGCCTCTTCAACCTCAGGAGGCTGAAGAAATTTGACCTAAAACCCTCACAAACTTTTACAGATGCACAATTGAGAGCATCCTGTCGGGCTGTATCACCGCCTGGTACGGTAACTGTACCGCCCACAACCGCAGGGCTCTCCAGAGGGTAGTGAGGTCTGCACAACGCATCACCGGGAGCAAACTACCTGCCCTCCAGGACAGCTACAGATGTCACAGGAAGGCCAAAAAGATCATCAAGGACAACAACCACCCGAGCCACTGCCTGTTCACCCCGCTATCATCCAGAAGGCGAGGTCAGTAGAGGTGCATCAAAGCTGGGACCGAGAGACTGAAAAACAGCTTCTGTCTCAAGGCCATCAGACTGTTAAACAGCCATCACTAACACAGAGAGGCTGCTGCCTACATACAGACTTAAAATCATTGGCCACTTTAATAAATGGATCACTAGTCACTTTAATAATATCTTGCATTACTCATCTCATATGTATATACTGTATTTTATACCATCTTGCCTATGCTGCTCTGTCATTGCTCAACCATATATTTATATGTACATATTCCATTCCTTTAGATTTGTGTGTATTAGGTAGTTGTTGGGGAATTGTTAGATTACTTGTTAGATATTACTGCACTGTCGGAACTAGAAGCACAAGCATTTCACTACACTCGCATTAACATCTGCTAACCAAGTGTATGTGACCAATAAAACTTGATCTGACAAATGTAGGTCATATTTTCATTGTTTCTGTCATTTATTTTGTGCCATGTAGAAGTAATATAAAATCAAATGTTAGTTTGTTCATTTTGTAAAATGTAATTTTTATTTACAAAATAGAGGAACCGAGGAACCTCCTTAGTTGTTGGGGGGGGGGTTCTTGCAGGAACTAACTGCCCAACTGAAACACTTGAATTTGACAGCAGGTATAGGCACTTAACTGAAAAATGTAAAGATCTCCTCAGTTTAAGGTAAGGTTTGTTGTCCCTTGTATGATCTAAATTGATATTGTTTAATGATGATACCATCTATCTTTTGATATTTGTGTGTAACGGATGTGAAATGGCTAGTTAGTTAGCGGTGCTACGCGCTAATAGCATTTCAATCGGTGACGTCACTCGCTTTGAGACCCTGAAGTAGTGGTTCCCCTTGCTCTGCAAGGGCCACGGCTTTTGTGGAGCGATGGGTAACGATGCTTCGTGGGTGTCAGTTGTTGATGTGTGCAGAGGGTCCCTGGTTCGCGCCCGGGTCGGGGCGAGGGGACGCCGTAAAGTTAAACTGATACATGTGTACATCTTTCTAAAACAGAAAATGGACACAATTCAATGGATATCAATCAACAAAGAGGTAAGAATATGTAGGCTATAAGAATATGTTGAAGGCTAGCTCTATTGGGTGCAGATGACAACTGCTCACTTTTGTTCCTGTAGGTATACAGACAAGGAGGCATACAAAGGTATGCCAGTTGGTATGTTATGCAGATCACATATACCATCATCCTCCCTTACCTGTTCAATGAATATCCCATAGGCCTTCACATTATGGACAATGTGTGTGTATGAAAACCATTATCAAAACAGGTTTTTTTTACATTCACATTTACCACAAAAACCTAGGTATGAATACTGTCGTGTGCATATTTTGTTAATCATCTGTACAATTACAAGTTTTTGGGATTCACCGACTTCACCCTCCCTACACCTCTGATGAAACCTGTTCGATCACCATGGATATGGAGAACATCAACACATTAACATCACCAGAGGATATACCCATTGGACTTGGGGCTTTGCGGGGAGTTTACCTCATATTTCGATTGGTTTTATTCTGCTTTGCCACTAAAATCATAATAAACACTGAGAACTAAAATATTGTGTTGTTATTGTTATGCATAATATTAGTATTAATAATAAATAATAACGGGGGGGGGGGGGGGGGGGGGGCGTTCAAAAATGAACCCCAAAAGGTTCTTTGAGGATCCATTAAAATGAGTTCTTTGAAGAACTTATAGGGGTTCCCCCACAGTTTCAATTTAAAGAACCTCTAAAAGATACTCCAGGAACCTTTTATTTTTAAGAGTGCATGTTTACCTATCCAGTCTCCTTATTATATACATACAGACTGTAACGGCTCTCGTTGGTGGTAGAAAGAGTAGACCAAGGCGCAGTGTGGAAAGTGTTCATGATTTTTAGTTCAAAAAACACTCAAGCAAAATAACAAAATCAAAAAACGCACAGTTCTGTCAGGCAACAGTAACGAAACAGAAAACAAGATCCCACAACCTAATGGTGGGAAAAAGGGCTGCCTAAGTATGATCCCCAATCAGAGACAACGATAGACAGCTGCCTCTGATTGGGAACCACACTCGGCCACAAACAAAAAAACAGAAAACATAGAATTTCCCACCCGAGTCACACCCTGACCTAACCAAACATAGAGAATAATAAGGATCTCTAAGGTCAGGGCGTGACACAGACTTCTCTGGTTTCCTTATAATAGTTCAGTTATTTACTTTTTTTATATACATACAGACTTCTCTGGTTTCCTTAGAAACAGAAGTAGGCAGCAGGAAGCATAGTCATTATTGCCGTGCCATGATACATTGTGGTGGTGATGAACACTGACACACAGGTTCATTTACAATGTGTATGAAGAGTGTGAATCTCTAGAACTAGGAGAACAGATAAAGAGGTGACATAAGTTTAATATAGAAACTCTGCACTGTTACTAACTATCACATCTATAGTGATTATCTGCTCTTTGAAGAAATATAGAAAATGAAATAATTGTATTAGCTTTTTAAATCAAAATTCAAAAAAGGCACATCTGAGCTATCTAAGTTGCAGGTGCATGGTAACAGTTGAATAAGATGAGTAAAAAAGAAACCTCACACACACTGCTCTTGGTAGTATCACTTCTCTTTAATAAGCTTTACGTGTCGGCCTCAAGGCCTTCGTCTGAGCTTCTGTAGAAAGTCCTTGAGACCGATACGTAAACGTAAAAGCTTATTAAAGAGCAGTGATACTATCATTAGCTTTTTAAATAAATTACAACTTTTTAAAAAAGGTAAATATATTCACATTGTAATAACAATCGAGATAGTATTTACATTACAAACAATTTCTAAAATGAAATAAATGAAAGCAACAGATTCCTCACGAATACATATTAAAAAATTAAAATGTATGAATGTTGTTTTAATGAACTGACTTGTTAACTTATTTATAATCTTGGGACTATGTCATGAACAGATTGAACATATATTACTCTTCATGTTGGAGTCACCTGGTTTGAGTGACCAACATGTGACCTATTTGAGACAAGGTGATAGGTCTACCTTTCACATCTTCTTTATTACCAACTTTGTCTCCACAGATTCCAAAGAAGGTCAAAAACACAGGGATGAAAACGATGCCATGAAGTACCCCGAACGAAATGACCAAGAACATGATCTTAAAGAAGGTCCTGAAGATGTAGCTCTCAGCTGCACACAGGGCCACCACTCCTAAGATAGTAGACACAGCTCCTTGTATGATAGGATACCCCAAGTGATAGACAGCATCTATGGCCTTCTCATTAGCAGTTCTCTTATTGCTAGAGACAAAGGCATAGGAAATGTGAGCGGAAAAGTCCACTGAGAAACCGATGCAGATGATAAGATTGATCATGGATACAGAGTCTAGATTGACATGCCAAAATGCCATGAAACCAGCAACACCCACTATGACAGAGGCAATGGCAAAGGTCACCCACAGAGAACATATTGGGTTGGGAATCAACAGGAGGGAGATCACCAGCATGGCAAGAGTGGCAACTACAATGTTTTGGATGGTGTTACTAACAACGACTGCATATTGGTCAAAGTATATGAAAGCAGGGTGGTAAACAACCAACTTTACTGGACAATCATTAGCTGTCTCTCGAAGCTCATTCAACATGTTCTTTTCATCAACAGCTGTACTGACATTGACTGTCTGAATGAACATACGTGAGGCATATATTGTGTTGTCTGTAAAATTCACATCTTGTGTGAAACCTGATGGTTGTAAAAATGCAGGTAAACTATTCATGAAAACAGTTTGGTCATTTGGATTTGTAACTGCCCTTGAGTTCACATATATATGAAGCCAAGATAAGGTCATATCTTTAGCAATCAATGATCGACCATCCAGTTTCAGATCTTCAAAACTTTTGAGACAAACATCAAGACTATTCCGAGCACTTTCATTCCAATATTGAAACTCACTGTCTGTCACAACAACCATAACATTTGGACCATACTCTGAAAATAATTCATCCTCATTATCATAATAGCTACCCACATATGAGCTATCAGCTGCTAGGTTTTTAAGGTCTATGCCCTCTTTGATTTGGAAGCAACCATAGATGCTTGAGCCCAAATATCCAGCATAGAGCAGGATCACAAACCCCTTGGTCCAATTATTTGTTAGAAATGGACCATAGTACGTCTTAAAGAAGTTGTTAATTGGCATTGGTTCCTCTTTTCCCGTTCCATGATCATAAGCTCCCCCTACACAGCAGATATTGTACTTTTCAGAATTCTCCTCTGGTTCTGGAACCTTCATGCAGGTCAGCCAATGTCTGTTGCTCTTTTCACGTCTTCCATTCAGTGCCAGAAATGCACCAAAGAAGGTGATGTTGTACAAGTAGCAGAAGAGCACAGCTGTGCCAGTATACATACAAAAGGACTGTACAGAACCAAAGGGAGTTAACAGACCAATATAGAAAGCCAGGGCATCAGTTAGTGTTGTGATGGTGATAGAAACAGCTGCCTCTTTGTATGTAGCCGCCATACGATCCTCTACGTCGCCATGAACTTGAGTCTGCTGCCAGCAAGAAATCATGATGAACATGTCGTCAACACCAATTCCTGTGGAGAAAAAAGGGCACCGTTTTACAAAATGTCAGATCTTGTTTCTACCCGTGTTCATTCCTGTGATCACATCTGTTAAGATCACGATCCGAGTACATTTCATATCAGGTCTAAACAGGATGTCAGTTGCATTTGGGAAGCACAGCCGCGAGCTGTCCAGTGACACGAGACTACCAGACAAGCTAAATAACTTCTATGCTCTCTTCGAGGCAAATAACACTGAAACATGTATGAGAGCACCAGCTGTTCCGGAAGACTGTGATTATGCTCTCCATAGCCGAAGTGAGTAAGACCTTTAAACAGGTGAACATTCACAAGGCTGCGGGGCCAGACGGATTACCAGGACGTGTGCTCCGGGCATGTGCTGACCAACTGGCAGGTGTCTTCACTGACATTTTCAACATGTCCCTGATTGAGTCTGTAATACCAACATGTTTCAAGCAGACCACCATAGTCCCTGTGCCCAAGAACACGAAGGCAACCTGCCTAAATGACTACAGATCCGTAGCACTCACGTCCATAGCCATGAAGTGCTTTGAAAGGCTGGTCATGGCGCACATCAACACCATCATCCCAGAAACCCTAGACCCACTCCAATTTGCATACCACCCAAACAGATCCACAGATGATGCAATCTCTATTGCACTCCACACTGCCCTTTCCAACCTGGACAAAAGGAACATCTACGTGAGAATGCTATTCATTGACTACAACTCAGCGTTCAACACCATAGCACCCTCAAAGCTCATCACTAAGCTAAACTTCCTGGGACTAAACACCTCCCTCTGCAACTGGATCCTGGACTTCCTGACGGGCCGCCCCCAGGTGGTGAGGGTAGGTAGCAACACATCTGCCACGCTGATCCTCAACACTGGAGCCCCTCAGGGGTGCGTGCTCAGTCCCCTTCTGTACTCCCTGTTCACCCACGGCTGCATAGCCAGGCATGACTCCAACACCATCAGTAAGTTTTCAGACAACACAACAGTGGTAGGCCTGATCACCGACAACGACGAGTCAGCCTATAGCGAGGAGGTCAGAGACCTGGCCGGGTGGTGCCAGAATAACAACCTATCCCTCAACGTAACCAAGACTAAGGAGATGATTGTGGACTACAGGAAAAGGAGGACCGAGCACGCCCCCATTCTCATCGACGGGGCTGTAGTGGAGCAGGTTGAGAGCTTCAAGTTCCTTGGTGTCCACATCACCAACAAACTAGAATGGTCCAAACACACCAAGACAGTCGTGAAGAGGGCACAACAAAGCCTATTCCCCCTCAGGAAACTAAAAAGATTTGACATGGGTCCTCAGATCCTCAAAAGTTTCTACAGCTGCAACATCGAGAGCATCCTGACTGGTTGCATCACTGCCTGGTACGGCAATTGCTCGGCCTCTGACCGCAAGGCACTACAGAGGGTAGTGCGTATGGCCCAGTACATCACTGGGGCTAAGCTTCCTGCCATCCAGGACCTCTACACCAGGCGGTGCCAGAGGAAGGCCTTATAAATTGTCAAATCAGCCACCCCAGTCATAGACCGTTCTCTCTACTACCGCATGACAAGCGGTACCGGAGTGCCAAGTCTTGGACAAAAAGGCTTCTCAACAGTTTTTACCCCCAAGCCATAAGACTCCTGAACAGGTAATCAAATGGCTACCCGGACTATTTGCAACGTGTGCCCCCCCCCCCCCCCCCCCCCCCCAACCCCTCCTAAGCCTTGCTACTGTATATAGCCTCGCTACTGTATATAGCCTCGCTACTGTATATAGCCTCTCTACTGTATATAGCCTCTCTACTGTATATAGCCTCGCTACTGTATATAGCCTCGCTACTGTATATAGCCTCTCTACTGTATATAGCCTCACTACTGTATATAGCCTCTCTACTGTATATAGCCTTGCTACTGTATATAGCCTCTCTGCTGTATATAGCCTCTCTACTGTATATAGCATCGCTACTGTATATAGCCTCGCTACTGTATATAGCCTCTCTACTGTATATAGCCTCTCTACTGTATATAGCCTCTCTACTGTATATAGCCTCGCTACTGTTATTTTTCACTGTCTTTTTACTGTTGTTTTTATTTCTTTACTTACCTACTGTTCACCTAATAAATTTTTTGCATTGTTGGTTTGAGCCTGTAAGTAAGCATTTCACTGTAAGGTTGTATTCGGCGCACTGTTGTATTCGGCGCACGTGACAAATAAACTTTAATTTGATTTGGTTTATTGTATCATAATGAGAGTTTGTAAGCTTACCCAGAATCAGGAATGGAGCTGTTGCCACAGTCATAGAGAAGGGCATCCCACAGTACAGCAACAACCCAAAACTGGACAACACTGCCATACCAGCTGAGAGGACACCAAAGGTCGCCACCCACACCTTGTTCCTAACACAGTCCAACCTAGAAAAACACAACATTAGTCCCAGCGTGGGTAAACGCTGCTAAGTAGTGCTCTCTGATATGCCTTGAAAACAGTAATGTAGTCACAATGTGGAGACAAATACAAGATCACACCTCACTCGTAGGTAAATCCCAGAGATGACTAGGTGAAACATCTGTCAATGTGCCCTGGAGCAAGGCACTTAACCCTAATTGCTCCTGTAAATGGCTCTGGATAAGAGCGTCTGCTAAATGACTCAAATGTAAATGCTGAGAATGAGTTTATCATAAAATTGTTTGTTTGTTTGTTATAGTCCTTTCTGACATGTCTTTTAAAAACTATTGTGGGTCACAATGTGGATTTGATTTGAATTTAGCCCTGAATCTAGCTCTTTTTACAGTCAACACTGTCATTACGATTTTCTATCGAGCTGTCCTATGTTCATTGTCCTATATTTATTGAAATCATAAAAGATACCTTATACAAGATGTGATTGAAAAAGTGATGGCCAGGGCATAGGTCAATGAGAAGAGGGGAATGATGGAGTCAGAGCTCTTCTCAAACTCTTCTTCTCTTGATATTGATGTAAAGTAAGATATGTTCATCTGCAAAGACAAATAAGAATATAGATACAAGACCATATTCAGGTAACATTAGTAAAACAACTCAAGATGTTTGAATAATCAAATTATCATGACGTTACATGTTTTTTTTAATGGAGCTTAAATGTGCAGTTTGATCAATTAGGCTGTAGGCCTAAACATGGTGAGAAGACACCCATCCTATACAAGTTGACAAAAATGTTTCATCTCTAAAAGGATGTACTCACGCCTTCTTGTTGCATCATCGACGCAGTCTCTATAAACTTCTGCAGCCACATCGTAGTTACAGTCTGGTTGTCTTCTTTTAAGAAGTAAAAAAGTCGAATTGCCTTTGCGCTTTCAATTTCAGTTGACCCAGTTTTCAGTTTCACACCACCAATTTCAGATGCGATGAAAATGTTGTCATGATACGGGTAATCAATAGTTGTTGTGGTAACATTGGGAGTTTTTACAATATCAAAGATTGAATTTGACACGCACACATCACCTTTCTTAACACAAAGATTTGAGAAATTAAATGTTCCTACTTCAATGGCTTTCACTTCCCTGTCAATATCAACAATTTTAGTAAAAGCAGGAATTGTGAGGATATTTGCTGTAGGCGTAACAATTATGAGAGATGCAAAGGTCCCTTCAGTATAGAGCCGCAAACGAGAGAATTCGTTATCATTCTGTGGAAAGTATTCTTTAACTACTCGTCGTTCGTCTTTCGCCGGTCCATTCATAGGTGTAAACATCTCTTCAATGCCGTTTGCTTCTCTGTCCGCAAGGAAGTAAAATCCTCCGCCAAGACACGCAGAAATCAACATTGGAAGAATAATAAAACACCAGGGGTGTCTACCAACAAAACGCCCAAGTATTTCAAATCCCCTTGCCATAGGCTTCTCAACGCAGTCTGTGTTGCACCCAGCCATTTTATATTCTCAATTTGTGGTATTAGAAAAATAACTCGCCTTGAATTATAACTGCATCTCTGTTCACGAACTGTCTGGTATCTGTCCCTCTATCAGTCTATCGAGACGTCTGGTTTCACTTTCCCATTCCTCATAACGGGACTTGGCTTGAAACCATTGGGTGTGTCCGAGCGGTAATACGAACGAAGATGACTGTAAACGAAAGTCGGTGAGTGAAATCGGGGGAGGTGTATCTGCGACAGCCGGACTGTCTCTTATCATCCTCTATCAGTCTATCGAGACGTCTGGTTTCACTTTCCCATTCCTCATAACGGGACTTGGCTTGAAACCATTGGGTGTGTCCGAGCGGTAATACGAACGATGACGACTGTAAACGAAAGTCAAATCAAATCAAACAAAATGTATTTGTCACATGCGCCGAATACAACAGGTGTAGACATTACAATGAAATGCTTATTTACAAGCCCATAACCAACAATGCAGTTTTAAGAACATATATATATTTTTTAAAGTAAGAGATAAGAAAAACAAATAATTAAAGAGCAGCAGTAAATAACAATAGCTGGGCTATATATACAGGGGTACCGATCCAGAGTCAATGTACCAGTCCGTCTTCTGCAACAACAATGCTAATGTAACAGTATAACTTTAGTACGTCCCCTCGCCCCGACCCGGGCGCGAACCAGGGACCCTCTGCACACATCAACAACAGTCGCCCACGAAGCATCGTTACCCATCGCTCCACAAAGGCCGCGGCCCTTGCAGAGCAAGGGGCACACTACATCTAGGTTTCAGAGCAAGTGACGTAACTGATTGAAACGCTAGTAGCGCGTACCCGCTAACTAGCTAGCCATTTCACATCCGTTACACTCACCCCCCTTTCAACCTCCTCCTTTTCCGCAGCAACCAGTGATCCGGGTCAACAGCATCAATGTAACAGTATAACTTTAGTACGTCCCCTCGCCCCGACACGGGCGCGAACCAGGGACCCTCTGCACACATCAACAACGGTCGCCCGCATCGTTACCCATCGCTCCACAAAGGCCACGGCCCTTGCAGAGCAAGGGGCACACTACATCTAGGTTTCAGAGCAAGTGACGTAACTGATTGAAACGCTACTAGCGCGTACCCGCTAACTAGCTAGCCATTTCACATCCGTTACACTAAACTTCTCTGCTGTTTTTGGTCCTGCAGCGATCACGTTGCAGCAGAGTGACGCGCACCCTTCTACACGCAGATACGCCGTGTGAGTGCATCGTCTTGCTATTCTTGGACCTTAACAACCTGATGTTGGAAGCACCGACCTGAGACTCTAATCTTTATTGTTCTGCTAAATTACCATCAATCACAGGAAACACTGGATGTTTATCATGACCTCCTGTCTGTAGTCAGCTTAGTGTTGGTTCCACTTAAGTGAAAAGCCTGGCTCTCTTTTCCCCTCAGATGCAATTAGTCTGATATTCTATACACAATGATGAAACTGTTCTTGTCACCACATCCATTTTTACCTGGTTAAGCTGGATAGGTTTCAGGAAAACGATCACTGAAAGAAGACATGTCGAATTTTAAAAAGGGACACAGAAGAGAGAACATAATCATCCATTGTGTCTTCTTTAAAACAAGCACCTTTTAACAAAAACTAATTTCAACTGAAGCCTGCAATTAGTGACTTCTGTTTCAAATGACCATAATTGAAGAGCAGGACAAATGCTTCTATAACAACTCAATCTATTGTTGGGATCTCTACTATTGTTGGGATCTTTGTCTTGATACAGCTCACTGTGATCAGTGAGATGTTATCTGGTTTCTAAAGAGAATCAGGGGTAGAATAAACAAGGCAAGAGGACAAAGTCACTGAGCTCCAACAAGAATGGTTCAGCTTCAAGTAAAAAAAAAAAATGTTTTGCTTTTGACAACTTTGAGGGACTTATATTCAACACAATTTCTTTGGATAGGAGATAAAACACATGAAAGACTGTTCTCAAGGTCAAATTATTTGACTTCTCAAAGAAGTACTGTTGTAATGAGAAGTAAAGATGGATGATACCGAAGATGACATTGCCATAGTTGGGATAGGATGCAATTTCCCAGGAGGTAAGAATGGACCAAATAAGGAGTTGATTCATTGTGTTTGTCTAAAGTTCCCAAAAGACAGAGTGATACTGGATTTTTCACTATTGTTTTGGGTGGTGAGGGGCTTGACAATTTCTGGAAGGTTATTTTGTTTTAGGTGAGGGGCTTGACAGTTTCTGGAAGGTTCTATTGGAAAGCCAGAACTGTGTAGTAGACATTCTGGACGAGAGGTTTGACAGCACTTCCTGGTATGATCCTGATGATAACAAACCTGGGAAGACAAAGAACCAAAGCTGCTCCCATAGATGGGTAAGACCTGCATCTTCTAATAGCTGTACAGTCTCATGTATAATATTGAAAATGTGAGTTTGAACTTTCAATGTATTTTTTGTTATATTTGACATTGGGACTTGTGTATCAATGGTAAGACAAAGTTGAAATCAATGTTAAACTTCCAGACGTGCAATGCATCAATACTGGGTATCAATCTATGTTTATCTCCCAGGAGGTTCAATGAGTTTGATCACAAGTTCTTTGGCATCACTGAGGCTGAAGCAGACTAGATGGACTCTCAGCACAAGCTCTTACTGCAGTGTTACATACAGGGTATTGGAGGATGCTGGAATGCCACTAGAGAAAGTCAGTGGGACCAGAACAGCTGTTTTACATAGGTAATCAAAACACTCTTCTGTAATGTATATCTGAACCTAACATAGCTAATGAGGTTCAAATCATTTTGTGTGCAAACAGTCATATTCCCAATTTATATTGTCGCTAAGACTATACATAAATTGTAATTACATAGACAGGCACAGCGACACACAATATAAAGTGGAAGGACGGTGAATTTCTTGTAAATCAGGGCTGGGCATCTGGCGTCCCTTTTTGTAGGCCCGTGGATCAATTTCCAAAAATTATGGGAAAATAATAAAATAATATACAGTACCAGTCAAAAGACACACCTACTCATTCAAGGGTTTTTCTTTATTTTTACTATTTTCTACATTGAAGTCTAATAGTGAAGACATCAAAACTATCACACTGGAATAATGTAATAACCAAAAGAGTGTTAAACAAATCAAAATATATATTTTTTTCTTCAAAGTAGCCATCCTTTGCCTTGATGACAGCTTTGTAAACTCTTGGCATTCTCTCAACCAGCTAGCTCCATGTGCAGAGCCTACCCACCCTTCCACAAGCGCCGCAAGGATAATGGCCCCACAGCCACCTCAACCTCCGACTATTCTTGGTTATCTTGGAACAGAGGAGCCAGCCCAGGTTAGCCTAAAATTCTGTCGAATCAAAAGAATTAGCAAAAAACAGAAATATGATTTTGACAGAAATATGGCTGGGACGCAACAAAAATTCAATGACAGGGGGTACAAAAATTGTCAGATTAATACTGCCATTGAGTAAATTCGAAACAAATCGAGACATTATCTCTTTCAAGGACAGTCTGGTAAAAACAAGCATTCTTGCGTTCTAACTACCCGCTATTCAAAGTGCTCTGAACAAATTAAGGGAATTGTTCACAAACATTGGCCCATTCTAACATCCGATGACAATATTGGTAATGTGTTTTCGGACCGTCCCTTGGTCGTATTCTCGCGGGGCAGAAATCTCAGAGATCAATTGGTAAACTCTGATTTACCACCCCAAAATATCCCTGTACTACGCAATATCCCTTGCGCCTCTAACGGATGGAAACTACAAGTGTAATGGCTGCGCTCAATGCAATGGCACTTATAAATGTAGATCCTTCCAACAGGGAAACAGATCCCTATATCAAAGGTGTTATCATATGCTCCACTAAGGCAGTTATTTATCTTATAACTTGTCCTTGTGGTAAAAATTATGTGGGTAAAACAAAGCGCAAATTAAAAGTATGAATCTCAGAGCATCGTAGCACCATTAGGTGCAAAGACACGACTTACCCAGATGCGGCCCACTTTTCACTCGTCATGACTCTCTGGTGAGGATCCGAAGGATCAGGTTACAGTGGGTTAGCTCTACAGCGCTCTCTCTCTCCCGCAGATAAAGCAGATGCTAAACTACAGGACTGTTTTGCTATCACAGACTGGAACATGTTCCGGGATTCCTCCAATGGCATTGAGGAGTACATCACATCAGTCATTGGCTTCATCAATAAGTGCATCGATGACGTCGTCCCCACAGTGACCGTACGTACATACCCCAACAAGAATCCATGGATTACAGGCAACATTCGCACTCAGCTAAAGGGTAGAAAATAGTAAAAATAAAGAAAAACCCTTGAATGAGTAGGTGTGTCCAAACTTTTGCCTAGTACTGTATATTATTTTATTATTTTCCCATAATTTTGGGAAATTGATCCACGGGCCTACAAAAAGGGACGCCAGATGCCCAGCCCTGATTTACAAGAAATTCACCGTCCTTCCACTTTATATTGTGTGTCGCTGTGCCTGTCTATGTAATTACAATTTATGTATAGTCTTAGCGACAATATAAATTGGGAATATGACTGTTTGCACACAAAATGATTTGAACCTCATTAGCTATGTTAGGTTCAGATATACATTACAGAAGAGTGTTTTGATTACCTATGTAAAACAGCTGTTCTGGTCCCACTGACTTTCTCTAGTGGCATTCCAGCATCCTCCAATACCCTGAATGTAACACTGCAGTAAGAGCTTGTGCTGAGAGTCCATTTAGTCTGCTTCAGCCTCAGTGATGCCAAAGAACTTGTGATCAAACTCATTAAACCTCCTGGGAGATACACAGAGATTGATACCCAGTATTGATGCATTGCACGTCTGGAAGTTTAACATTGATTTCAACTTTGTCTTACCATTGATACACAAGTCCCAATGTCAAATATAACAAAAAATACATTGAAAGTTCAAACTCACATTTTCAATATTATACATGAGACTGTACAGCTATTAGAAGATGCAGGTCTTACCCATCTATGAGAGCAGCTTTGGTTCTTTGTCTTCCCAGGTTTGTTATCATCAGGATCATACCAGGAAGTGCTGTCAAACCTCTCATCCAGAATGTCTACTACACAGTTCTGGCTTTCCAATAGAACCTTCCAGAAACTGTCAAGCCCCTCACCTAAAACAAAATAACCTTCCATAAACTGTCAAGCCCCTCACCTAAAACAAAAGAACCTTCCAGAAATTGTCAAGCCCCTCACCTAAAACAAAAGAACCTTCCAGAAATTGTCAAGCCCCTCACCACCCAAAACAATAGTGAAAAATCCAGTATCACTCTGTCTTTTGGGAACTTTAGACAAACACAATGAATCAACTCCTTATTTGGTCCATTCTTACCTCCTGGGAAATTGCATCCTATCCCAACTATGGCAATGTCATCTTCGGTATCATCCATATTTACTTCTCATTACAACAGTACTTCTTTGAGAAGTCAAATAATTTGACCTTGAGAACAGTCTTTCATGTGTTTTATCTCCTATCCAAAGAAATTGTGTTGAATATAAGTCCCTCAAAGTTGTCAAAAGCAAAACATTTTTTTTTTTTACTTGAAGCTGAACCATTCTTGTTGGAGCTCAGTGACTTTGTCCTCTTGCCTTGTTTATTCTACCCCTGATTCTCTTTAGAAACCAGATAACATCTCACTGATCACAGTGAGCTGTATCAAGACAAAGATCCCAACAATAGTAGAGATCCCAACAATAGATTGAGTTGTTATAGAAGCATTTGTCCTGCTCTTCAATTATGGTCGTTTGAAACAGAAGTCACTAATTGCAGGCTTCAGTTGAAATTAGTTTTTGTTAAAAGGTGCTTGTTTTAAAGAAGACACAATGGATGATTATGTTCTCTCTTCTGTGTCCCTTTTTAAAATTCGACATGTCTTCTTTCAGTGATCGTTTTCCTGAAACCTATCCAGCTTAACCAGGTAAAAATGGATGTGGTGACAAGAACAGTTTCATCATTGTGTATAGAATATCAGACTAATTGCATCTGAGGGGAAAAGAGAGCCAGGCTTTTCACTTAAGTGGAACCAACACTAAGCTGACTACAGACAGGAGGTCATGATAGACATCCAGTGTTTCCTGTGATTGTGATCTTTTATTGTTTTGCTAAATTACCCTCAGTCTCAGGTCGGTGCTTCCAACATCAGGTTGTTAAAAGGTCCAAGAATAGCAAGACGATGCAGTCACACGGCGTATCTGCGTGTGCAAGGGTGCGCGTCACTCCGCTGCAACGTGATCGCTGCAGGACCAAAAACAGCAGAGAAGTTTAGCATTGTTGTTGCAGAAGACGGACTGGTATTGTGTTTGCTGACTCTACCTTGAAAAAAGGTCATATACGCTTGAGCTGAAACCCACAGTGTTAACAATCCTGCTAACCTTAATGAAATTGCCTAATTTTTTATATATATATATATATATATATATATATATAAAAAAAAAAAACGCACATCGTCAGTAGCGCAGTGCACCGTCTCACGACCAGAGACCAAAGTCAATCTCAAAAAAGAAAAGCATGATTTTAGAATAATTTTTATTTGAGCTTCCACAAGATCCACTTCCAATGAGAAACGGATGAAAGTACAGCTCCTCTCACATTTAATTTATATAATGGATGGGCTCAGACACGAGGGCCTAAAATAGCTAAAGATGGCAAGTCCGGCACACGTTGGGTAAATAAATAAAATTACAACATAAAATGTGTATATTGACCTGCATACAGTGAATGCAGATGAATTCCTTCACAACTCAGATGATGAATCATATATGGTACAAAACACTGATACAGCCATTTTGTATAGGTATATTAAAAGTTGTATGGTTTTAATGATAAACCCATATTTTATGGTCGGTGTTTCTATCACTAATATTCCGCTCAGTGAAAAGGCTATAGGCCAAGTAGGATCAGATCTGCAACCAATTGTTTTCCCTCATAACTTTGATAGCATATCAAATACACGATGAGGTTTTCATGCACAAAATTGCTAAAGAAAAACAATTGTGCAATAAAAGATCCTATTGGCTGAGGACTATAGGGGGGTTCACATGCTGCTGAAACTGTCGTTTCAAGTTTCACTTGAACGACCCTCCAAGTCGTAATTACCGAAGACATTTAACCACTGGCCTTTCCCCTTTTCAACCAAAAGTTAACAATAAATACATTTGACAATTACAAACTTATCAATGTGGATAATGTAGCTAGTTTGACCATATTGGCCATGTTTAGCAAGCTAGCTAACTTAATTATTAGCTAGCTTCTTATTGGTTCAAGAATTGGTCCGACTTCAAAAGCACATATCGGATTTACAACCTCCCACTTTCCCAGGAGCACTTTAATGCAGCACTTTCTTGATCAATACTGTATACAAACTTTTCAAGGGGGAAAACTTGAGGGGGGGGGGCGACGACAATGGCAATATCAAAAAACTAAAATCCTGGCATTGAAAGGGCATTTTGAGCTCAAGGTGTTGAAATGAACCTTGCTGTGGGCTTTTGTCGCCTTGACAAAGCTGCCGTACGGGAACGCCTGCCCAACATGAATGGTTCAGACAGAGGAGTCAATGTCCAGAGGGATGAAACAAGGTGCGATTATGAGTAAGTCAGTCATTTACATTGAAGGGGAAGAAACCTATAAAAGCCTCTAAAGGCCACTCCATTGTACATCTTCAAATTTACATAATTCAGATAATATGTCTTATAGGGTTGGGGTCAAATCCATTTTAATTCAGGAAGTACACTGAAATTCGAATTCCTATTATCTTCAATGCTTTTTCCATTGAGGAATATTTTGAAAAGGAATTTGGTTTACTTTCTGAATGGACTAGAATTGAAATGGATTTGACTCCAGCCCTGATGTCTAACTGTCTCTGACTAGGCTTCTCTCAGCGAGTCATCTAGGGTCCAGGGCCTTGCCCTCTAGGACCAGCTTGATCTCTTTGGCGTCAAGAGTTTCGTACGTTAGCAGAGCCTCGGCCAGCGTCTTGTGCTCATCACTGTAGGTCTTCAAGAGGTTTTTGGCTCGCTCATACGAGTCCTGGATAGGAGAGAGAGAGAGAATGAATGTCAAAGAAAAACAGAATGTAATCTTTAACTAGGAAAGTCAGTTAAGAACTAATTCTTATTTATAATGACGGCCTACACTGGCCAAACCTGGACGACGCTGGGCCAATTGTGCACCACCCTAAGGGACTCTCAATCACGGTCAGTTGTGAAACAGCCTGGAATCGAACTAGGGTGTCTGTAGTGACGCCTCAAGCACTGAGAAGCAGTGCCTTAGACCGCTGCACCAGGGTGTCTGTAGTGACGCCTCAAGCACTGAGAAGCAGTGCCTCAGACCGCTGCACCAGGGTGTCTGTAGTGACGCCTCAAGCACTGAGAAGCAGTGCCTTAGACCGCTGCACCAGGGTGTCTGTAGTGACGCCTCAAGCACTGAGAAGCAGTGCCTCAGACCGCTGCACCAGGGTGTCTGTAGTGACGCCTCAAGCACTGAGAAGCAGTGCCTTAGACCGCTGCACCAGGGTGTCTGTAGTGACACCTCAAGCACTGAGAAGCAGTGCCTCAGACCGCTGCACCAGGGTCTGTAGTGACGCCTCAAGCACTGAGAAGCAGTGCCTCAGACCGCTGCACCAGGGTGTCTGTAGTGACGCCTCAAGCACTGAGAAGCAGTGCCTCAGACCGCTGCACCACTCGGGAGCCCCGGATTATTATTACACTTCCGTTTTCATAAGAGTGAATATTGAAGAAACTACTATTTAGAAAGTTGAATGGTTATTGGTTGGTTATTGGTTGGTTAATACGAAAATTAACTATACTGAACAAAAATATAAACACAACATGTAAAGTGTTTGTCCTATGTTGAAATAAAAAAAGATCCCAGAAATGTTCCATACTGTGACGGCCCTGAATTTTTCTGAACGTCTCAGTGCTTCTCCTTCTAATAGGGCGCTTCCCCTTTAATTCCCCATTAAATAGTGCTTCTCCTTCTAATAGGGCGCTTCCCCTTTAATTCCCCATTAAATAGTGCTTCTCCTTCTAATAGGGCGCTTCCCCTTTAATTCCCCATTAAATAGCCAGCATCAGCTGCGCAAAGGTGAAGTTGTGATTGAGACATGAACGAGGATGTGTGCTACCCTCAGTTCATGAAGCTTCGCTATTCCGTTTGTTTTGTTGCCTTAAAGCGAGTTTACCCAGGATTGGATCCACTCTGTGCGTCTGTGGACTACACCTCTCCGTTGTTCAAAGTGGCCTTTTCTCCGCTGGGGATATGTTGGCGGATTGGATTGTATGACTGACCACAACTTTTTGTACACGGTATTTCATTTGTTTTGGGGTGATGTATACTGTGATTTATGTAGTTGTGAGGCCGTATTAGTCTTTGATACGCTTTATAGTTGTGTTGTAAAATAAGTGTTAATTTTGAGTGTATGAATATGCTGGGTTTACGCTACGGACAAACGTTGCGTGACTAAGGTCACTGGAGTCCCGGAATTTATTTACCGGGCTGGACTCTTTTTATGCCCGAGGTACAGGACATTTCTAAATGAACAAGAGCGCATTATTTGATACATTGTTGTGTGTGTGTGTGTGTGTGTGTGATCATTTATGTTGTTAATACAACCACGCAAAAGAATACACTTGTTTGAAGTTCTTTCCAATGTTTTAAGGGGTTTATGAAAAGTATATTTCCATCCTGACTTTTACATAAGTCCTTTGTATTGGTGTGACTTGACGGACCAGATGGGACTCATTCCCTCCCAAACCAAAAGGAGAAACCAATGTTTTCTCTGGTAGGCACAACCTACCTGGCACCCCTATAAAATAACCTCTACAATACGCACAAAAAGCTTATCTCTCTCGAAGATGCTGTGCACGAATTTGTTTATATCCTTGTTAGTGAGCATTTCTCCTTTGCCAAGATAATCCATTCACATGACAGGTGTGGCATATCAAGAAGCTGATTAAACAGCATGATTATTACACAGGTGCACCTTGTGCTGGGGATAACAAAAGGCCACTAAAGTGTGAAGTTGTGTCACACAACACAATGCCACAGATGTCTCATGTTGAGGGAGCGTGCAATTGGCACGCTGACTGCAGGAATGTCTACCAGAGCTGTTGCCATATAATATCTCTACCATAACCCGCCTCCAACGTCATTTTAAAGAGTTTGGCAGTACGTCCAACCGGCTTCACAACCGCAGACCACATGTAACCACGTGAACCCAGTACCACCTGAGATCAGCCACCCGGACAACTTATGAAACTGTGGGTTTGCAAAAAAATATATATATTCTGCACAAACTGTCAGAAACAGTCTCAGGGAAGCTCATCTGCATGTTAGTCGTCCTCACCAGGGTCTTGACCAAACTGCAGCAAATGCTCACCTTCGATGGCCACTGGCATGCTGGAGAAGTGTGCTCCTCACGGTTGAATCACAGTTCCAACTTTACCGGGCAGACCGTGTATATGGCGTCGTGTGGGCGAGCGGTTTGGTGATGTCAACGTTGTGAACAGAGCGCCCTAAGGTGGCTGTGGGGTTATGGTATGGACAGGCATAAGCTACGGACAACGAACACAATTGCATTTCATCGATGGCAATTTGAATGCACAGAGATACCGTGACCAGATCATAAGGCCAATTGTCGTGTCATTCATCCACTGCCATCACCTCATGTTTCAGGATGATAATGCACAGCCCCATGTCGCAAGGATCTGTACACAATTCCTGGAATTTGAACATATCCCAGTTCTTCCATGGCCTGCATACTCACCTGACATGTCACCCATTGAGCATGTTTGGGATGCTCTGGATCAATGTGTTCCAGTTCACGCCAATATCCAGCAACTTCGCACAGCCATTGAAGAGGAGTGGGACAACATTCCACAATCAACAGCCTGATCAACTCTATGTGAAGGAGATGTATCTCTGGATGAGTCAAATGGTCACACCAGATACTGACTGGTTTTCTGATCCACACCCCTACCTTTTTATTTTTTAAGGTATCTGTGACCAACAGATGCATATCTGTATTCCCAATTGTGAAATCCATCAAGTAGGGCTCAATTCATTTAAATTGAGTGATTTCCTTATGAACTGTAACTCGAAAATCTTAGAAATTGTTGCGTTTATATTTTTGTTTAGTGTAGATAGGATTTGACATAAAAAAAGTGCAGTGGGAGAAGGTTTGGGAAGCTTACCTTGAGCAGGACCCTGACTTCCTGTTCGATGGCAGCCTGCGTCTCAGGGCTCTGTTTGGTCACTTCAGCATAGGTCATGACACCAAGCTGAAAAAATAAGGTTTAGTCTCAGGGTTAGGGGCACAGTCTCAGGGTTAGGGGCACAGTCTCAGAGTTAGGGGCACAGTCTCAGAGTTAGGGGCACAGCAACAGTCTCAGAGTTAGGGGCACAGCAGACCACTTATGCATCAGCTACTCCTAGGCTCTGCGATAGACTAGCGTCCTGTCCAGGGAGTGTACTTGTACATCAAGCTTCCTCACGCTACAGAAACAGGAGATAGACTAGCGTCCTGTCCAGGGAGTGTACTTGTACATCAAGCTTCCTCACGCTACAGAAACAGGAGATAGGTTCCTGCTCCTGTAGGTTCCTGCTCCTGTGAGCCATTCCGGCACGCACAAGCCAAGGCTTCTTCCTTATAGTAATGAACAGGGTAAGGCCGCATGGGTTGCCAGGTCTGTGGCACAGTAAATCAGTCACTAATTTCAGGGTTGGCAGGTTAAGTAAACGGTTGGATCAAAATAGTCAGAGAGCTGGAGGACATTGATGAGGTTACCAAAAAATATACATATATCCCTCTAATCAAATAGCTCCTCCGTATGCGTTTCAAAATTACATTTGGCCCAATAATTTTTTTAAACTAGGCACGTCAGTTAAGAAGAAATTCTTATTAACAATGACGTTCTAGGAACAGTGGGTTAACTGCCTTGTTCAGGGGCAGAAGGACAAATTTTTACCTTGTTTACTGACCCAACGCTCTAACCACTAGGCTACCTGCCACCCCAAAATTGGGCTGTCTTATGTGTACATGATAGGTTCCGTGGTTGCCATGGCACTGCGAGGAAGCCTTGGCAGAGTGCTCCTGTACATTTATGAATATTTTGTTTTATGCGTTTATTGTATTTATTTGGTAACTTCTTACTGAGCTAAAATATCCGGTGTCTTGACCCAAAGTTGCTGGACTAATGGCAAGTTAAAAATAATAATAATTCTGTCTAGATAGCTATGCTAGCTGGCTCTGCATCATTTGAACGATGCATCTCAATAACCCACACAGCACCGGGCGGCTTCTACAGTGCTTTTTTGTGGTTCCACCCGCCCCGGTTTTAGGAACGTGATGAGGGGGTGCCAGGGTTTGAGGGGATACAGCTCGCCTCATAGGGTGACTATACCAGACTACTACTACTGACGTGTGGTGGGCTTCCAGGCGCTGAGCTTAGCCTACACCCGCCAAAGCAACACCCAGGTGGGTGTAACACTTTCAGGAGTCCATGATCCAGCCAACCTACGGAGGAGGAGGAGGAGGATACGGCGAAGGTGTCTGATGAAGAGCTTCGGATCAGTCTATCCGCCTGACGCTTCTCCCTCCCTGTACCATCGACATTCAGCCAACACCAGCTATCAGCTGTGGGGGACCATCGCATAAGTCAAGACTTGCCAATGCCAGAACCCTACTTTTGTTTTTAAAGCGTCGGAGATTCTCTTTGTAAAGAAAAGCACTACATAAAATGCATCTATTATTATTATTCTAAGAGCCTCAGTAGACTACGGTCTGTACATACTACGGCCTGTAGATACTACGGCCTGTAGATACTACGGCCTGTACATACTACGGCCTGTAGATATGAGGTGAGTAGCAGAGTAAATCTCTCAGGGTTGAGTCGGAACAAAGTCTAGAATGTGTCGGCACATGTACAACATGGCTGAGAGATCCCTCCAATCACGTGCAATGCCTGAGAATGGCATTACTGCACAAAGGCAACGCTGCCTTCTAAATTTATGGATACGGCCTTTGAGGAATAAGCCTTTGGTGAAATGAAATGCATTTAGACCATCTAAAATGCAGACTACTAGAAGAAGAAAAAAAACGCAGTTAGGAGAGATGTGTGTAGACTCATCTTCAATCTACCATTTTATGTGCACGAGGTATAATCTCTTACCTTGTCACTCATTCCGAACCTGGTCACCATCATCTTGGCTATTCTAGTCGCCCCGTCAAAGTCGCTTGACGCTCCTGGAAAACAGAGCCGCCACAATACAGACTAAGGCTGAGGGATGGAGAAACCGCAATACAAGAGTAAGGCTGAGGGCTGGAGAAACCGCAATACAAGAGTAAGGCTGAGGGCTGGAGAAACCGCAATACAAGAGTAAGGCTGAGGGCTGGAGAAACCGCAATACAAGAGTACGGCTGAGGGCTGGAGAAACCACAATACAAGAGTACGGCTGAGGGCTGGAGAAACCACAATACAAGAGTACGGCTGAGGGCTGGAGAAACCGCAATACAAGAGTACGGCTGAGGGATGGAGAAACCACAATACAAGAGTAAGGCTGAGGGCTGGAGACACCGCAATACAAGAGTAAGGCTGAGGGATGGAGAAACCACAATACAAGAGTAAGGCTGAGGGATGGAGAAACCACAATACAAGAGTAAAGCTGAGGGATGGAGAAACCACAATACAAGAGTAAGGCTGAGGGCTGGAGAAACCGCAATACAAGAGTAAGGCTGAGGGCTGGAGAAACCGCAATACAAGAGTAAGGCTGAGGGCTGGAGAAACCGCAATACAAGAGTAAGGCTGAGGGCTGGAGAAACCACAATACAAGAGTAAGGCTGAGGGCTGGAGAAACCACAATACAAGACTAAGGCTGAGGGATGGAGAAACCGCAATACAAGAGTAAGGCTGAGGGCTGGAGAAACTGCAATACAAGACTAAGGCTGAGGGATGGAGACACCGCAATACAAGAGTACGGCTGAGGGATGGAGAAACCGCAATACAAGAGTAAGGCTGAGGGATGGAGAAACCGCAATACAAGAGTAAGGCTGAGGGATGGAGAAACCGCAATACAAGAGTAAGGCTGAGGGATGGGGCTGGAGAACTGTAACCACTCAAATTCATAGACAGCGCTAAGGATGCATCCCCGTTATCCAAATAGTTAAGGCTATTCAGTGTTTGTTCACAATTGTATTGTTTACAAACAACGGAGTAACTCAAGGTTATTTTGGGTTCTGCCTGGGTACGACAGTTAAACTAAGCTCATTTAGAAGTTATATTCTTCAAGAATCAACTGATTATACATTCATTTAGAAGTCCCCCAAAAATAATGTAGCAATATGCTCTATATCTAAAGCCCAACCGATCTAGGGCCCCCCCCCCCCCTCACCAGTCGTGATGTAATCGTCGCCAAAGATGAGTTCCTCGGCCACACGGCCTCCCATACTGACGTCCATCTGGGCCAGGAGCTGAGCACGAGTCTCGCTCCAGCGGTCATCATCTGGGAGCATGGACACCTAAACAGACAGGAAAGACTAGCCTTCGAGAACATCCATCTTAGGTAAACCATCACATAATAGTAGTTCTCTGTTACTCCTGAACTGTTTTAAGGCAAGCCCCCTGGAGCTGCCAACATCCAAACCGAGGCCCACTTCTTTCAGGAAGTCCAGGGCAACAGCACTAAGGGGCGGGGGGGGGGGTAAAGTAATGGCAGAAGGGACAATGCACCTATTCTGCAAGGTATTTTACTATATAATGGAACACATTTAGCGTCGCAATGCAAAACGTGGATGAAATGTGACAAACTATGACATTGCTAAATCAGAGATGTCATGTCAAAGCAAGTGGGATGATTAGATGGTAATATACCATGGCTTCAAACACTTCTTGCCCAATCAAAACGCAATGCTCAGTACTACTCACATGGCCAAGAGTGGGCCCTCTGGGCATGATGGTTGCCTTGTTGATGGGCATGGCGTCTTTGGTGTAATACGCCACAATGGCGTGGCCTGACTCGTGATAGGCTGTGATTTGCTTGTTCCTCTTATCAATGTCCACACTCCTGCGCTCAGGACCTTCAGTATACAGAGAGACAAGAGTACCCACTTTGAAGAATTAAAAAAACACTTTATCATTCATATTAGTGTAGTACAGATTTTACTGCAATACGTTTTATTGGGAATTCCAACCTGAAAGATAGAACCACCAACTCCTGGGAAAATATCTGTCTTAGAGAATGAGAGGGATCCTGACCAGACAGGCGTTCTAACAGTCTACATTAGAATGTCTCTTAACCAGAGACTCGTTGTCATTCAGCTCTCTCACATGGCAGGTTGAGTGTGAGTGTGATAGACAGATAAAGGACCAGCCAAAAGTTGACACGTACTCATTCCAGGGATTTACTTTATTTTGTACTATTTTCTAAATTGTAGAATAATAGTGAAGACATCAAGAGGAGTGACTATGTATGATGTGTCAAACTGAAATTGTATATAAGGAGATCGCAAAGTCTGGGACCGGCAGTTGCTCCGCGGACCAGCTCGGCTTGTTACTTTTTAATAAAGCCTATTCTGAACTCACAAGCTCCAGTGTCGAAGAGATATTATTAAGAAGTATTTCCACAACAATGACAGCTGTGCACACTCTTGTCATTCTCTCAACCAGCTTCATGAGGTAGTCACCTGGAATGCATTTCAATTAACAGGTGTGCCTTGTTAAAAGTACATTTTAATTAATAGAAAATAGTAAAAATAAAGAAATGAGTAGGTGTGTCCAAACGTTTGACTGGTACTGTATAATGTTAATGGCACATCAAAGGCCTCTGCACTGGTTACATTTGTGTTGCTTCTTAATGGGTCCTGCTAGCACAAACATCTCTCTGAAGGAAGGTTCATATATATATATATCAGATGTTAACACGAGTGTTGCGAAGTGTGTGTGTGTGTGTATGTATATGCACCCACCCATAAGGATCTTGTCCTTAGAGAACTCCAGTTCCTTCATGGTGACCTGGTCGAGGCCATCCACCGCTGCCTTCAGGGCCGCCTGGTTCACCA
The DNA here is from genome assembly GCF_016432855.1 of Salvelinus namaycush. Classification (NCBI taxonomy): domain Eukaryota; kingdom Metazoa; phylum Chordata; class Actinopteri; order Salmoniformes; family Salmonidae; genus Salvelinus; species Salvelinus namaycush. The sequence continues at coordinate 33,567,925 of NC_052339.1, forward strand.
GGTTCTCCAGCTCCGCCCCCGTGAAGCCCACCGTCCCCCTGGCAATGATCGCCGCGTTCACGTCTGAACACACAACCAGCAGGGACAAAAGGAGAATGTTGTCAGTCCAAAACAGTGGGCTCTTTCATGCAGCGAATTTGTGTGTGTGTGTGTGTGAGGGGTAGCCGTGACACCTAGTGATCAGAACCTCTCGACGAGACGGCTAGGTTTAACGTCGCTATGATAAATTAGTCAGCTGATATACTGTCTAAGCCAGGAGTTTTCAAACATCTCCTCGGGGACCCGAGATAGTTCAGGGCTACAACAACATTGTGAAACGTCTCGGGGGGGTCCTCAAGGAGAGATCTGAAAGCCACTGATCTAAGCAACTGATTTGAAACCTACTAGGATCCACTTTGATCTTCTGCAGGTACCAGTTGAGGATCTCCGTACGTCCTTTCACGTCCGGACGAGGGACGGTCACTTGCATGTCAAACCTCCCCGGACGTACCAGGGCACTAAAAAAAGACAGAAGAGCAATGGGCTAATGATCCAGAGAGCAATGGGCTAATGATCCAGAGAGCTGACATGTTGTATACAATTCAAAACAAAGTACATGCTCCAATCTCAATTGTGTCAATAACAAATGCATTCTTTATTTACCTTTAGCCTTGTGATTCTACAAAGAATTTAAAAGCTTCTCCATCAATGGAGCAAAATTAAGAGCGGTTCTATTTACGACCTCTTTCTAAATGGATTTGTTCCATTTATACAGCTTTTTGCTGGTCCTATAGCCAGCTCTCAAGAATAACTTTCTTAGGGCGACTTTTCCAGTAATCTCACTGAGGACATCTTTCATATCGAGGAGGGTCATGGCAAAAAAGGCAGAATCAGTTCTCTGGGCACATGGGAAGAGTAGTTCCCGCTGTGCAATTTGTTCCAATTAACCACCCAGCCTTATTCCAATGTGAACCACATTTCAAGTGTGATTTTGCAACTCGGAGCTGAAATCCAGCGGTCTGAAACTTTAAGACTAGACAGCCAACCAGCCAGGTCCTGACAAAGGGACCAAGCCTACTGGTTTGGTGAAAAGCCTACAGAAACACCTGTTACTATCCACTGTAAACATACTTATCCAAAGCCTCAGCAAAGTTTGTAGCGCCAATAACGATGACCCCTTCGTTTGGTTTGAACCTGTGGAGTATCATCACATTGAATGAGGAAAATGCAAGCCTTGTGATATGTATCAGGTAAACATACAAAAATTATTCAGGCTTAATTCTCTGACACAATAGCTATATACAGTATATTCTGAGTTGTTCTTACCCGTCCATCTCTGCCAGTAGCTGGTTGATGGTCTGTCTGGAGTAGGGGTGCATGGGAGACTCAATCCTCTTTCCTCCCACGCTGTCAAGCTCATCAATGAAGACAACACAAGGTGCGTTGGCTTTCGCCTCTTCTGCAGACCAAACAGAAAGAGATTTAGGCTGTGTCCCTCCTTTCCTCCGCGTCATGGACACTGATCAAGAACTACTTGATTAGTTGAAAGCCATATTGTGAAATGACTGTGATGCAGAGGGGTTACTGTTTTATTTAACTTGGTCTGTATTCCATCAGGGACCACGCTGGAAACGAATCGAATCACTAATGCTGGAAACGAATGGAATCACTAACGTTGGAAACGAATGGAATCACTAACGTTGGAAACGAATGGAATCACTAACGTTGGAAACTAATGGAATCACTAACGTTGGAAACAAATCGAATCACTTTAACACTGGAAACAAATCGAATCACTAACGTTGGAAACAAATCGAATCACTAACGTTGGAAACAAATCGAATCACTAACGTTGGAAACAAATCGAATCACTAACGTTGGAAACAAATGGAATCACTAACGTTGGAAACAAATGGAATCACTAACGTTGGAAACGAATGGAATCACTAACGCTGGAAACGAATGGAATCACTAACGCTGGAAACGAATGGAATCACTAACGTTGGAAACGAATGGAATCACTAACGTTGGAAACGAATGGAATCACTAACGTTGGAAACGAATGGAATCACTAACGTTGGAAACGAATGGAATCACTAACGTTGGAAACGAATGGAATCACTAACGTTGGAAACGAATGGAATCACTAACGTTGGAAACGAATGGAATCACTAACGTTGGAAACGAATGGAATCACTAACGTTGGAAACGAATGGAATCACTAACGTTGGAAACGAATCGAATCACTAACGTTGGAAACGAATCGAATCACGTTAAGTTGTTATCCCCTGGGTTGTACTCCGTGTATCTTTTCCCCCAATAAATCAATCGAACCTATCAGGTCCTTACACCAATCAGCTATCATGAGTGACAGGGTGAAGGTTGGTCAGTCAGTGTACTGATAACAGTACACAGCCATAGATCTCCTCTGGGACTTACTGAAGAGGTTCCTGATGCGGCTAGCTCCGACACCCACAAACATCTCGTCAAACTCGGATCCCGATGCGTAGAAGAAGGGGACGTCGGCCTCCCCGGCTACAGCCCGAGCCAGGAGAGTCTTTCCTGTGCCTGGGGGGCCAATCAGGAGGATGCCTGACAGAACCAGAGGCCACAAAAAAGTGCAACATATGAACACATTGAAAGAAAGAAAACGTAATGGCACTGTGTAAAGGGATCACACAGAAAGATAAGACACATAAGTAGTAAGGAAGTAGCTTTGGCTTGAGGACATCCCTGCTCAGCTCATAAGTAGCCTTGTGGACATATCTGCTTTCTGTAGTGTGAGGCAGATTAATATACAAATACACCACCCGGACAGGACTGTAGTATCATCGTAAGGCCTTAACCCCAATCTATCTCCTGTTTCTGTAGTGTGAGGCAGCTTAATGTACAAATACACCCCCTGGACAGGACTGTAGTCTCATCGTAAGGCCTTACACCCAATCTATCACCTGTTTCTGTAGTGTGAGGCAGCTTAATGTACAAATACACCCCCTGGACAGGACTGTAGTCTCATCGTAAGGCCTTACCCCCAATCTATCTCCTTAATACAGAGTGCCAAGTAGACACACATTGGGTCCCATTTTTACAGTCTTTGGTATGACTGAGCCGGGGATCGAACTCCCAACCTCAGGGCGGAAGCTTAACCAAAAAGGCCACTGAGTTAGTAGGAGATAAGCGAATGTCTACAGAGTATTCTTTACAGAAAGACATCGTACCTTTAGGGAGCTTCCCTCCCAGCACGGTGAACTTCTGGGGGTTTCTGAGGAATTCCACCACGTCCTGCAGTTCATTCTTGGCCTCCTCTACCCCCTTGACGTGCTCAAACGTGACGCTCTTCACCTGGACCGGGTCCACTTGTGAGTCCAGGCCTGACGTGGTGCGGAACCTCACTGTTCAGTGCAAACCCATGACAAGTCAATCAGACCACTGACAGACACCACCTGGGAATCTCCAATAGGCCTCTACTTATCATAGAAACTATGCTAGAATAACATTTGCCCCATGAACTACTGATTTTGTTAATACCACTTTCCTCATCCACTCAATATATATTCAAATATCCATTTACTATTCAATCATTCATTGTTAAATGACCAAAGGTGGAGTTTCTAATAAATACTATCATGGACCAGCGCCTGGGCAGCTAGGGGACCGGGCAGCTGGCTGATAATTGATCATAAAGCATGATCAGTGGAACAGCAGCCAATTCAACAATTGCTCTTGATGAAAAAGCACAATCACAATGCCGTGATTCATACAAGCGTAAGAATTCAATAGAACACAAACCAGCATCAGAAAAGGACCCTTTACCCGAAAGAAACGGGCTTCTTGACAGGCCATAGATTCCCACAACGAGGAGGACCAATAGAATCAGCCTGGTCCTCCTTAGTGAGTCTGTCAATGGAAGATAGAAATATATAAATTAGTTACTGAAACAAGAGATTAAGTTCAACTCAGCAGTGCCACCTTGTGAACACTTGGTGGAACTGCTAGTGGTGGCCATGGGCTTAGTGCTTCACTGTAACTGGCAGTCATGATTGACTTCAAGGAGGAGCAAATCTGTTACGAGCTGGGGCAGGGTTTAAAATATCAGTCTTCACATTTAAAAAATGTTTCTCAATGATGACTAACACCGTTCCTTTAAAGATAGTGCAACATTTTGGGGGCGGCAGGTAGCCTAGTGGTTAGAGCGTTGGCCTAGTAACCAAAAGGTTGCAGGATCAAATCCCCGACAAGGTAAAAATCCCCGACCTGACAAGGTAAAAATCTGTAATTCTGCCCCTGAACAAGGCAGTGTCCCCCGTAAGCCGTCATTGTAAATAAGAATGTTCTGTACTGACTTGTCTAGTTAAATAAAAGTTAAATACATTTATTGTGTATTATTTTTATTTTTTTAAATGTTGCTTCCTGTTAGTCACTCTAGGAAGGGAATATGCTGAGTGATTAAGATGCCATATATGAAGAAAGTTGTGTGACTTGCCGTGTGTCCTCTGAGTGAAGGCCTGGGACCTCATGAAGCCCTCAGTGAAACCAGACTTGAAGGCATCTTGTTGGTCACCTTGCAGGTTCTTCTGCTTTAACACGTGATCCAGACTCTCTGCCTCTGGGGACTTGTCAGGTCTCATGAGGAGAACCTGTGACGGAGGGGTTGTGGGGGTGAAATAATGGGAGAGAGCGCATAATGTATGTGTGTCAGCGGGTGAGAGAAAGAGAGGGAGGAGAAAGCAAGAGGTTGAACATGAAAATTAGATGAATGGGCCTAGCCAGAGTGGTTACAAAACATTTAAACAGCCCTTCCCACATGAGGGGGGCCAAAAAACAAAACAGTGTGTGAGAAATCACCACTATACTATAAAGAACAAGAGAAAAAGGGTTTGGGTCACAATTTTACAACACGTGCCAATCTTCACATTGAAGGGGAAATTCTGGTAAACTTCAGGACAACAAAACAGATCCAGTGGGTTCATTGACTGCATGCCTGTCTGTCCTAGAAGGGGATTTGTGGACTATGTGACTGGTTGCATAGTGTAACACTTGCTGACCTTCATGAACGCTGAAGTGTAACCCTCTGGTTCTGCCAGCCCCTGGTAACCAGACTCCACGCGTCTGCTCTTCCTCAGAGTCTTGAAGCCTCGGTTCTGGACCCTTACTGAAGAAGAAGCAGAAGGGAGGGGGTCGCCAAATATAATACTATTCATTTTACTATGTTATGTCATAGGGGGAAAATATGATGACTTGTGAGTGGGCGTATTTGATTCGCCCGGGTGCCGGTGGAGATTTCACTTTAGGACCAATGAAATTCTCTCAAATAGTTGATTATTTTACCATGGTGAATTGCCTATCTTCACTTGAGGGTCACTGGGCACATTCCACAGATGAGGACCACAGATGACACTAATGCAAAATAAACCAGGTGTGGTTCCTTACCAGGCCAGTATTGGAGCTCTGAACAGATGGCATGTAGAGGACTCTGGTTTGGTCTGTGGAACATTGGCGAGCCAAAAACACCCAACCTTCCGTTTGACAACCCTATAGAAACAAATGCACAAGTCAACTGAAGACTATCACAAATACGCACATGCGTGGTATCATTTTACTACAAATATACACCCTGCAACAAAAACACAGTTTCATCAGATAAAAACAACTAGGTCCTCACCATGTTTGTTTTGGAAGAAAGAGTCCGTAGAGACGTGGGACGTCCTCCATCTTGAAGCAGCTGGGCCCTCCTCTGAGCCCAGTGAGGGCAGTAACCTGTTCACCAGCTCATCCAGCTGACCCACCCTCAGGTCTGCTAGACCCAGGTCCTGGAGGTTCACAGTGGACTGACCCACTCTGTGTTCTGCTAGACCCAGGTCCTGGAGGTTCACAGTGGGAACAGGAAGTCAGTATGAAGGACACATCAACTGTAATAATGAGCAAGCGTTGGCCATGAACAGATCTGGGACCAGGCTAACTCACGACCATAGGGGTTTCCCCTAGTGGGGGTTGCTGACCAGTCTAGTTTAGCTAAGATTGCCGTACAATCATTTAATAATTATTGGAGAAAAAAAAAATTAAGAGAAAAGTGGTCAAATGTAGCATTGCAGTGTGAGTTTGGCTAGCTATGCAAGTCAGGCTTAGTATGAAATGATGTGCTGCTGCTGCTGCATTTGTAAGGGAATTTACAACTTATCTTTCATTATCTTGTAGGAGCCCAAACATCTGCAAATACATTTGACTCCAGTGGCCATGATCTCTAGCCAATTGATGAGCAATAACAACAACACATACACATTGGAGAGCTGCGAGTGACAATACATACCTGCAATAATGTAATTTATGCTCAGTGTCTATGGCACATGATATTGCTGTGTTTAGACAACAACACTCTCCCTAACCACAACAAAGACATATCTGCTTGGGGAGCTGTGCCTAGTCCGGTAGAGCTGGTGGCCCTGCACACAACAGGATTCCCATAATTCCAATGTTATATGTGAGTCAGTACAAAGTCGCACTGGGGCTCCTGAGGATAGTGGAGGGGGTGGAGCCAGTTGATGCAAGCTATAGCTCTAAAAAGGTAGACACAGCTTGTGTACATTGAGGGTTGTCCAGTCTGAGGGAGAACTGCAGTGTTGTGTCAGGAATAAGCCTAGGCTATGAGAAGAGGAATCCATGATGACAAATGTACCACCTATGATTGCCATTAAGTAGGCTAATCTTACAGGGGAGAGAGTCTAACGGGACTGACCAGGATCCCATTGACCGCCAGACTAGCCTAAATCTAAAACTTGACCTGTACCTTAAACCGAACCAATTTGAAGATGAAATATGGGTTTGCATGTAAGCCACATCCCCTTAGTGTTATCTTACCTCTGTGAGCAACAGGTCCTGCTCTGATGTGACATATGTCTGCAGGCTCTGGACAGAAGCTGTGGCTGTGGAGCTGGCTGAGTTCTTCAGGGAATGGAGGGCATTGATGAGTTGGCCAATGAGTTGACTCGTTACCTAAGAAGAGTCAAGAGGCAACAGAGATGGACAAAGTGGAAATACATGACATGCATGATTTGTGTAATGTTGGCATATATTGTTCTGATAAACAAAATTGCAGGAGGGATAATGATTGCCTGGGTCTAGATGACCAGCCTACGATATTTCTTTCACTGCGTAATTTACAGCAGATTTGTGAGGCACCAGGGCTAGGGCACTGATGAGGGAAGGTAATTTGAGTTCAACTTGTAAATATCTTCTAATGAGATCAAAGGCATTACAAGTCCCTGCCAGATAGTTACTGGTGTGAAGAGTTGCCAAGTTGCATCTAACGTTATGTACACAGGCCAGATTTGACATTGGGGGGACATTAATTTCTCCTGTTACAATTTAAAAACAGCCGTCCTCATGCCATTGATTGACAGTATTCATTGGTATTGTCATTCACAGGCAGGTGTAAATCAAGCAATACTTTTATCGCGATAGCTCGATTATGTAACTGACTGATATGGTATGGCATAACCAATTCGTCAACTAGTTTGGTTAGTTAACCTAATTTATAACTAGCTAGCTTCAAATGTACTTTACAACTGTCAAAAATATCGCTGTGGCGTTAGTATGAACAGACAGCTAACGTTAGGACATACTGAGATTGAGAACTGCGTAACGTCACCTACAGTAACTAACGTTAGTTAACGTTAGCTAAATAAGCTTGATAACAAGAACTAGCAAACAATATTTATGGCGAGATAAAATACATAACTTTAAACAGCTAGTTAGTTACATGTGTTGTCTCGTATATCTAACGTTAATTAGCCAGCACTTTCGAGTAGCTAGGTTACATCAGTCACCTAGATAGCTAATTAGCCAGCTATCCTATCCTGGCTTAGTGTCAACTGCCTTTACTTACCTGTGGCTGGAACGTCGCCGAGAATGAAAACATGATCACAGCAACTTGAGGGTTAGTATGTGAAGACAGACCCTCAATGTTACTGATTATACCAACTCCTCCTGGACACAGTCCTTTTGTTTTTCTCTTGTTACTAAACTGTTACTTTCATGAAAATGGCTTCTTCATGAGAGGTCAACATCAACGTGACTTCTGGAAGAAATTACTACCGGTTTGAACACGATTATTTTCTTCGCTACACTTATCTAGCTACTTCTCCAATATTATTATTATTATTATTTTTTACAAACAATTTGTTTGCCACGTTGTTGTCAACATTTGTAAACGAGTTGATTTTGCTTTTACAAAATATGCGTCAATGTTGATGCCTGGAATAGGTGTCCTACCCATTGCCTAATGCAATTCATGTAGCAGAGTTGTTCTAGTAAAACATATTGATGGCCCAAAAAGTCAATTATATTTATTGATTAATTCATAATTTTATTTGGTAAAATCTTAATTTCAAGTGTTAACGTTTTCGTACAGGCACTCTCTTTGGCCACGAATAGCGTCCTTTCTCTGGGAGCGGATTTCAAATTTCAAACAAGCTTGCCTTGTCTGTCAGGTTAGTGAAAAGGAAGCAAATAGCTGTTACATTTCAAAGTACCTCAATGAAAACCTAACTAGTTTAATTGCATGCATGATTTTAGTTTAATTAAACTCAGGATGTGTGTCCCTTAAGAAGTTAAAAAAGTCCACGCTAACGTTAGCTCTATGACCGATTAGCTCCCAGCTATGGATGCGGGTGAAAAACAGCCCACTTCTTCTGCAGATAGAATATCGGATACCTTCCTAAGGCCTGCCTCAATCGATGACATCGTTGTTTTGAAGCCCATCAGCCGTGGTGCCTTTGGAAAGGTTTACCTTGCACGGAAGAAATGTAATCCACGATTATATGCAATCAAGGCAAGACATTTCTAATTGTGGGTGGCGTAAACCACCAGTAACAGCTGCTAATGTGATGGAATTGGAAATAATGTTCAACTTTTTAAATGTTTTATATAATGGAAATGCCTAACTTACATTGACATTTTGAGGACAATGACACTTACTTAGCTGTATACTTTTCTCCAGGTGGTGAAGAAATCTGACATGCATGACAGAAATTTGGCAGGTCAGATGAAGGCAGAGAGAGACGCATTGGCCCTCAGCAAAAGTCCCTTTGTCGTACACCTCTTTTACTGTCTCCAAACAGCAACAAAAGTCCCTTTGTCGTACACCTCTTTTACTGTCTCCAAACAGCAACAAAAGTGTATTTGGTATGTGTCCCCGCCACCCCCAAAAAGATCAATGACAACAGTGAGTAGTGACATGTCACTCTTATAACTTTGGTATATTGCCTCTGTATGTGTTTATGCACAGGTGATGGAATACCTAATTGGTGGAGATGTGAAATCCCTTCTTTACATCTATGGATATTTTGATGAGGACATGTCAGTGAAATACATTTCAGAGGTGGCACGTGCTTTACACTACCTCCATCGCCATGGAATCATCCACAGGTACTTCTATGACTCCATCTTCAAGAAATGTGTGGGTTTTTATTTCACATTTTAGTATGATTTGAGTTTTGTATTCTGTTCAATCCTTTTAGGGACCTGAAGCCGGACAATATGCTTGTATCTAATGAAGGTCACATCAAGCTTACAGACTTTGGCCTCTCCAAAGTCAAGCTTGACAGAGGTATGTGCATAAACTGTAGGTTACATTAAACATTTTAATTATTTAGCAGACACTCTTATTCAGAGCGACTTACAGCAGCAATTAGGGTTAAATGCCTTGCTCAAGGGCACATCTACAGATTTTTCGCCTAGTCGGGTCAGAATTTTGAACCATCGAACTTTCAGTTACTGGTCAAAACACTCTTAACTGCTAGGCTACCTGCCGCCTAAACCAATGCATCCACCCCTATCCGCTTGCAGGCTTTAGTTTAGTTCTACATTTTTAATTCCTTTTCCTCACAGAATTGAGTCTTGCCGATATCTTGACAACCCCATCTTTGGCAAAGCCTAAACAGGATTATTTCCGCACCCCTGGTCAAGTCCTGTCTTTGATCAGCTCTCTTGGACTTGTAAGTGTAGTTCATTGCATTTAAGTAATGTATGTATTCATAGACAATACATCAGTCAGGATAGTAAACGTGATATTATTGGTTTGTGCAGATATAGTACATTGTTTCCTATTGCCATATTAAATATTTCTTCTGTGCTTTCATCCCATCAGACACAGAACACACCAGCAGTGGAGAGCCAGCGTCACAGCAGCACCTCAGCTGTGTTCAGCCCGATGTCATGTGGGAAAATTGATCAGCGGAAAAACTCTCTGTTCACCCTTGAGGAGACAGAAGGAATACCTGCATTCCCCTGTCTGCCATAGCCAGACATTGGGTATGTCTCTTCAAATCATATTTTATTAGTCACATCTGACGAATACAACAGGTGTAGTAGACCTTACAGTGAAATGCTGAATACAACAGGTGTAGGTAGACCTTACAGTGAAATGCTGAATACAACAGGTGTAGTAGACCTTACAGTGAAATGCTGAATACAACAGGTGTAGTAGACCTCACAGTGAAGTGCTGAATACAACAGGTGTAGACCTTACAGTGAAGTGCTGAATACAACAGGTGTAGACCTTACAGTGAAATGCTGAATACAACAGGTGTAGTAGACCTTACAGTGAAATGCTGAATACAACAGGTGTAGTAGACCTCACAGTGAAGTGCTGAATACAACAGGTGTAGTAGACCTCACAGTGAAATGCTGAATACAACAGGTGTAGTAGACCTTACAGTGAAATGCTGAATACAACAGGTGTAGTAGACCTTACAGTGAAATGCTGAATACAACAGGTGTAGTAGACCTTACAGTGAAATGCTGAATACAACAGGTGTAGTAGACCTTACAGTGAAATGCTGAATACAACAGGTGTAGACCTCACAGTGAAATGTTGAATACAACAGGTGTAGTAGACCTTACAGTGAAATGCTGAATACAACAGGTGTAGTAGACCTTACAGTGAAATGCTGAATACAACAGGTGTAGTAGACCTTACAGTGAAATGCTGAATACAACAGGTGTAGTAGACCTTACAGTGAAATGCTGAATACAACAGGTGTAGTAGACCTTACAGTGAAATGCTGAATACAACAGGTGTAGTAGACCTCACAGTGAAATGCTTACTTACGATCCCCTAACCAACAATGCAGTTTAAAAAAATACGGATAAGAATAAGAAATAAAAGTAACAAGTAATTAAATAGCATCAATAAAATAACAATAGCGAGACTATATACAGGGGTGTACCGGTACAGAGTCGATGTGCGGGGGCACCGGTTAGTTGAGGTAAAATGTACATGTAGGTAGAGTTATTAAAGTGACTGCATAGATGATAACAACAGAGAGGGGGGGGGGGGGGGGGGATGCAAATAGTCTGGGTAGACATTTGATTAGATGTTCAGGAGTCTTATGGCTTGGGGCTGTTTAGCTGTTTAGAAGCCTCTTGGACCTGGACATTGAGCTCCGGTAGAGCTAGCAGAGAGAATTCTACCTCTGTAAATGACCATGTGTTTCAGTTAAAAAAATATTTAACCAGATCTGTAATCAAACCTGTCTAGAGAGGGTGGGTTCTGATCCCTCAAAATGTTTCTAATCGGTCTTCCTTTTTGTTTTAACAGGACCCAACAGCTTTGTGTTCAGCCCAAATGCTTTGACCAAGAGCTTGACTCCCAGGCTGCTCAAGTCCAAAAGGAGGTTTGACACGATGAGCGCAGGCAGCAGCCAATCATGCCTCTTCCCCTCCACCACGGACTCCGAGGGAGGTGTCAGCCCACTATGGGAGGTAGAGCAGGTCAGAAGCCAGCAGGAAATACAATTGCTTTCATTTCAATCATATCTACCTCTGTATTTGTGGGTCACTAGAAGATGTATTGTTATTGTTTTCGGTTTGCTTTTCTAGAAGGAGAGGGAGAACTTCCTGCACCTATATGGTAGGAATACCAGTGAACCAACGAAAGGAAAGTCGACCTCTGATATGTGAATGCAGTGCCGGGGCTCGGCTCTGTCGTCGTTAGACAACTTAGACCTATGTGGACAGCTCCACCGAGAACCCAGTACTGGTGAACTGTCCAGGAAGGCCAAAGAGGAACCTCTTGCTTGGAAGAGGCTTCAGTTTAACGAGGTAGAGCAGTCTGCCCCACCACAGAAGCCTGATCTCTCTCAACCATTCAGAGGCTATGTTTCTGGAGTTGAAGGTCACTGTGCCACCGAAGGTAAACCAAAGGAAGGCCATGTTGTGGTAACCTCAGCAGGAAAGAGAGTGTTTGAGGAGGTGGAGAGAAGTTCTGAACAGTTGGAATCCCTTTCCAAGAAGAGCGACTCAGCGTACCAGAGGTGTTATGGCGTCCCAGATATTGCTTTGACGAATCGCACTGGTCTGACAGGGGTGTTTGCCAATGTCCATTTGGAGGTGTTTGGATCTGAGGGTCGAGAGACTGCTGAAGGCCAGGCCCCTAAACGCTCCAGTCCCATTGCTGTGGCTAAAAACCTCCTGTGTGAGTTGGAAGGACCAGCAGAGGGGGTCGTCATCGAAGGCACGTCATTTGGTGAAGACCACGAGCTGAGCAGGAGCCTCTGCGCTGACTCTGAGGGGTCGGCTCATGAAATGTCCATCGTCAACAGCCCAACCCCAAAGAGGTCGGCCCAAAGTGACAAAGAGGGGCATTGGGCATTGTTCGAGCTAGACGATAGACGATATGACCCAGCAATATCACCCAGTACCCCACTCCTTCCTCAGCCACCCATCTTCGCTAGTATAGGAACGGCAAAGCCGGGCAACTGGCTCACCCTGAGAGGAGGTGAATCCAAGCGCTCCTTCCCCGACCGAGTCCCTGAGTTGAACCCCAGGGTGGCCATGTCACCCTCGTTCCTCAAGCCCAGGAACGTGGTGGCCTTCCGGAGCTACTGCAGCTCCATCAACCACTCCAACATGTCGGGGAGCTCAGCCTGGGCTCTGTGGAGCCTATGGATATGGCCACCTCAGCCTCCTACCACAGTATGCCCGCTGCTGTCACACCAGTCCAGAAGAGACCCAGCTCCAACAACTCTCTCGATCAGGTAGATGCACAGTCAAATTCCAGGGGTGGTGGATAGAGTCGAGATTCAGGGGTGGAGGGTACTGGGCTAAGTTGAAAATGTAGGACCTAAATATAGCTTCAGAGAACTTACATTACACATGACACTTTATCAGTTATTTATTCATTTGTTTCCTAATTTAAGACCCCGCAGTCGTCAACCACCTCCCACACTCCGTTCAGGACCCCTAAGAGTGTCCGACGTGGTCCTGTACCCGTGGAGGGAGTACCGATTTTAGGCACCCCAGATTACCTAGCCCCAGAGCTGCTATTGGGGAAACGACATGGTAAGAGTTGACACATTTCTTGTTTGGGATATCAAAACATTTCTGAATGTGTCCCAGTCATATTTAAAGGTTAGAACTACCTTTCTATGTGTCCTGATACTTCCAGCTTGGAGTTGTATTTTTATGATAACATAGCTACAGTATTTCACTTTTTAATGTGTATAGTATTGCTTACTAGGTGTGTCCAATCAATTCTGTAACCACTTCCTCTTGTAATTAGGGCTGATTGGAAAAGCTGTTCAAAAGAGGACATTGTATTATTTCTTTGTACTACCTGACGAAGGCCATGTAGCCGGAAACGCGTCGGATTTTTACAACTTTGTTTCTATTGAACGTGCCATAACAAATAAAGGCATTTTAATTAATTATATGAAGAGTGCCTTGGTCCTCCTTTCTTTTTGATGACCAATTCACCTCTTTTACCAAAGAGCACCTTCTGTCTACCAAAACCTACTGATGTGTAACTTCTGTCTACCAAAACCTACTGATGTGTAACTTCTGTCTACCAAAACCTACTGTTGTGTACCTTAGTACCTTCTGTCTACCAAAACATACTGTTGTGTACCTTAGTACCTTCTGTCTACCAAAACCTACTGTTGTGTACCTTCTGTCTACCAAAACCTACTGATGTGTACCTTAGTACCTTCTGTCTACCAAAACATACTGTTGTGTACCTTAGTACCTTCTGTCTACCAAAACATACTGTTGTGTACCTGAGTACCTTCTGTCTACCAAAACCTACTGTTGTGTACCTGAGTACCTTCTGTCTACCAACACCTACTGATGTGTACCTGAGTACCTTCTGTCTACCAAAACCTACTGATGTGTAACTTCTGTCTACCAAAACCTACTGATGTGTAACTTCTGTCTACCAAAACCTACTGTAGTGTACCTGAGTACCTTCTGTCTACCAAAACATACTGTTGTGTACCTGAGTACCTTCTGTCTACTAAAACATACTGTTGTGTACCTTAGTACCTTCTGTCTACCAAAACATACTGTTGTGTACCTTAGTACCTTCTGTCTACCAAAACCTACTGTAGTGTACCTGAGTACCTTCTGTCTACCAAAACATACTGTTGTGTACCTTAGTACCTTCTGTCTACCAAAACCTACTGTTGTGTACCTGAGTACCTTCTGTCTACCAAAACCTACTGATGTGTACCTTCTGTCTACCAAAACCTACTGTAGTGTACCTGTGTAACTTCTGTCTACCAAAACCTACTGATGCGTACCTGAGTACCTTCTGTCTACAAAAACCTACTGTTGTGTACCTGAGTACCTTCTGTCTACCAAAACCTACTGATGTGTACCTGAGTACCTTCTGTCTACCAAAACCTACTGTTGTGTACCTGAGTACCTTCTGTCTACCAACACCTACTGTTGTGTACCTGAGTACCTTCTGTCTACCAAAACCTACTGATGCGTACCTGAGTACCTTCTGTCTACAAAAACCTACTGTTGTGTACCTGAGTACCTTCTGTCTACTAAAACCTACTGATGTGTAACTGAGTACCTTCTGTCTACCAAAACCTACTGTTGTGTACCTTAGTACCTTCTGTCTACTAAAACATACTGATGTGTACCTTCTGTCTACCAAAACCTACTGATGTGTACCTGAGTACCTTCTGTCTACTAAAACCTACTGATGTGTACCTGAGTACCTTCTGTCTACTAAAACCTACTGATGTGTACCTGAGTACCTTCTGTCTACTAAAACCTACTGATGTGTACCTGTGTACTTTCTGTCTACCAAAACCTACTGATGTGTACCTTCTGTCTACCAGAACCTACTGTAGTGTACCTGAGTACCTTCTGTCTACTAAAACCTACTGTTGTGTACCTGAGTACCTTCTGTCTACCAAAACCTACTGATGTGTACCTTAGTACCTTCTGTCTACTAAAACATACTGATGTGTACCTTAGTACCTTCTGTCTACCAAAACCTACTGATGTGTACCTGAGTACCTTCTGTCTACCAAAACCTACTGTTGTGTACCTGAGTACCTTCTGTCTACTAAAACCTACTGATGTGTACCTGAGTACCTTCTGTCTACCAAAACCTACTGATGTGTACCTGAGTACCTTCTGTCTACCAAAACCTACTGTTGTGTACCTGAGTACCTTCTGTCTACTAAAACCTACTGTTGTGTACCTGAGTACCTTCTGTATACTAAAACCTACTGTTGTGTACCTGAGTACCTTCTGTCTACCAAAACCTACTGTTGTGTACCTTAGTACCTTCTGTCTACCAACACCTACTGTTGTGTACCTGAGTACCTTCTGTCTACCAAAACCTACTGTTGTGTACCTGAGTACCTTCTGTCTACCAAAACCTACTGTTGTGTACCTGAGTACCTTCTGTCTACCAAAACCTACTGATGTGTACCTGAGTACCTTCTGTCTACCAAAACCTACTGATGTGTACCTGAGTACCTTCTGTCTACCAAAACCTACTGTTGTGTACCTGAGTACCTTCTGTCTACCAAAACCTACTGTTGTGTACCTGAGTACCTTCTGTCTACCAAAACCTACTGTTGTGTACCTGAGTACCTTCTGTCTACCAAAACCTACTGTTGTGTACCTGAGTACCTTCTGTCTACCAAAACCTACTGTTGTGTACCTGAGTACCTTCTGTCTACCAAAACCTACTGTTGTGTACCTGAGTACCTTCTGTCTACCAAAACCTACTGTTGTGTACCTGAGTACCTTCTGTCTACAAAAACCTACTGTTGTGTACCTGAGTACCTTCTGTCTACCAACACCTACTGATGTGTACCTTCTGTCTACTAAAACCTACTGTAGTGTACCTGAGTACCTTCTGTCTACCAAAACCTACTGTAGTGTACCTGAGTACCTTCTGTCTACTAAAACCTACTGATGTGTACCTGAGTAGCGCTTCCCTTCCTCCTATTTCTGAATGTGTGTTGGTATAACTGCTGTCATCTTCTTCACAACTTTACATGGAGGTATAAATATCTGTTGGAAAAATCAACAGTTCAGCCATTTTTTTTAAACAGAATTTTCAGTTTCAGGATATTGTAAATGTGGTAAGTTGTTCATAACCTTGCTAACGTTGCGAAGGGGGAATGCATGTGTTCTCAGCTTCGCTGCGTTGCATTCACGGTCTGCTACCAGAGGAAACGGCTGTTTGATTCAAAATGACATGGAGGGGTTTCAGAATGCTACTTCTGGTTCCCAATTGTACTTCCTGTTTTCGAAAATGATGTAATTGTGGCCCTCAATTCGGGCCGTTCCTGCATTTACAGGAAGCCCTCTTTATTCTGCTATTGGTCCACAATCAAGGCTGTATCTCAACCGGTGTTGATTGGGAGTCCCACAGGGCGGCACACAATTGGCCCAGCGTCGTCCGGATTTGGCCGGTGTAGGCCATCATTGTAAATAAGAATTTGTTCTTAACTGACTTGCCTAGTTAAATAAAGGTTAATGATGGCCTACACCGGCTAGGACTCCGGTACACAGGCGGGAGCACTCCAGTACAGTAGGTGGCGGTAATGTACCATAACGTTGGATGCCAACCACCAATAAACCTCACAGAAGAAGCGGGGGAAACGACGGTAGCTAGCTAGCTAGGACACCGGTAGACCAGTGTCTTTCTCCCCCTTTTAAAAATTCTAATACTTTTTATTTCCTGTTTGATCCACACATTAATCGCATAGACGATCAGGGGAAATCCAAAATATCATTAGTGTCACACAAGCATGAAGATGATGTGCTTGAGGTGGGGGGGGGGGGGGGGGGGGGGGGGGGGGGGTCCTGCTTATTCAGGAATCTCCAAATGCAGGAACACCCCGAGTTGCGTGCCTCAATCACACACTATTGTCTGCTTCTGGCACTCTGTATTGGGTTTGGACCCGTGTTGGGATTAAATTGAGGGAAATTGTAATGGGAAGCCATTTTCAGTGCATGGTGTTGAAGATTCTAAATAGGGTCATTAATGTTGGAGGATGAACATTCGTGACCGCTTGATGGGCCTAATTGTAATGGCATATTTTCAAGCTGATGAAATGTGTTAATTTGTTCATACATTGATATGGGTTTTGTCCAGGAATATGTTTGGTTCCCGACAGGGAACAGGTAGGTTACTTTCTAAATGTAATATGTTACAGTTAGTAGTTACCTGTCCCAAATTGTAATCAGTAATGTAATCAGATTACATTCAGTTACTTTTAGATTACTTTTCCCTTAAGAGGCATTAGAAGAAGACAAAAGTGAATGTTACCAATTGAACGACATCTATTGCAGGATAAATCAATGTTAAAGTTTACATAGTTGGCCATTTACTTTATGAGTTGTTTATGTAGGCTTCTTATCCCAAATTGTACATTTAAACACTAAACCTAATGTTGTCCAATTGTTTCAGTTCCTGCTTCCACTGCTGTAGAATAGAGGCACAGCCTAACAGGACAATAGCACAGTGACACTACGGTGATGGTATCTGAGACATGTATGTGACTAATCTCCGTTAAACCCAGAACAAAAGAAATCGTGGGTAATTTGGTCAGATATGTTTATGTACGGATTAATATGTGACCTACTGTCTCTTGCCCCCCCCCCCCCCCCCCCCAGACTGCATGGTGGACTGGTGGGCCCTGGGTGTGTGTCTGTTTGAGTTCCTTACCGGTGTGCCCCCCTTCAACGATGAAACCCCTCAGCTTGTCTTCCAGAATATTCTCAACAGAGGTACTTTCTTGCAGTTGTCTTTTTTATTGAGAAAATATTTAACTTTTCTGTGATATGTGGTTGTCTAACCTAGCTAGTTATCTTAATGTACTAACTAAGTCACGCTCGATAGTCTGCTCAATGACTAAAATGTAAATTATTATTATCGGTTATGTTTTCAGTGTAACATGCCTTTTACAGCAAAGTAAAATCGTGCATTTGAAAATGTTTTATAACGTTTTCTATCACCAATATTTTGTTTTTATGTTTCATTTCAGATATTCCATGGCCCGATGGTGAGGAGGAGCTATCCCAGAATTCCCGTAATGCCATAGAGATCTTAATCACCATGGACATGAACAAACGGGCTGGATTCAAAGGTAAAGGGTTTGTTTTACCAGTTTAAACAGTGATAATACCATTCCATTTGAAATGGACCATTTGGATGTATAATGATTCCATTTTTTTCTGCTACAACCATATTTGTTTTTGTTTTCTGCATCAGAACTTCGGAGCCACACTCTGTTTGCGGGTTTGGACTGGGATAACCTTCAGAACCAGACCATGCCCTTCATCCCTCAGCCAGAGGACGACACTGACACGTCATACTTTGAAGCAAGAAACACTGCACAGTACCTCGATGTCTGGCTTCAGTCTGTAGGTTTGTTCTCCAGGGTTGGGGTCAATGCCGATCAATTTAGGAAGTACACTGAAATTCCAATTCTCTTCAAATTAAAATATATATATATATATATATGAGATTTTTTTTGTGTGAATTACTGTTTTTAAATATTTGTACTGTCTGTCGACTGTCTTTTCATCCACGTAGCACCATGTTTCACTGCTCTTCTATGCACTAACTACTATGATGGAGTTCTTTAAATTAAAAAATATATATATTTGACTTTTATTTAACTAGGGCAAGTCAGTTAAGAACAAATTCTTATTTTCAATGACGACCTACCGGGGAACAGGGTTAACTGCCTTGTTCAGGAGTAGAACGACAGATTTTTACCTTGTCAGCTCGGGGATTCAATCTTGCAACCTTTCGGTTACTCGTCCTACACTCTAACCACTAGGCTACCTGCCGCCCCTACACTCTAACCACTAGGCTACCTGCCGCCTCCACACTCTAACCACTAGGCTACCTGCCGCCTCCACACTCTAACCACTAGGCTACCTGCCGCCTCCACACTCTAACCACTAGGCTACCTGCCGCCTCCACACTCTAACCACTAGGCTACCTGCCGCCTCTACACTCTAACCACTAGGCTACCTGCCGGCCCCTTCTTCATGCAACGGGTCATATACACTACATCTGTATGCGTAATCTTCACAAAATGTGTAGATTTCTTTTTAACATATTTTTATTTGACATGTTATAAATACAAATAAAACAGTTGTGTGAAGTGATAAAGTGTATTTTTTTTCTTCTGTGAAATATAAAATGAAGGAAGAAGAACACAAACATTCTGAAGGAGGAAAAGATGGGTTCGTTTTGTATTATTTCGGCTGGTAGTTTTAAAAGCAGCACTAGAACCAAACTGGGTCCCTGAAAATTGTGCACAATTCTGTACAACTTCATCCATTTCGTATGTTATTTTACGTCTTGCAAATTCGTATGATACTTTTGTGTGTGTGTGTGTGTATATATAGCGTATGTGGACACCCCTTCAAATTAGTGGATTCGGCTATTTCAGCCACACCTGGTGCTGACAGCTGTATAAAATCGAGCACACAGCCATGCAATCTCCATAGACAAACATTGGCAGTAGAATGGCCTTCCTGAAGAGCTCAGTGACTTTCAACATGACACCGTCATAGGATGCCACTTTTCCAACAAGTCAGTTCGTCAAATTTCTGCCCTGCTAGAGCTTCCCCGGTCAACTGTAAGTGCTGTTATTGGTAAGTGGAAACGTCTAGGAGCAACAATGCCTCAGCTGCAAAGTGGTAGGCCACACAAGCTCACAGAACAGGACCGCTGAATCGCGTAGTGTGTAAATATTGTCTGTCCTTGGTTGCAACACTCACTACCGCGTTCCAAACTGCCTCTGGAAGCAACGTCAGCCCAAGAAATTCGTCGGGAGCTTCATGAAATAGGTTCCCATGGCCGAGCAGCTGCACACAAGCCTAAGATCACCATGCACAATGCCAAGCATCAGCTGGAGCAGTGGAAACGCGTTCTCTGGAGTGATGAATCACACTTCACCATCTGGTAGTCCAACGGACACATCTGGGTTTGGCGGATACCAGGAGAAAGCTACCTGCCCCAAAGCATAGTGCCTACTGTAATGTTTGGTGGAGGTGGAATAATGGTCTGGGATATTTTTCATGGTTTGGGCTAGGTCCTTTAGTTTCAGTGAAGGGGAATCTTAATGCTACAGCATACAAGAACATTCTAGATGATTCTGTGCTTCCAACTTGGTGGCAACAGTTTGGGGAAGGCCCTTTCCTGTTTCAGCATGACAATGCCCCCGTGCACAAAGTGAGGTCCATACAGAAATGGTTTGTCGAGCTCGGTGTGGAAGAATTTGACTGGCCTGCACAGAGCCCTGACCTCAACCCCATTGAACACCTTTGGGATGAATTGGAACGCCGACTGCGAACCAGGCCTAATCGCCCATCATCACTATTGCTATTTTTAATCAGGGAGTCACATTGAGATTTAAACATCTATTTTTACAAGAGAGCCCTGTATACTTTATAATAAAACTTACACGTGTGTATAGAACAATATAATTCAGCACACAACAAATAAACATATTTAATAAAAGCATGTGGCTGAATGAAAGCAAGTCCCTGCAGTAATGTTCCAACATCTAGTGGAAAGCCTTCCCAGAAGAGTGGAGGCTGTTATAGAAGCAAAAGGGGGGACCAACTCCTTATGGAATGAGAAGGTCAATGAGCAGGTGTCCACATACTTTTAGTAACTTAGTGTATGTTATAAATTCCAATTTGTAAAATATTTTACGAATTTGTATGTTCACATCCCATTCTATCTCTCTAAGTGCTTGTGGTCAGATCTGTGTGAATCCCCATAAGAGGAATTTGTTTTAAGTCACACAAAAAAAAAAACATGTATTCAATTTATACTAAACAAGAATATAAAACACAACGTGACAATTTCAATGATTTTACCGCGTTACAGTTCATAAGGAAATCAGTCAATTGAAATAAATAAATTAGGCCCTAATCTATGGATTTCACATGACTGGGCAGGGGCACAGCCATGGGAGGGCGTAGGCCCACCCACTGGGGAGCCAGGCCCAGACAATCAGAATGAGTTTTTCCCCACGAAAGGGCTTTATTACAGAAAGAAATACTCAGTTTCATCAGCTGTCAAGGTGGCTGGTGCATGATGATCCCGTAGGTGAAGAAGCCTGATGTGGAGGTCCTGGGTTGGCATGGTTACACGTGGTCTGCGGTTGTGAGGCCAGTTGGATGTACTGCCAAATTCTCTAAAACAATGTTGGAGGTGGCTTATGGTAGAAAAATGAACATGCAATTCTCTGGCAACAGCTCTGGTGGACAGTGCTGCAGTCAGCATACCAATTGCACGCTCCCTCAAAACTTGAGACATCTGTGGCATTGTGTTGTGTGACAAACCTACACATTTTAGAGTGGCCTTTTATTGACCCCAGCACAAGGTGCACCTGTGTAATGATCATGCTGTTTAATCAGCTTCTTGATATGCCAGATCTGTCAGGTGGATGGATTATTGTGGCAAAGGAGAAATGCTCACTTAATAACAGGGATGTCAACAAATGTGTGCACAACATTTGAGAGAAATAAGCTTTTTGTGCGTATGGAACATTTCTGGGATCTTTTATTTAAGCTCATGAAAAATGTGACCAACACTTTTTACACGTTGCATTTATATTTTTGTTTAGTATATTCTCAATCACATGCAAACAACAATCTAAGGCAGAAAAGGAGAGAAATATTCATATTTAATAGAAAGTTTAACAAATCAATGGCTGTGAAAATATCAACTCTATAGCAAGTGTACATTTTATGATACCTACATTATTTTGATATTTATTCATATACTACATCAATACATTAGAATGCAATTAAAATATTGCACTTTTGTCAATATAATGTTCTTATCTGGTCTGTACAACTATTATTGTATACAATTTACACTAAATGAACCAAACTCCATTACATAGAAAGTATTCGAAACACATGTTAGAAGCCAAACACAACCATTGTCAGACCTCCATGGACAATGTTCCTTTACAAACAAAAAAACCCCACATTGCTACATTAAAACATACACTATGGTTCAAAAGTTTGGGGTCACTTAGAAATGTCCTTGTTTTTGAAAGAAAAGTACTTTTTTTTTGTAAATTTAAAATAACATCAAATTAATCAGAAATACAGTGTAGACATTGTTAATGTTGTAAATGACTATTGTAGCTGGAAACGGCAGGTTTTTAATGGAATATCTAAATAGACGTACAGAGGCCCATTATCAGCAACCATCACTCCTGTGTTCCAATGGCACGTTGTGTTAGCTAATCCAAGTTTTTCATTTTAAAAGGCTAATTGATCATTAGAAAACCCTTTTGCAATTAAGTTAGCACAGCTGAAAACTATTATTCTGATTAAAGAAGCAATAAAACTGGCCTTTAGACTAGTTGAGTATCTGGAGCATCAGCAATTGTGGGTTCGATTACAGGCTCAAAATGGCCAGAAACAAAGACCTTTCTTCTGAAACTCGTCAGTCTATTCTTGTTCTGAGAAATGAAGGCTATTCCATGCGAGAAATTGCCAAGAAACTGAAGATCTCGTACAACTCTGTGTACTATTCCCTTCACAGAACAGCGCAAACTGGCTCTAACTAGAATAGAAAGAGGAGTGGGAGGCTCCTGTGCACAACTGAGCAAGAGGACAAGTAGTTTAAGAAACAGACGCCTCAAAAGTCCTCAACTGTTAGCTTCATTAAATAGTACCTGCAAAATAGCAGTCTCAACGTCAACAGTGAAGAGGCGACTCCGGGATGCTGGCCTTCAGGCAGAGTTGCAAAGAAAAAGCCATATCTCAGACTGGCCAATAAAAATAAAACATTAAGATGGGCAAAAGAACACAGACACTGGACAGAGGAAGATTGGAAAAAAGTGTTATGGACAGACTAATCTAAGTTTGAGGTGTTCAGATCACAAAGAAGAACATTTGTGAGAAGCAGATTTTTTTTTAAAGAAGCTGAAGGAGTGCTTGACGCCATCAGTGAAGCATGGTGGAGGCGATGTGATGGTCTGGGGGTGCTTTGGTGGTGTTAAAGTGGGAGATTTGTACAGGGTAAAATGGATCTTGAAGAAGGAAGGCTATCACTCCATTTTGCAACACCATTCCATACCCTGTGGACGGCGTTTAATCGGAGCCAATTTCCTCCTACAACAGGACAATGACCCAAAGCACAGCTCCAAACTATGCAAGAACTATTTAGGGAAGAAGCAGTCAGCTGGTATTCTGTCTATAATGGAGTGGCCAGCACAGTGACTGGATCTCAACCCTAGTGGGCTGTTGTGGGAGCAGCTTGACCGTATGGTACGTAAGAAGTGCCCATCAAGCCAATTCAATTTGTGGGAGGTGCTTCAGGAAGCATGGGGTGAAATCTCTTCAGATTACCTCAACAAATTGACAACTAGATTACTAAAGGTCTACAAGGCTGTAATTGCTGCAAATGGAGGATTCTTTGATGAAAGCAAAGTTTGAAGGACACAATTATTATTTCAATTTTAACCTTGTCAACATCTTGACTATATTTCCTATTCATTTTGCAACTCATTTCAAGTATGTTTTCATGGAAAACAAGGACATTTCTAAGTGACCCACAAACTTTTGAACGGTAGTGTACATTAAAAAATATATGCTATGAACAAATATGAAGTTCAAGTCATCATCAAAAAAAGAACAATGTATTTGAATTGTTGTATTTATTTAATTTTATTTATTTATTGATGTATTTATCAAAACTATTCAACTTTTTCTCTCTTTTTCTCTTGTTTGAGGTGGTGTTCAATTAGCGTTTCACATCTTTATTTTTTCTCCGAATTTGGACCAACACTACAATTTTTAGTAGTACTCCCTGACGAAGGCCATGCAGCCGAAACGCGTCGGTTTTTAAACAACTTTGTTTCTATTGAACGTGCCATACTAATAAAGGCATTTTAATTAATTATATGAAGAGTGCCTTGGTCCTCCTTTCTTTTTGATGACCAATTTACACCTTTTACCAAAGAGCACCTTCTATCTACCAAAATATACTATAGTGTACCTTAGTAGCGCTTCCCTTCCTCCTCTTTCTACTACAATTTTTACGTTTGAGATGTTTTACTCGAATAAACAGAACTACAGTACATTTTAGCAGACGCTCGTATCCAGAGCAATTAGGGGTTAAATGCATAGCACCGGCTCTGGTATTTCAACCAGCAACCTTCCGGTCACTAGCACAACATTCTTAAGCGCTAGGCTACCTGTCACCCCCAAGTACTGTATACGGCTACATTGGTGAGGCACCTTATATCATGAGTTGATTCATTTTTATATATACACAAATTAAGTGTATAAAAGCCAATCCGATATTAAAAAATTATACTTATTCTGAACCATTCACATCCTAGCAGTAATGTACAACCAAAAACTAGACAATAAAGTCTTAATTTTCATTTAATATTATAAATAATATATTAACACATTTTCAAGATTTAAGTGTACCTTTCCACAAATACATTATTATATATATACACACTTATCTACCTAGCGTTATCACCATATATTAGCAGCCTGAGCAACTATTATGATATATGGCGTAAGGTTTCTGTTGCAGTTATGTCCATTTGCAGGACAAGTTGGATAGTTCTTATAATGCTGTAAGACAAGGGATGGGCAACTGGCGGGGAGACCCGCGGGCCTCCCCCCCTTTTGTAGGCCCGCGGACCAATTTGACCGATAAAAAGAAAACGTACTGTTGAGAGTTAGAATAGTAGAATACATAAGCTGCGATTTCGACATTCGGTTTTTGTTGTGCATCAGCAGTCACTCAATAAGCCCAGGTCAGATAAATGTTTTTACATTGGTAAGTTAGTCTAGTGGCCAGCTAACTTGTAGTAAACATAGTCAAATTACTAACTGGGGTGGGGCCCACTGATCATCAGTCATATTTAAAACGGCAACATTTTCTTTACGCCCCGTGGCAAAATATGCAGAATTGCAGGAAATTAAGTTTAAAACGTTAAAAAAAAAATTATCTTCGCTGTCAGGAGACGGACCGCTAAAAAGGGGAGTTTCGTTTTTTTCCCCTCCTGGACCACACCCCCATCAAAGTTGCCGATACGTGCCGTAAGATGTACGGAATAGTTGCAATAAAAGAACCTATACTCAACATACACAACCAATAACTTTACCGCCCAAGTTAAATAATCATCATTTCTTCAGAGCAAAACAGAAAGTACTAATGTAGTACAGTAGTTGTATACATGATTATAAAAGCTGCAGTTCAATTCACATTTCTCTTTTGATTTCAATTGTAGTGCCAGTGGGTTGTGATAAGTCCCCCAAACTCACTACTCCTAGTGCCATCTTCATAGTGCAAAAGCTAGAGTTACAGAGGTGCGGGTGGGAAAGCGGAAGGGTGGTTACGGCCTTTACCCAACCCAGAGACTGTTGAGAGAGCTCTCATCGTCGCTCTGTGTCTTTGGGACGGGAGACTTTTCAGTTGATTCGTCTAAAAGTGGGGACAAGACTCAATGTTAGAAAGCATTTTTACTCAGTTCAAGTCATACTTTTGATAGAGTTATCAACACAATGTGGTCTCAGAGCATTTCGTATTATTCTGTACGTAAACACTCCAGTTAGTATGATATGTTACATTTCGTATGGTACAGTGCATTCGTAAAGTATTCAGACCCCTTAACTTTTTTCACATTTTGTTACATTACAGCCTTATTCTAAAATGGATTAAATAAAGAAAAATCCTCAGAAATCTACACACAATACCCCATAATGACAAATTCAAAAACAGGTTTTCAAATGTTACAATTTAAAAAAAACAGGAATACCTTATTAACAAAGCCTTCAGGAAGTATTCAAACTTTTTCAAAATGTTGTTAGATTACAGCCTTATTCTAAAATTGATGAAATAGTTATTTTTCTCCTCATCAATCTACACACAATACCCCATAAGGACAAAGCAAATACAGCTTTTTAGAAATGTTTGCTAATTTATATAAAAAAAATAAAAAAAAGACTAGCAGTTATTGTAGAATATCCCCATCTTGCTATAGAATTACCTTCTCTTACGTTGAAGATATAGGCGGATGAGCCACTGCACCACAAACGGCCATGCCACAGCAAAGGCAACAGCGCTAGGAGACACGTCAAAAGGCCACCAGGATGGTTTCTAGAGGATGAAAATGCATATTCTGAATACTAGAGAAGTACATTTCCTGAAGAAGATGTGGTGCGCTTGCTAGATTGTTTAAAAAGTATTTCAGTTTTGAAATAAGTCCCAGTAGTGCTAATGAGTGCAGTAGTAATGGTGGTGACTGATTATAGTTGGAAAAAGTAGGTATATGGAAAAATTGATTGATTTGGCTATTGACTGATTGATTAAGTAATTGATTGAATGGATAGGGTAGCCTAAACATGTGAAAGTTGGTTTGATGTCTCTAGCTTGAACAGTTCAAGAGTTACTGTTGGCGAGTTATTTTATGCAAATGTATGCTAATTTAAACTGATTTAAGGGATGGATCATTTACATAATCTATATATATTCATGAAGTGGTTCCATCATCCTGAAGTTGTTGTTTTGGAGTGTCTAGTCTCGAATGGTTGGAAAGCAGTGCCACTGTGAATATCTACCTGTCATTGTCGCCATTGACTCTAATTGCAAACTGTTAAATAGTTACAGTTACAAAAGTATTAATAGTATTAAAAATAAATATCATTTGATAAGCAATTTTAAGGTCAGTCTGAACATCTCAACGTTGGTCTGATGTTGATAGCTTGAACGGTGACATATCAAGACTCATCTCCATTTTCGACCATTCAAGAGTCTATGGTCATTGACTTGCATTGAGTTTAATGCAAATATGGTTGTACTACAACAACAAAAAAGTATTTAAATAGTATTTAAAATATATATATATTTCTCAAGCAACTTGTAGACGGTCTGTCTGAACATTCTAAAGTTGGTTTAGTGTTAACGGCTCAAGCGGTGTTAAGCATTAGAGTGAGTGGAATAATAATACTAATTAGACTGTGTAAAAAATCTGGACTTGTGCTTTCAACAAACACACCTAATAAATACTTCCCTCTTTACATATCTCACAATGTCCCCGAAAAGAAAATAATCTGTATTCTGAATCACAATACATGTATGTGTGAAAATACAAAGGGCATGTTCAGTCTATGAGCATGTGTTCAGTCTATGAGCATGTGTTCAGTCTATGACCATGTGTTCAGTCTATGACCATGTGTTCAGTCTATGAGCATGTGAACAGTCTATGACCATGTGAACAGTCTATGACCATGTGAACAGTCTATGACCATGTGTTCAGTCTATGACCATGTGAACAGTCTATGACCATGTGAACAGTCTATGACCATGTGAACAGTCTATGACCATGTGAACAGTCTATGACCATGTGTTCAGTCTATGACCATGTGAACAGTCTATGACCATGTGAACAGTCTATGACCATGTGAACAGTCTATGACCATGTGTTCAGTCTATGACCATGTGAACAGTCTATGACCATGTGAACAGTCTATGACCATGTGAACAGTCTATGACCATGTGTTCAGTCTATGACCATGTGAACAATCTATGACCATGTGTTCAGTCTATGACCATGTGAACAGTCTATGACCATGTGAACAGTCTATGACCATGTGAACAGTCTATGACCATGTGAACAGTCTATGACCATGTGTTCAGTCTATGAGCATGTGTTCAGTCTATGACCATGTGAACAGTCTATGACCATGTGTTCAGTCTATGAGCATGTGTTCAGTCTATGACCATGTGAACAGTCTATGACCATGTGAACAGTCTATGACCATGTGAACAGTCTATGACCATGTCCTCAGTCTATGACCTTGTGTTCAGTCTATGACCATGTGAACAGTCTATGACCATGTGTTCAGTCTATGACCATGTGAACAGTCTATGACCATGTCCTCAGTCTATGACCATGTGTTCAGTCTATGACCATGTGAACAGTCTATGAGCATGTGTTCAGTCTATGACCATGTGAACAGTCTATGACCATGTCCTCAGTCTATGACCATGTGTTCAGTCTATGACCATGTGAACAGTCTATGACCATGTGTTCAGTCTATGACCATGTGAACAGTATATGACCATGTGTTCAGTCTATTACCATGTGTTCAGTCTATGAGCATGTGTTCAGTCTATGACCATGTGAACAGTCTATGACCATGTGTTCAGTCTATGACCATGTGTTCAGTCTATGACCATGTGAACAGTCTATGACCATGTGAACAGTCTATGACCATGTGTTCAGTCTATGACCATGTGAACAGTCTATGACCATGTGTTCAGTCTATGACCATGTGTTCAGTCTATGACCATGTGTTCAGTCTATGAGCATGTGTTCAGTCTATGACCATGTGAACAGTCTATGACCATGTCCTCAGTCTATGACCATGTGTTCAGTCTATGACCATGTGAACAGTCTATGACCATGTGTTCAGTCTATGAGCATGTGTTCAGTCTATGACCATGTGAACAGTCTATGACCATGTCCTCAGTCTATGACCATGTGTTCAGTCTATGACCATGTGAACAGTCTATGACCATGTGTTCAGTCTATGACCATGTGAACAGTCTATGACCATGTGAACAGTCTATGACCATGTCCTCAGTCTATGACCATGTGTTCAGTCTATGACCATGTGAACAGTCTATGACCATGTGTTCAGTCTATGACCATGTGAACAGTCTATGACCATGTGAACAGTCTATGACCATGTGAACAGTCTATGACCATGTGTTCAGTCTATGACCATGTGAACAGTCTATGACTATGTGAACAGTCTATGACCATGTGTTCAGTCTATGACCATGTGAACAGTCTATGACCATGTGAACAGTCTATGACCATGTGTTCAGTCTATGACCATGTGTTCAGTCTATGACCATGTGAACAGTCTATGACCATGTGAACAGTCTATGACCATGTGAACAGTCTATGACCATGTGAACAGTCTATGACCATGTGTTCAGTCTATGACCATGTGATCTGAGTCCAACACAAACAATGACAGACAGAAAAGCCAGTGCACCGTACCATACTACCCTTCTTTGCCAGGGGTGATGATGGGTATGGTAGAGCCAATGACTAGGAAACAAAAGAGAGAAGAAAGGAACACAACAACGTTCATTACATTACTTCCTCAACTAAATAGTTACAGTTCATCTTGGACCAAAATCATCTTAGACCAAAATCA
The DNA here is from genome assembly GCF_016432855.1 of Salvelinus namaycush. Classification (NCBI taxonomy): domain Eukaryota; kingdom Metazoa; phylum Chordata; class Actinopteri; order Salmoniformes; family Salmonidae; genus Salvelinus; species Salvelinus namaycush. The sequence goes on from NC_052339.1 coordinate 33,597,406, forward strand.
TCTTAGACCAAAATCATCTTAGACCAAAATCATCTTAGACCAAAATCATCTTGGACCAAAATCATCTTAGACCAAAATCATCTTGGACCAAAATCATCTTGGACCAAAATCATCTTGGACCAAAATCATCTTAGACCAAAACCATCTTAGACCAAAATCATCTTGGACCAAAATCATCTTGGACCAAAATCATCTTGGACCAAAATCATCTTGGACCAAAACCATCTTAGACCAAAATCATCTTGGACCAAAATCATCTTGGACCAAAATCATCTTGGACCAAAATCATCTTGGACCAAAATCATCTTGGACCAAAATCATCTTAGACCAAAATCCTGACCCTTTGAGCATGAATAAAAGGCATGAGAGCAAGCAATAGGTGGAAGTACCACATGACAGCATGTTTGTCATGGGGTTATTAGATCCCTTTTAGCAGTAGTTACTATCTAATCAGGCTGTGTAATCGTTTCCAAATGGAATGTGGGTCTCTGGTCTCTGACCTGGGATGCAGTGAGGGCCTCCAGTGTGTGCAGTCTCTCCAGGACACTCTGCATGTCCTCCTGCAGTCTGGCCAGCGCCACTACGATCTGTTCATTCAGACTGCCTCCTGTTGCTCCCGCTCCACCCCATCGTTCCCCGTCCCCTCCGCTACCCAGGAAGGGCCCCTGGGCCTCTAGGCCGTGCCCTGAAGACCTGGAGCCTATAAACAAATATAGGAGACACAGAGAGGTGTGAACACTGACATATACTTCTAGAGAAATAAGAACGGGCCTAAACACACACACACACACACACACACACACACACACACACACACACACACACACACACACACACACACACACACACACACACACACACACACACACACACACACACACACACACACACACACACACACCTTACCTCGTTCTCTCCTATCGACCCTATCTGTATTCAGTCTTTGTCTCTGAGAGGCCCCTCCACTAGTCTCCCCATCCTCCCCGCCACACTGGATGCCCTTGGGTGGGCCCTGGGGGTCCTCAGGGGTCCCACACGGTGCCTCGGCGGGCCCCTCCTGATCGGACAGAGGGCTGTGGCTCTCCCCCTGCTCTTCCTCATCCAGCTCCAGACAGCGGTCAGTGTGTGCCTCAGAGCCCTGGACCAAACACACATACAAGAGGATTTGGAAATGCTGCATATACTGTGTGTGTACTTGTTTTGTCTGTGCTTGTCTGAACTCTGTGTGTGTAAGTATATATGTGTGTGTGTGTGTGTGTGTGTGTGTGTGTGTGTGTGTGTGTGTGTGTGTGTGTGTGTACTCTTACCTCTTCCAGGCCAAACTGGTCCATAGAGTCACAGTAGACCTCGCTGTCTGAGTCACTGGTCACATGACGGGGCCAGGATACATCCAGATCTATAGGAATAGATAGCACAATGTCCCATACAGGTCAGCTTCGACTCTTAGCCATATGGGAACCTTCCTTCAGAGAGATGTTTGTGCTAGCAGGACCCATTAAGAAGCAACACAAATGTAAACAGTGCAGAGGCCTTTGGTGTGCCATTAGCATTATATAGTACCAGTCAAAAGTTTGGGCACACCTACTCATTCAAAGGTTTTTCTTTATTTTTACTATTTTCTACATTGTAGAATAATAGTGAAGACATCAAAACTATGAAATAACACATATGGAATCATGTTGTAACCAAAAAAGTGTGTTATTTTGTAGTTTTGATGCCGATTTGGACATATTTGTATAAAAGACTGAACATACTGAGCTCCATGTACATTTGTGTAAATATATTAAATATTAACGTATATGATGAAATATTAGGTATGTACCTTTATGATTTATATTTACCTGATTGAGATATATTCATTTGTTGTTAGTGTACATTAGTCCCCCCCCCCCCCCCCCCCCCCCTTGCCCATTCATTGTACTGTGTTAAGTGTGTTAGGATAAAGGCAGGAAGTTGGGCCTTCGGGGGAGGGAGTCCTTGCTAGACGCGGGAGCGGTATAGTTTTTTGACCATACAGACAGATCATATCAAGTAATCTATGCTTTAAGTTGATTGGAGAATCATTTCCTTGTTAGATATAAGAAGAATACACATTTTTGTTGCACCATATCCCTGGATGTCATTGAATGTTTGGCCGTTTGGAAACCTTGGACTGTATGCGTAGGAAACAGCTCCGCTTCAGGCTTGGGCAGTGGCTACGGTAAAGAGGAAAGGAAGCCACTACAACTATTATTCTACAATGTAGAAAATAGTAAAAAATAAAGAAAAAACCCTTGAATGAGTCGGTGTGTCAAAAAATGTTGACTGGTACAGCATGTGTTCCACATTCCAAACGCAAACCTTTCTCAAGGTGATCATTGATTGGATGAGAAGAGATTGTTCGAGGTCCACTGGCCCCAGACCAGAACAGCTTTTAGGGGGATAATGTCACGGCAACCCATCAGAGCAGGGAGTCTGTGTCTGTTCCCAGGAAAGTGCAGAGTTGCAACAGCTCTGGGAGTAAAGCTGAGCAGCTTAATAAGATCACATGGCCAAGAATCCACGAGGACAACCGTCCACTAGGGTGCTGAGTATCCATTTTGAAACCTTTTTTTTTAGCCATCTAGTTAATGGACGATCTGGATTAGGCCTATAACACCTGCTTCTTGTTCTAGACAGTAATGTTGATATTCAGCATACTAGATATCAATGGCAAACATGAATTGTATCCAAATTCAAGCCTCAGTTCTGTTGTAACAGACAACTCTAGGCCTGATATACACTGTAATAGGTAAGTCTATGTACATTACAATCATAAAGTACTAATAATCATGCACCTGATTGGTTGGTTTCTACCTTGTTCTACAGTGCCTGAGATACCGATTGGTTACCACAGGGAAAGAGTATCTACCTTTTTGTGTTTACAATAAATAGTATGATAGGCTCTTGAAATGCGCAAATTTACAATTTACAATCCTGTGGCCCATTGGATAAAATAATTTTATAGCCCATGGGCATAGGGAACTCAAACCTTCAGCCATGGTAATGTGTGCACAACATTCTAACTAACAAGACGGACTACAGTACGTCACTGTTGTCAACGCAACATTAAGTGCTACCCAGAGACGAGTTGGGCCACCTTTAAGAATATTGTTCTAGTCCTAGACATTCAGTTAAATATGAAATATCCCCCATGTGATGTTAACTGAGAGATAACAACTCTCTGAACACACGGGTCTGGTGGTCCCCACCTGCGTGGTGGCCGTTGACCTGGACATGGGGCTCCAGGGGCAGGGTGCTGCTCAAGAGGCCCTCCTCTGAGTCCTCACTGTTCAGCGCAGCCTTGGAGGTGTGGGTCCCATTGGAAAAGTGGCTCATCCCGTTCCTCACATTACCTTCGGACAGGGGGACTTTAGGTCTCCTGGATGAGCCCTTTTTCTTTGACTTTTCACTTGCTGAAAGACATTTTCTCAATATATTATTAGAAGAAGATGTTTTCCTGCTTAACGGTTTCCTGTTTTGTTTGTTATTGTTATTTTCTTGTTCTAATGTTTGACAACATACCTTTTTTCACCTCCTTTATCTCCGCAATTTCTTCTGCTTCTACTTCAATTTCATCTTCCTCATCAAACTCGAACTCCTCTTCCTCCCCCTGTTCCTTCACTGCCATGACTTTGGGCTTTGGAGGCTCAACCGCCGGTCTGGGTGGCCGTGTCTCCAAAGTGCCATTCATTTCCATTGTCCTAATGATGCTCCTTGTGACACTTTTTGAAGGTGCTGATGCAATCATGGTCCCAAAACCTGTGGCATAGAAACAACTGTGTTACAATGATATAGAAGTAAAACTGTATGTTACTGCTAGTTTAATTTACCCAAACAAGGAAATATACAAGGAGATATACTAGGAGATACACTAGGAGATATACTAGGAGAAATACTAGGAGATATACTAGGAGATATACTAGGAGATATACCAGGAGATATACTAGGAGATATACCAGGAGATATACTAGGAAATATACTAGGAGATATACCAGGAGATATACCAGGAGATATACCAGGAGGTATACCAGGAAATATACCAGGAGATACACTAGGAGATATACTAGGATAAATACTAGGAGATATACCAGGAGATATACTAGGAGATATACCAGGAGATATACTAGGAGATATACTAGGAGATATACTAGGAGATATACCAGGAGATATACTAGGAGATATACTAGGAGATATACTAGGAAATATACCAGGAGATATACTAGGAGTTATACGAGGAGATATACTCGGAGATATACTAGGAGATACACTACATAACCAAAGTATGTGGACACCTGCTCGTCGAACATCTCATTCCAAAATCATGGGCATTAATATGGAGTTGGTCCTCCCCTTTGCTGCTATAACAGCCTCCACTCTTCAGGGAAGGCTTTCTACTAGATGTTGGAACATTGCTGTGGGGACTTGCTTCCATTCAGCCACAAGAGCATTAGTGAGGTTGGGAAATAATGTTGGGCGATTAGGCCTGGCTCACAGTCGGCGTTCCAATTCATCCCAAAGGTGTTCGATGTGGTTGAGGTCAGGGCTCTGTGCAGGCCAATCAAGTTCTTCCACACCGAGCTCGACAAACCATTTCTGTATGGACCTTGCTTTGTCCACGGGGGCATTGTCATGCTGAAACAGGAAAGGGCCTTCCCCAAACTGTTGCCACAAAGTTGGAAGCACAGAATCATCTAGAATGTCATTGTATGCTGTAGCATTAAGATTTCCCTTCCCTGGAACTAAGGGGCCCGAACCATGAAAAACAGCCCCAGACCATTATTCCTCCTCCACCAAACTTTACAGTTGGCACTATACATTTGGGCAGGTAGAGTTCTCCTGGCATCCGCCAAACCCAGATTTGTCCATTGGACTGCCATAAGGTGAAGAAGCGTGATTCATCTGTCCAGAGAAGATGTTTCCAGTGCTCCAGAGTCCAATGGCGGGGAGTTTTACACCCCTCCAGCCGACGCTTGGTATTGGGCATGGTGATCTTACGCTTGTGTGCGTGCGGCTGCTCGGCCATGGAAACCCATTTCATGAAGCTCCCGAGATCAGTTCTTGCTTCCAGAGGCAGTTTGGAACTCGGTAGTGCGTGTTGCAACCAAGTACAGATCATTTTTACGTGCCACGCGCTTCAGCACTCAGCGGTCCCGTTCTGTGAGCTTGTGTGGCCTACCACTTCACGGCTGAGCCATTGTTGCTCCTAGACATTTCCACTTCACAATAAAAGCACTTACAGTTGACCGGGGCAGCTCTTGCAGGGCATACATTTGATGAACTGACTTGTTGGAAAGGTGGCTTCCTACCGTATGACGGTGCCACGTTGAAAGCTCTTATGTAAGGCCATTCTACTGCCAATGTTTGTCCATGGAGATTGCATGGCTGTGTGCTCGATTTTATACACCTGTCAGCAACGGGTGTGGCTATATTCGAATCCACTAATTTGAAGGGGTGTCCACATACTTTTGTATATACAGAGCATTCAGAAAGTATTCAGATCCCTTGACTTTTTCCACATTTTGTTACGTTACAGCCTTATTATTCTAACATGGATTAAATAGTTTTTTCCCCTCATCAATATACACACAATAGCCCATTATGACAAAGCTAAAACAGTATTTAGACATTTTGCAAATGTATTAAAAATAAAACACTAATATATAATTTACATAAGTATTCAGACCCTTTACTCAGTACTTTGTTGAAGCACCTTTGGCAGCGATTACAGCCTCGAGTATTATTGGGTATGACGCTACAAGCTTGATACACCTGTATTTGGGGAGTTTCTCCCATTCTTCTCTGCAGATCCTCTCGAGCTCTGTCAGGTTGGATGGGAAGCGTTGCTGCACAGCTATTTTCAGGTCTCTCCAGAGATGTTAGATCAGGTTCAAGTCTGGGATCTGGCTGGGCCACTCAAGGAAATTCAGAGATTTGTCCCGAAGCCACTCCTGCGTTGTCTTGTCTGTGTGGTTAGGGTCGTTGTCGAAGGTGAACCTTCGCCCCAGTCTGAGGTCCTGAGCGCTCTGGAGTAGGCTTTCATCAAGGATCTCTCTGTACTTTGCTCCGTTCATCTTTCCCTCACTCCTGACTAGTCTCCCAGTCCCTGCCGCTGAAAAACATCCCCACAGCATGATGCTGCCACCACCATGCTTCACCGTAGGGATGGTGCCAGGTTTCCTCCAGACGTAGAGCTTGGCATTCAGGCCAAAGAGTTCCATCTTGGTTTCATCAGACCAGAGAATCTTGTTTCTCATGGTCTGAGAGTCCTTTAGGTGCCTTTTAACAAACTCCAAGTGGGCTGGCATGTGCCTTTTACTGAGGAGTGGCTTCCGTCTGGCCACTCTACCATAAAGGCCTAATTTGTGGAGTACTGCAGAGATGGTTGTCCTTCTGGAAGGTTCTCCCTTCTCCACAGAGGAACTCTGGAGCTCTATCAGAGTGACCATCGGGTTCTTGGTCACATCCCTGAACAAGGCCCTTCTCCACCGATTGCTCAGTTTGGCCAGGCGGCCAGCTCTAGGAAGAGTCTTGTTGGTTCCAAGCTTCTTCAATTTAACAATGATGGTGGCCAATGTGTTATTTGGGACCTTCAATGATGCAGAAACTATTTGGTACCCTTCCCCAATCATGCCTTCCAAATCATGTCCAATCAATTGATTTTACCACAGTTTGACTCCAATCAAGTTGTTAGAAACATCTCAAGGATGATCAATGGAAACAGGATGCACCTCAGCTACATTCCGAGTCGCATAGCAAAGGGCCTGAATACTTATGTAAATCAGATATTATTATAGATTTGTTTATATACATTTGCTAAAATGTCTAAAAAGCTGTTTTCGCTAAGTCATTATGGGATATTGTGGTGTCATTATGGGGTATTGTGATGTCATTATGGTGTATTGTGATGTCATTATGGGGTATTGTGATGTCATTATGGGGCATTGTGATGTCATTATGGGGTATTGTGATGTCATTATGGGGTATTGTGTGTAGATTGATGAGGACATGTTTGTATTTGATCCATTTTTGTCACGACTTCCGCCGAAGTTGCTCTCCTTGTTCGGGCTGCGTTCGGCGGTCGACGTCACCGGTTTTCTAGCCGCCACCGATCCACGTTTCATTTTCCATTTGTTATGTCTTTATTGTACACACCTGGTTTCCATTTTATTATTATTGTTCCCTATTTAACCCTCTGGTTCCCACATGGTTTTGTGCGTGTTTGTTACTTGCGAAGTTGTCACGTTATTCTTGTGAGCTGGATATTCTTTCCCTGCGTGGAATTAGTTTGTGGTTTTTGAGTAAAGTGACATTTATTACTCATCTCTGTGTCCTGCGCCTGACTCCGTCCTACCTGCTGCACATAGACACTTGACAATTTTAGAATAAGGCTGTAACGTAACAAAATGTGGGAAAAGGGCTGAATACTTTCCGAATGCACTGTATATTATATACCGGGAGACGTACCGGGAGACGTACCGGGAGACGTAGCGGGAGACGTACAGGGAGACGTACAGGGAGACGTACCGGGAGACGTAGCGGGAGACGTACCGGGAGACGTACCGGGAGACGTAGCGGGAGACGTACCGGGAGACGTAGCGGGAGACGTAGCGGGAGACGTACCGGGAGACGTACCGGGAGACGTACCGGGAGACGTACCGGGAGACATAGCGGGAGACGTACCGGGAGACGTACCGGGAGACGTACCGGGAGACGTACCGGGAGACGTACCGGGAGACGTACCGGGAGACGTAGCGGGAGACATAGCGGGAGACGTACCGGGAGACATAGCGGGAGACATACCGGGAGACATAGCGGGAGACATAGCGGGTGACATAGCGGCAGACATAGCGGGAGACGTACCGGGAGACATAGCGGGAGACGTACCGGGAGACGTAGCGGGAGACATAGCGGGAGACGTAGCGGGAGACGTAGCGGAAGATGTACCGGGAGACATACCGGGAGACATACCGGGAGATATACCGGGAGACATAGCGGGAGATAAGTTCTAATTTAACCAAACTATGAGATCTAAAGCTAAAATATATTTTTAAACCTATTTATACTGAACTACAACATCAGACATAACTAAAATGATCCGGGAATTGTGGGTAAATACACATCTATAGACTTGCCTTGAAGTTGCCGAGCAAATTTAGTCAAACGGGCTGAGTACACGATAGAAATGTATAGGTTAAAATGGAAGACATGCCAAATAAAATAAAATCAAATTCATATGAAATCAAATTAGATTAAAAAGGTAGTGACAGTACCTGCAGACAGGTCGGACACCTGATTTATGTGTTTTTTCTCTTGCACCTGTTCATAGAAGGGGCCCAACACCAGCAGCAGCTGCTCTACCTCAGCTGTACAGGGCATGCCCTCTAGGATCTGTTGTTTAAACACGACGACAAAAACATTTAGTTCCCTCTGACGTACACTGACATCCAGGCCATCCTGTCTGAACGTCATTTAGACAGATTTTCATCAACAAAATGATCCACCTCTGGGTTGGGAGTCAATTCCTTCTTAACTTAATTGAACTCAGGAAATTTCAATTCAAGAATAGAATTCCGCTTGCTTCCTGGACTCATCAACAACCTATCAGAATACCCGCCAACACTGGTATGCTGACCTCTGAATTGACATTCATATCCATTCAAGACAAAAACACTTACCAGCTTCAATTCATCAACATAAGCAGTCATTGCCTCTTCCTTGGGCATTTCTCCCAGATCATTCCATGCATCCCTAAATAGACAGAACAAGATGTTTGAAATAACACCTACACTGACAGTTCCCTACCTAGAGTTTAATGCCTCTTCCAAGTGATAACACAGGTTAACAGAATATATAGAATATATACTGTATTCTATACTATCTACTGTATCTTAGTCTATGCCACTCTGTCATTGCTCATCCATATATTTATACATTCTCATTCCATTCTTTTACTTAGATTTGTGTGTATTAGGTAGTTGTTGTGGAATTGTTAGATTACATGTTAGATATTGCTGCACTGTCAAAACTAGAAGCACAAGCATTTCGCTACACTCGCAATAACATCTGCTAACCCGTATGTATGTGACCAATAAAATGTGATTTGAGTTAAGTTACCAGTAACAGAAACAACTGCTTATATGGATCTTGGATATTGTGATCCAGTTGCTTTAAATTCTTTAACTCTTAGACATAATGGACATTCTCATAGGAGTCGTGACCAGCACGTAAAGTCATTATTGTTGAGATCATCGTGTCATTTGTTATCAGCAGAGAGTCTCCACTTGGTCAATGACCCAGACGCTCATTAACCTAAAGCAGCAGCTGGCTTGCCAACAAGTAAGGCTTAGTAAAGCAATATCAGTCTAAAAGTATAATAGTTAAACCGATTTATAAACAGCTGCAGTGTCATTTCTAAAAGAGGATTCCCTCAGTGGCGAGATCTTCTATAAAAAAAAAATGATATATATATATGTACAAACAAGTAAAAACAGTCAACTGCCGCCAAGTGGGTAAAAGGTGACATGACATATCATGCCTCTTCAGCACAACGGGTCCAGAGTTTATCAGACAAAATGTGGCAATAAGAAAGTTAACTGCAAGGACTTACAGTACAGACAAATCTCTGTCGTCGTTAGAAGACCCTATTTGAGTTTACATTACCATTTGACTTAGACCCTATTTGAGTTTGCATTACCATTTGACTTAGACCCTATTTGAGTTTGCATTACCATTTGACTTTGACCCTATTTGAGTTTGCATTACCATTTGACTTAGACCCTATTTGAGTTTGCATTACCATTTGACTTAGACCCTATTTGAGTTTGCATTACCATTTGACTTTGACCCTATTTGAGTTTGCATTACCATTTGACTTAGACCCTATTTGAGTTTGCATTACCATTTGACTTAGACCCTATTTGAGTTTGCATTACCATTTGACTTAGACCCTATTTGAGTTTGCATTACCATTTGACTTTGACCCTATTTGACTTTGCATTACCATTTGACTTAGACCCTATTTGAGTTTGCATTACCATTTGACTTAGACCCTATTTGAGTTTGCATTACCATTTGACTTAGACCCTATTTGAATCCTACTGGTCGGTTTGCATTACCATTTGACTTTGACCCTATTTGAATCCTACTGGTCGGTTTGCATTACCATTTGACTTTGACCCTATTTGAGTTTGCATTACCATTTGACTTTGACCCTATTTGAGTTTGCATTACCATTTGACTTAGACCCTATTTGAATCCTACTGGTCGGTTTGCATTACCATTTGACTTTGACCCTATTTGAATCCTACTGGTCGGTTTGCATTACCATTTGACTTTGACCCTATTTGAATCCTACTGGTCGGTTTACATTACCATTTGACTTTGACCCTATTTGAATCCTACTGGTCGGTTTGCATTACCATTTGACTTTGACCCTATTTGAATCCTACTGGTCGGTTTGCATTACCATTTGACTTTGACCCTATTTGAGTTTGCATTACCATTTGACTTTGACCCTATTTGAGTTTGCATTACCATTTGACTTAGACCCTATTTGAATCCTACTGGTCGGTTTGCATTACCATTTGACTTTGACCCTATTTGAATCCTACTGGTCGGTTTGCATTACCATTTGACTTTGACCCTATTTGAATCCTACTGGTCGGTTTACATTACCATTTGACTTTGACCCTATTTGAATCCTACTGGTCGGTTTGCATTACCATTTGACTTTGACCCTATTTGAATCCTACTGGTCGGTTTACATTACCATTTGACTTAGACCCTATTTGAATCCTACTGGTCTGTTTGCATTACTATTTGACTTTGACCCTATTTGAATCCTACTGGTCTGTTTACATTACCATTTGACTTAGACCCTATTTGAATCCTACTGGTATGTTTGCATTACCATTTGACTTAGACCCTATTTGAATCCTACTGGTCTGTTTACATTACCATTTGACTTAGACCCTATTTGAATCCTACTGGTCTGTTTACATTACCATTTGACTTAGACCCTATTTGAATCCTACTGGTCGGTTTGCATTACCATTTGACTTAGACCCTATTTGAATCCTACTGGTCTGTTTGCATTACCATTTGACTTAGACCCTATTTGAATCCTACTGGTCGGTTTGCATTACCATTTGACTTAGACCCTATTTGAATCCTACTGGTCGGTTTGCATTACCATTTGACTTAGACCCTATTTGAATCCTACTGGTCGGTTTGCATTACCATTTGACTTAGACCCTATTTGAATCCTACTGGTCTGTTTACATTACCATTTGACTTAGACCCTATTTGAATCCTACTGGTCTGTTTACATTACCATTTGACTTAGACCCTATTTGAATCCTACTGGTCGGTTTGCATTACCATTTGACTTAGACCCTATTTGAATCCTACTGGTCGGTTTGCATTACCATTTGACTTAGACCCTATTTGAATCCTACTGGTCGGTTTGCATTACCATTTGACTTAGACCCTATTTGAATCCTACTGGTCGGTTTGCATTACCATTTGACTTAGACCCTATTTGAATCCTACTGGTCGGTTTGCATTACCATTTGACTTAGACCCTATTTGAATCCTACTGGTCGGTTTGCATTACCATTTGACTTAGACCCTATTTGAATCCTACTGGTCTGTTTGCATTACCATTTGACTTAGACCCTATTTGAAACCTACTGGTCGGTTTGCATTACCATTTGACTTTGCCCATGGGGTCCCAGAAACCGGGTCTGGGTGTGTTGCAGGGTCCTAGTGTGGACTGTTTGTAGTAACTGTAAAACTTGAGCATCATGTCATTGGAGGGCTGAAAGGAACCTGAAATAGATACACAAAATTAAAAAAATACATCTCACTGCAGAATATATTGGCCTGAAATGAGGATGAGGAGTGTCAATGAGAGGAATGATAACTCGAACAGATTTGTACCCAGGCTAAGAATATATAACTTTGCAGTAAAAACATGGTCTTAGTATTTGAAAGGCTTTTGGAAAACTCTTTAGGTTTTAACACAATGAATTGAATTTGTGATATTATTCAGGTGTATAAATATATCTACTCCCAGAGAGCTTTGGAAAGTAGGTTAACAATAATTGGCTTTAGTCTACAATGTTGCATTTAGCCCTCATAGCCCTTACCGTCTGGAGGCAAGCTTTGTATCACTTTGACAGCGGCATCAAACCTCCGCTCGTACAATGGTTTTCCATCCTCCATCTCCATCATGACCCCAAAAAGTGTGAATTACGCTAGCGAACTCTTCAAAACCTAGGGATAAATCATTATTAAAGTGGTCAGACAGGAATGTACAACATGAGAGTTGAGTATGGGTTGCAGAAATATATGTTGTGGCTATAGCTAGGTCATACGCCCATAATAACATTGGTCAAATAATATGAAAACCGTTCACAATAACATTAAAGTACTTCAAATATAGATATATAAGTACTATAGGTGACTATTTGACAACAACCCCATAACAGCTAAGCTAAACCAAAACCACTGGTAAGGTTATGTCGTCTATGAATTTTCGAGCACTCAATGCAACAGAGACTAAACAAATGGTTTAAAAACATCCTAATAATTTATCTTTCTAATGAACACAACAAAATATATACATTGCACTCGGTAAATAAGCTCAGTAGGCCATGTTTGTCACTCACCATTTAATGATCTACCCTGCTTGAGACTACGACCTCTCGTTTACTTACCAACAGAAGCCATGCACAATACAGTAGTGACAGGCACTGCACGGTAAGGGAGTTGTAGTTCTCTACTGCCAGGATGGAGATAAATATGTTCTTTATTATGACATCAAAATCACTACAAGCTCCACAATGCACCAGCCACAGTGAGAGCTTACAGGATATGTAGTTCTAAATACAGTAGTGACAGGCACTGCACGCTAAGGGAGTTGTAGTTCTCTACTGCCAGGATGGAGATAAATATGTTGATATTTATTATGACATCAAAATCACTACAAGCTCCACAATGCACCGGCCACAGTGGGAGCTTACAGGATATGTAGTTCTAAATACAGTCTATGGCTGAGTGTTTAATTGACCTAAAAACAAATGTATGGTAAAGGGGTGTAAAAGCCAACACAATACTATGTGTTGTTGGCCACAATAAGAAATGTCGCATGGGCATAAAAATCCTCATGGGTTGATGTTTTGTATAAAATGTGAGGATTTTTGCCGATCTGAAGCCCAGACAAGGATACATTGTAGCACTACGTATCCCAGCATTCTACACGGTGATCCATGTTTCGGTCAGAGGAAGAGGAGAGGCGAGAGGGATGACTTGTCGTCACTAGTTATTACAGCCACAAAGTTATAAACCCCGCCTATTTCTACAATTTATCTTCTTAAAATGTCATTTTAAGCTCACCCCTAACCTTAACCACACTGATTACTTTATGCCTTACCCTAACCTTAAATTTAGACGATAAAGATAATTTTTGTTGTTAATACATTTTATGATATAGGCAATTTTGACGTTGTGACTGTGGTAAATAGTGACAATCTGAAGAACTTCTCCAGCAGCTGTTTTTTTTTGTTTTTTTTTGCTCCCTGCGCCGATGTGAAAGCGAGGCCAGGGGTCTATTCATTAATCGGATGCCGTTTCAAAACGTTTCGTCTGTTGCAAAACGTTTTTCAACGGAAACCGTTTAGGCCTTATCCAAACGGAAAACGTTTGGGAACAAAAAACGAGAGTTTCTATTGATCAAACTCAGGTCTCTCCCCGTTTCGTTCTGTTCGGTATGCTTGCTTCCATTTGGTTCCTAAAGTAAACGGTAAACTGTTTCTGTTACCAAAAGTTTTGCAACAGACGAAATGTTTTGCAACTGAATCTGACTAATGAATACACCTCATGAATCCCACAATACCAGGCGAAGGAGTTTCTTATTTTTTTCCGTGGCAGAGCTGGTTGTTTCAAACCTCAGTCAAAGCGAAAGCGAAGTCGCTATGCGGGGAGATGTAAGATGGCAGAGCTACAAATGTTGCTAGAGGAGGAAATTCCAGCCGGCAAAAGAGCTCTCGTAGAGAGTTACCAGAATCTCACACGGGTAGCAGACTACTGTGAAAACAATTATGTTCAGGTAAGCAAAAAGGAGTCATTTTTACTCAACATTGTTATCTCTGAATTATTGTCGTTTGAACTGGTGTGAAACTGGGAAGAGGAAATGTACATAAAGAAATTGAAATGATCACAATTAATGACCACAGTACTAGATCGTAGAGATTACACATCCATTGAGAGTCTTTTGTCCATTTCAGTGTGTAGTTTCGCCGCACTGGACACGTTGGACACGGTCTTGCCCATCCATTGCATTGTTGTATTGGGTCCCTTGGTCAGATTTTGTTAGTTTACACAGAGGGTGTGTCTGGTACTAACTTCTGCTGTTTATCTTCGTTTAATAAATACAAAAAACAGTGGAGCAAACTATGACGCTGTTGAAAAATGTCAGTGAAACGTGATGTACTAGACACACATTTAATTTGATTGTTACAAAGTAGAGTAGCAGTTGTGCTCTCGATAACACTAGCCTTGCTTAATTACTGTCTCTCACAGACACTAAGAGAGCTGGACATTTTATTTCCATTTATTTATTTAATTACACCTATTTCATTAGGATTTTCTGTGATATATTTGCAATAGGTAGGACTATGATATTGTAAGCAATTACAAACGTATACATTTCAAGGCATTTATAAGGAGCTTATTACTGTTTTGACGTAATTAGCCCCCAGATTCATTCACACAAACTGCTTAGGAGAAGTATTTATAAAAATAAAAAAATACTATCTGTCGAATTATCAGACGTTCAGAGTTTGTTTTTCAGCGAATGCTTCTGCAATTTTCTCCCATATGATTGTGTTATCCTTTAACTACGTTTCACAGATGGTGAGTGTAGAATTTGGTCATGGTTTCACAAATTCCTGAACTGAGTTCATAGATGGAAGGATCACTGCACTTCAATTATTTTACAGGGTTATTTTTTATATGTGTTTACCTCATCCTGCCAAGTTTGCTTTGACTTGCCCCAAGGGGCTGCTGCATTAGAATTACTTTCATTGTGGGCTAGCAGCTGAAGTTATTGATAGAGGTCTGGCTATGGACCATAGCATTGCAAACTAGGGTTTTATTGGCCCTTAACAGAATGTCAAAGCTGATTTTTTGATTGATATTCTGATTTGGAGTCTGCCCCTACAAAACAAATAGAAACTGTAGGCAAGATCTCATTCAATTTCAGGGAATGTGTGTTTGGAAACTCATTATTACTGAGAGTTAGGGCCTCAGTCTGTGTTAATAACAGAGTTAGGGCCTCAGTCTGTGTTAATAACAGAGAGTTAGGGTCTCAGTCTGTGTTAATAACTGAGAGTTAGGGCCTCAGTCTGTGTTAATAACAGAGAGTTAGGGCCTCAGTCTGTGTTAATAACTGAGAGTTAGGGCCTCAGTCTGTGTTAATAACTGAGAGTTAGGGCCTCAGTCTGTGTTTATAACAGAGTTAGGGCCTCAGTCTGTGTTAATAACAGAGTTAGGGCCCCGGTCTGTGTTAATAACAGAGTTAGGGCCTCAGTCTGTGTTAATAACAGAGTTAGGGCCTCAGTCTGTGTTAATAACAGAGTTAGGGCCTTGGTCTGTGTTAATAACAAAGTTAGGGCCTCAGTCTGTGTTAATAACAGAGTTAGGGCCTCAGTCTGTGTTAATAACAGAGGTAGGGCCTCAGTCTGTGTTAATAACAGAGTTAGGGCCTCAGTCTGTGTTAATAACAGAGTTAGGGCCTCAGTCTGTGTTAATAACAGAGTTAAGGCCTCAGTCTGTGTTAATAACAGAGTTAGGGCCTCAGTCTGTGTTAATAACAGAGTTAGGGCCTCAGTCTGTGTTAATAACAGAGTTAGGGCCTCAGTCTGTGTTAATAACAGAGTTAGGGCCTCGGTCTGTGTTAATAACAGAGTTAGTGCCTCAGTCTGTGTTAATAACAGAGTTAGGGCCTCAGTCTGTGTTAATAACAGAGTTAGGGCCTCGGTCTGTGTTAATAACAGAGTTAGGGCCTCAGTCTGTGTTAATAACTGAGAGTTAGGGCCCCGGTCTGTGTTAATAACAGAGTTAGGGCCTCAGTCTGTGTTAATAACTGAGAGTTAGGGCCTCAGTCTGTGTTAATAACAGAGTTAGGGCCTCAGTCTATGTTAATAACAGAGTTAGGGCCTCGGTCTGTGTTAATAACTGAGAGTTTAGGGTCTCAGTCTGTGTTAATAACAGAGTTAGGGCCTCGGTCTGTGTTAATAACAGAGTTAGGGCCTCGGTCTGTGTTAATAACAGAGTTAGGGCCTCGGTCTGTGTTAATAACAGAGTTTAGGGTCTCAGTCTGTGTTAATAACAGAGTTAGGGCCTCAGTCTGTGTTAATAACAGAGTTAGGGCCTCAGTCTGTGTTAATAACAGAGTTAGGGCCTCGGTCTGTGTTAATAACAGAGTTAGGGCCTCGGTCTGTGTTAATATGTCTGTGTTAATAACTGAGAGTTAGGGCCTCAGTCTGTGTTAATAACAGAGTTAGGGCCTCGGTCTGTGTTAATAACAGAGTTAGGGCCTCAGTCTGTGTTAATATGTCTGTGTTAATAACTGAGAGTTAGGGCCTCAGTCTGTGTTAATAACAGAGTTAGGGCCTCAGTCTGTGTTAATAACAGAGTTAGGGCCTCGGTCTGTGTTAATAACTGAGAGTTAGGGCCTCGGTCTGTGTTAATAACAGAGTTAGGGCCTCAGTCTGTGTTAATATGTCTGTGTTAATAACTGAGAGTTAGGGCCTCAGTCTGTGTTAATAACAGAGTTAGGGCCTCAGTCTGTGTTAATAACAGAGTTAGGGCCTCGGTCTGTGTTAATAACTGAGAGTTAGGGCCCCGGTCTGTGTTAATAACAGAGTTAGGGCCTCGGTCTGTGTTAATAACAGAGTTATGGCCTCAGTCTGTGTTAATAACAGAGTTAGGGCCTCGGTCTGTGTTAATAACAGAGTTTAGGGCCTCAGTCTGTGTTAATAACAGAGAGTTTAGGGCCTCGGTCTGTGTTAATAACAGAGTTAGGGCCTCAGTCTGTGTTAATAACAGAGTTAGGGCCTCAGTCTATGTTAATAACAGAGTTAGGGCCTCGGTCTGTGTTAATAACTGAGAGTTTAGGGTCTCAGTCTGTGTTAATAACAGAGTTAGGGCCTCTGTCTGTGTTAATAACAGAGTTAGGGCCTCGGTCTGTGTTAATAACAGAGTTAGGGCCTCGGTCTGTGTTAATAACAGAGTTTAGGGTCTCAGTCTGTGTTAATAACAGAGTTAGGGCCTCAGTCTGTGTTAATAACAGAGTTAGGGCCTCAGTCTGTGTTAATAACAGAGTTAGGGCCTCGGTCTGTGTTAATAACAGAGTTAGGGCCTCGGTCTGTGTTAATATGTCTGTGTTAATAACTGAGAGTTAGGGCCTCAGTCTGTGTTAATAACAGAGTTAGGGCCTCGGTCTGTGTTAATAACAGAGTTAGGGCCTCAGTCTGTGTTAATATGTCTGTGTTAATAACTGAGAGTTAGGGCCTCAGTCTGTGTTAATAACAGAGTTAGGGCCTCAGTCTGTGTTAATAACAGAGTTAGGGCCTCGGTCTGTGTTAATAACTGAGAGTTAGGGCCTCGGTCTGTGTTAATAACAGAGTTAGGGCCTCAGTCTGTGTTAATATGTCTGTGTTAATAACTGAGAGTTAGGGCCTCAGTCTGTGTTAATAACAGAGTTAGGGCCTCGGTCTGTGTTAATAACTGAGAGTTAGGGCCCCGGTCTGTGTTAATAACAGAGTTAGGGCCTCGGTCTGTGTTAATAACAGAGTTATGGCCTCAGTCTGTGTTAATAACAGAGTTAGGGCCTCGGTCTGTGTTAATAACAGAGTTTAGGGCCTCAGTCTGTGTTAATAACAGAGTTAGGGCCTCAGTCTGTGTTAATAACAGAGTTAGGGCCTCAGTCTGTGTTAATAACAGAGTTAGGGCCTCAGTCTGTGTTAATAACAGAGTTAGGGCCTCAGTCTGTGTTAATAACAGAGTTAGGGCCTCAGTCTGTTAATAACAGAGTTAGGGCCTCGGTCTGTGTTAATAACTGAGTTAGGGCCTCAGTCTGTGTTAATAACTGCGAGTTAGGGCCTCAGTCTGTGTTAATAACAGAGTTAGGGCCTCAGTCTGTGTTAATAACTGAGAGTTAGGGCCTCAGTCTGTGTTAATAACAGAGTTAGGGCCCCGGTCTGTGTTAATAACTGAGAGTTAGGGCCTCAGTCTGTGTTAATAACAGAGTTAGGGCCTCAGTCTGTGTTAATAACAGAGTTAGGGCCTCAGTCTGTGTTAATAACAGAGTTAGGGCCCCGGTCTGTGTTAATAACAGAGTTAGGGCCTCAGTCTGTGTTAATAACAGAGTTAGGGCCTCGGTCTGTGTTAATAACAGAGTTAGGGCCTCAGTCTGTGTTAATAACAGAGTTAGGGCCTCAGTCTGTGTTAATAACTGAGAGTTAGGGCCTCAGTCTGTGTTAATATGTCTGTGTTAATAACTGAGAGTTAGGGCCTCAGTCTGTGTTAATAACAGAGTTAGGGGCTCAGTCTGTGTTAATAACTGAGAGTTAGGGCCTCCGTCTGTGTTAATAATAGAGTTAGGGCCTCAGTCTGTGTTAATAATAGAGTTAGGGCCTCAGTCTGTGTTAATAATAGAGTTAGGGCCTCAGTCTGTTTGGAAAGTCATTATTTTTGTCCTGTGCTGTGCATATACATCACAAGTACTCTGTAGATGTTAAAATGGATTCCACTCAGTGGCTCTGTTATAACATTTAGTTAATGAGTGTACTACAGTATACTCTATTGTACTGTACTGAACTATACTGTAATGAACTGTGATGTCCAAACTTGTGAAACTTAGACATCTATGATTGGTACAGATGTGGTCCGATCCTGACCAATCAAATTTGGTCTTGTTTGTGGGCTCGGAGCGCATTAGAATAATAGCCAGTGTGTAGAATAATACTCAAACATGCCAAGGAGGATATTACATTGTTCTACCTTTGTGTACCTGTTCAGGATACATCACAATTAAGAACATGACTTTTGTAATTATGCGTTTCTGTATAGTACAGATCTGAGAAACTATGACGTCATTCTGTTACCATAATTCTGTTACCACGTGTTAATCCACTTCACTTACTGTAGTTCAATAACCAAAAGAGATTTTTTTCAAACTCAAGATGTCATATCATAGCTGACTCCCCATCTTTGAATCTTAGTTCGAAGTAGATATTTAATTTGAGTTTTTGGAAAACGTGTTCACAAAAAAAACTGAGGGAGATTTTACTGTCATTCCTTCTGTTCTTCTAGTAAATGTGTTTTTATCAAATGTCCAGTGGAACTTTTTAAAAGTAGTCCTTGTGTATAGAGTTGTATGGTTTGTTTAACTTTGCAATCAATGTTTTTTGTTTGGCATACTTTTAAAGTGAAAACTTGGAAGTCTCAAAGTCATTCTGTTACTGTGGAATTGTCCCGAGTTTAAATTGTTCTTGTAAACTAAAGCCTTTTGGCAGTTATGTGACAAGTTCGGCTTGACTCTGGAACACAACAGGACAACACTGTCCATATGATATCCCTCTCTGTCTCTCTCTCTCTCTCTCTCTCTCTCTCTCTCTCTCTCTCTCTCTCTCTCTCTCTCTCTCTCTCTCTCTCTGTCTCTCTCTCTCTCTCTCTCTCTCTCTCTCTCTCTCTCTCTCTCTCTCTCTCTCTCTCTCTCTCTCTCTCTCTCTCTCTCTCTCTCTCTCTCTCTCTCTCTCTCTGTCTCTCTCTCTCTCTCTCTCTCTCTCTCTCTCTCTCTCTCTCAATTCAATTCAATTCAATTCAAGGGGCTTTATTGGCATGGGAAACATGTGTTAACATTGCCAAAGCAAGTGAGGTAGACAATACACAACTATACATCTCTCTCTCTCTCTCTCTCTCTCTCTCTTACAGATGATAGCAAAATGCTGTCCGTTTTCTTTTTTTCTCTTTCTGTTCTCCTGGAGACTTTAAGTATTGTTAACATGTTGACTGTAGCCCACTTATGCAGCCCACCGTTCAGTAGCAGATGGTTGAAACCAGTCTGTGTAGTCTGTAATCGAGGACAGCCATTGTCCCACTTTCTGACTGACAGCGAGAGTTAGGTGTGTGTCCGTGACAGAGCAGGGACACTCCTGCAGCTCTGCTGACTCCAAAGTTTTTGTTCTATATCACTATAGTAAATCTTTCCTTTACATCAGGAAAAGGGAGAATCATTCACAACAATGGCATCCTAATTCTGATGTTTCTGTGCTCCTTTCATAACATAATGTTCTGTTAGGAGGAGCTCTCCTTCACCCAGTGGGCATCAACATGATGGTGTGTTCTGTTAGGAGGAGCTCTCCTTCACCCAGTGGGCATCAACATGATGGTGTGTTCTGTTAGGAGGAGCTCTCCTTCACCCAGTGGGCATCAACATGATGGTTTCTGTTAGGAGGAGCTCTCCTTCACCCAGTGGGCATCAACATGATGGTGTGTTCTGTTAGAAAGAGCTCTCCTTCACCCAGTGGGCATCAACATGATGGTTTCTGTTAGGAGGAGCTCTCGTTCACCCAGTGGGCATCAACATGATGGTGTGTTCTGTTAGGAGGAGCTCTCCTTCACCCAGTGGGCATCAACATGATGGTTTCTGTTAGGAGGAGCTCTCCTTCACCCAGTGGGCATCAACATGATGGTTTCTGTTAGGAGGAGCTCTCCTTCACCCAGTGGGCATCAACATGATGGTTTCTGTTAGGAGGAGCTCTCCTTCACCCAGTGGGCATCAACATGATGGTGTGTTCTGTTAGGAGGAGCTCTCCTTCACCCAGTGGGCATCAACATGATGGTTTCTGTTAGGAGGAGCTCTCCTTCACCCAGTGGGCATCAACATGATGGTTTCTGTTAGGAGGAGCTCTCCTTCACCCAGTGGGCATCAACATGATGGTTTCTGTTAGGAGGAGCTCTCCTTCACCCAGTGGGCATCAACATGATGGTTTCTGTTAGGAGGAGCTCTCCTTCACCCAGTGGGCATCAACATGATGGTGTGTTCTGTTAGGAGGAGCTCTCCTTCACCCAGTGGGCATCAACATGATGGTGTGTTCTGTTAGGAGGAGCTCTCGTTCACCCAGTGGGCATCAACATGATGGTGTGTTCTGTTAGGAGGAGCTCTCCTTCACCCAGTGGGCATCAACATGATGGTGTGTTCTGTTAGGAGGAGCTCTCCTTCACCCAGTGGGAATCAACATGATGGTGTGTTCTGTTAGGGGGAGCTCTCCTTCACCCAGTGGGCATCAACATGATGGTGTGTTCTGTTAGGAGGAGCTCTCCTTCACCCAGTGGGAATCAACATGATGGTGTGTTCTGTTAGGAGGAGCTCTCCTTCACCCAGTGGGAATCAACATGATGGTGTGTTCTGTTAGGGGGAGCTCTCCTTCACCCAGTGGGAATCAACATGATGGTGTGTTCTGTTAGGAAGAGCTCTCCTTCACCCAGTGGGCATCAACATGATGGTGTGTTCTGTTAGGAGGAGCTCTCCTTCACCCAGTGGGAATCAACATGATGGTGTGTTCTGTTAGGAGGAGCTCTCCTTCACCCAGTGGGCATCAACATGATGGTGTGTTCTGTTAGGGGGAGCTCTCCTTCACCCAGTGGGCATCAACATGATGGTGTGTTCTGTTAGGAGGAGCTCTCCTTCACCCAGTGGGAATCAACATAATGTTCTGTTAGGAGGAGCTCTCCTTCACCCAGTGGGCATCAACATGATGGTGTGTTCTGTTAGGAGGAGCTCTCCTTCACCCAGTGGGCATCAACATGATGGTGTGTTCTGTTAGGAGGAGCTCTCCTTCACCCAGTGGGCATCAACATGATGGTGTGTTCTGTTAGGAGGAGCTCTCCTTCACCCAGTGGGCATCAACATGATGGTGTGTTCTGTTAGGAGGAGCTCTCCTTCACCCAGTGGGCATCAACATGATGGTGTGTTCTGTTAGGAGGAGCTCTCCTTCACCCAGTGGGCATCAACATGATGGTTTCTGTTAGGAGGAGCTCTCCTTCACCCAGTGGGCATCAACATGATGGTTTCTGTTAGGAGGAGCTCTCCTTCACCCAGTGGGCATCAACATGATGGTGTGTTCTGTTAGGAAGAGCTCTCCTTCACCCAGTGGGCATCAACATGATGGTGTGTTCTGTTAGGAGGAGCTCTCCTTCACCAGTGGGCATCAACATGATGGTGTGTTCTGTTAGGAGGAGCTCTCCTTCACCCAGTGGGCATCAACATGATGGTTTCTGTTAGGAGGAGCTCTCCTTCACCCAGTGGGCATCAACATGATGGTTTCTGTTAGGAGGAGCTCTCCTTCACCCAGTGGGCATCAACATGATGGTGTGTTCTGTTAGGAGGAGCTCTCCTTCACCCAGTGGGCATCAACATGATGGTGTGTTCTGTTAGGAGGAGCTCTCCTTCACCCAGTGGGCATCAACATGATGGTGTGTTCTGTTAGGAGGAGCTCTCCTTCACCCAGTGGGCATCAACATGATGGTGTGTTCTGTTAGGAGGAGCTCTCCTTCACCCAGTGGGCATCAACATGATGGTGTGTTCTGTTAGGAGGAGCTCTCCTTCACCCAGTGGGCATCAACATGATGGTGTGTTCTGTTAGGAGGAGCTCTCCTTCACCCAGTGGGCATCAACATGATGGTGTGTTCTGTTAGGAGGAGCTCTCCTTCACCCAGTGGGCATCAACATGATGGTGTGTTCTGTTAGGAGGAGCTCTCCTTCACCCAGTGGGCATCAACATGATGGTGTGTTCTGTTAGGAGGAGCTCTCCTTCACCCAGTGGGCATCAACATGATGGTGGCCCTGGACCATCGTATATTTTCAAAGATGCGACTGAGGTCAGCACCATGTTTTCCTAGTCTCTATGACAACCAGGGCAGTGGTTTTGGACGAGGACGCCGGGCCGTGTACGCTGGGCCACCTGGCCTGTTGGCAGGGTAGACAGACGTAGGTTTGGAGGTTGAGGAGAGGGAAGCAGTAGTCCCCCGCATCGTGTCCCATGTTCAGGACATCTTTCCTCTACAGTTATTCTCGGGTGTGGCTGTTTTTATTTTGCTGTATTCTTTTATTTAACCAGGTAAGTTGACTGATAATACATTCTCCTTTGCTGGTGAACGTGACTAAACATTGACCAAATTACATACAAGATATAAGCAGGCAAAAACTAAAATTATAATATATATTTTTTTTTAAATATAAGATCAGATATTCCAAAATTGAATTGAGACTGAATGTAGACCAATGTGTTGGAGGGAGGAGAGCATTGTACACATATGTAAGCCAATGCACTTAATGACACTATGATTAAAATTCATTCAGCGACTCGACACAGATTAGTTGGCCTCTTTTTTTTGTTGTCCTGGTCACGTGACCTCGGTGCACCGATGCTGAAAGTGAATCCCAGCAGAAGTGAATTTTCCCTGGAAAAGAGCCAGTCTGGCCTGAAGGTGTCGTTTTCACACAGTCTCTGTCTCTTAAGGATTACAGAGTCCTCTTTCTCTCCCCGTTCTTTCTCTTGGTCCCTCTCAGTCTCAGCTCTCAGAGTGCCCTGTTTTTCTTCTCTCAGTATGGAAAGCCTAGTGGCTCCTAGCCTGACCAGCCAAGCCCATTCATCCTTTCGACCACCTGCCGTCCCCCCCCCTGAGTTGACGAGTTTTGGTTTAGTCCACACTAGGCATTGTAATAATACCGCTTGGTGGGAATATAGGACTTTAGAAACCAGGGGTGCATAGAAAATAAGGAAAACAGCAGAGGTTGTACATATCTACAATATAAGGACTTTATTTGACATTTAACAACAATAAAGACTTCTTGTTGCTCATCTGTCTGGAAATAGTCATCGCTAATAACCAACATTTTATTGTCACATGTTTCGTAAACAACAGGTGTAGACTAACAGTGAAATGTTTACTGACGGGCCGTAAGTCACGTGGTAAACAACGAGTGTAGACTAACAGTGAAATGTTTACTGACGGGCCGTAAGTCACGTGGTAAACAACGAGTGTAGACTAACAGTGAAATGTTTACTGACGGGTCGTAAGTCACGTGGTAAACAACGAGTGTTGACTAACAGTGAAATGTTTACTGAC
Source organism: Salvelinus namaycush (assembly GCF_016432855.1). Taxonomy (NCBI): domain Eukaryota; kingdom Metazoa; phylum Chordata; class Actinopteri; order Salmoniformes; family Salmonidae; genus Salvelinus; species Salvelinus namaycush. The sequence goes on from NC_052339.1 coordinate 33,621,628, forward strand.
GGGTCCTTTTCCTACAATATAAATAGTGACACAAGGAATAAATACTAATAATTACCACGAGGACATGACTCTCACCTGGATGAGTCGATGAGGAGGAGAGAGTCAACTTTAGTTTTAACCACAGTCCCTTCTTTTCTATGCAACCAATATTGATAGACTTACAGTATCTGGTTAAGTCTGGTTAATTGGTCTTTGTATTGCAGTGGCCTAGTAAACATTTCCAGGAGAAATCCTTCAAACACTAAAGGAGACGAGGGGTTTAGAACAACAGGACAGCGGCTAGACTCACTTTACTGTTGTGTGGAGCTGTTCCTCGTTTGCTCTTGGTTCAGCATTCTGTTCAAAAACAAGATTTGATTTGATTTAGTCATATTCTTTAACTTTGATTTTTTGGGGGGTTGAGATGGAGATGTGAATCCAACTGATTTCAAAAAAATAACATGTAGATTCCATTTGAAATCAACCGAAGCTTGAAACCCTAGGCCTAAATGTATTGTCTGTTTTGTAGTTAAATCCTGGGTTTAATTTAATCAATAGTTGTTGATGACTTCCCAAATGCTATATAGGCCTAAATAGCACCATTGATTATATGATTGATAAAGTATGGCTATATTTTCATTAGCAAGGGGTAGCCTGTGTTTAATTTCATTGTGTATTACAAAACACAGTTTGTCACGTCCTGACCATAGTGCTTATGTGTTTTGCTTGTTTTAGTGTTGGTCAGGACGTGAGCTGGGTGGGCATTCTATGTTGTGTGTCTAGTTTGTCTGTTTCTGTGTTCGGCCTAATATGGTTCTCAATCAGAGGCAGCTGTCAATCGTTGTCCCTGATTGAGAATCATATATAGGTGGCTTGTTTTGTGTTGGGATTTTTGTGGGTGGTTGTTTTCTGTGTCAGTGTTTGGCACACACGGGACTGTGACGGTTGGTTCGTTTGTTGTTTTGTATTTTGTCTAGTTTTCGTGTTATTAAATCATGGAAACTTACCACGCTGTACATTGGTCCTCCGATCCTTCTCGCCTCTCCTCGTCCGATGAGGAGGACGACTTAGACTGCCGTTACACAGTTTGAGATCATTGTGAGGGGATTTCGCCAGTGGTTGAATGGGGGAATTGGCGAAGGGTCGGTTGAATATTTTTTTTTAAACTATGACTTTAGCAGTATAGATTTTATTGTTTGAGCAAAATAACACAGCATTAGCATGGCAAAATGTGTACAATTGCAGGAAATTTGCTTTAAAATGGCCCATCATTTTATCATCTCCACAACAAAAAAAATTGGAATTACAGGAAATTGGCAAATTTTCTCACTAACCTAGAGTAAACATAAATCACTGCCTTTGTAATGCTCGTCCTGGGAAGGAGTGGACCAAAACGCAGCGTGGGAAGTGTTCATGTTAATTTAATAAATAAACCGAACACTGAAATAACAAAAACACCAAAGAGAGTAAACGAAACGAAACAGTCTTGTCTGGTGCACACACACAACAGAAAACAACTACCCACAAAACCCCTGTGGGCAAGAGCTACCTAAGTATGGTTCTCAATCAGAGACAACGATAGACAGCTGCCTCTGATTGAGAACCACACCCGGCCAAACAACAAAGAAATACAAAACATAGAATGCAAAACATAGAATGCCCACCCCAACTCCCGCCCTGACCAAACCAAAATAGAGACATAAAAAAAGGAACTAAGGTCAGGGCGTGACAGACTTCCATGTGCACAAACATACATAGCCTTGTCCTACCTTCAAATTGTTCTGCACAACCTCCTATTCTCTTCCCAACGGCAGAAATATGACAAACATATATCAGAATAATATATGCAGCCTACATAGATGAGAGAGAGAATCGCTAGATGGTGCCGCAAAGTAGTATGGGTATCACCGCCGTCACTCGGTCACGCCATTACCGTTGTCGTCAACGTTGAACAGACGCCGCGGCCACACTGATGTCCTGAAGTAGAACAGGTGGCTAGACACTGGGCACAGACATCAGTTCAACGTCTGCTTTTTGATGTACATTTGGTTGAGTTGTCAACTAAGCTGAATTCAACGTGAAAATCTACACTAAATGTCACCATGTCATCGGGATTTAGGTATAAAAAATGTGGTTGAAAAAAAAACGACTACATTCTCGAACGTTGATAACTTTTTTTTCGAATCCAATCAGTTTTCCACGTTGAGTCAACGTCGTCACATTTTCCTGCTGAAAGGATGTTGATTCAACCAGTTTTTACCCAGTGGGTAATGACTTTGAATGGGAGCTAATGACTGTTTCAGCCTTAATTCAAAACTTGATTAAATTAAACAAACATTCTCACCCCGTCTACACACAATAATGGAAAACTGAAATGTTAGCAAATTGATTGAAAATGAAATGCAGAAATATCATAAATATACATAAATATTCACACCCCTGAGTCAATATTTTGTAGAAGCACCTTTGGCAACGATTACAGCTGTCAGTCTTTCTGGGTAAGTCTCGAAGAGCTTTGCACACCTGGATTGTGCAACATTATTATTTTTTAAATTCTTCAAGCTCTGTCAAGTTGGTTGTTGATTATTGCTAGGCAACCATTTTCAGGTCTTGCCATAGATTTCCAAGTAGATTTAAGTCGAAACTGTAACTCTGCCATTCAGGAACATTCACTGTCTTCTTGGTAATAAACTTCAGTATAGATTTGGCCTTGTGTTTTAGGTTATTACCCTGCTGAAAGGTGAATTCATATCCCAGCCTTTTTCAAGTCTTGCCATAGATTTTTAAGCCTAATTTTAAATCAAAACTGTAACTCGGCCACATTCAACGTCGTCTTGGTAAGCAACTCCAGTGGCCTTGTGTTTTAGGTTATTGTCCTGCTGAAAGGTGAACTAATCTCCCAGTGTCTGATGGAAAGCAGACTGAACCAGGTTTTCCTCTAGGAGTTTTCCTGTGCTTAGCACCATTCTGTTTATTTTTTTTATCCTGAAAAACTCCCCAGTCCTTAATGATTGCAACATACCCATAACATAATGCAGCCACCATTATGGTTGAACATGTGGAGCGTGGTACTCAGTAATGTGTTGTATGGATTTGCCTCAAACATAACACTTTGTATTCAGGACAAAAATGTAATTCCTTGCCACATTTTCTGCAGTATTGCTTTGTTGCAAACAAGATACATTTTTTAAAATATTTTTATTCTGTACAGGCTTCCTTCTTTTCACTCTGTACCAGCAGGATAGAACAGCGGCGTCTGGTAAGACAAGGGACAGCAGACTATGTATTTTTGTAAATAACAGCTGGTGCATGATATCTAAGGAAGTCTCGAGTTATTGCTCGCCTGAGGTAGAGTATCTCATGATAAGCTGTAGACCACACTATCTACCTGGAGAGTTTTCATCTGTATTTTTCGTAGCTGTTTACATACCACCACAGACTGAGTCTGGCACTAAGACAGCATTGAATGAGCTGTATTCCACCATAATCAAACAAGAAAACGCTCACCCAGAGGCGATGCTCCTAGTAGCCGGGGACTTTAATGCAGGGAAACTTAAATCAGTTTTACCAAATTTCTATCAGCATGTTAAATGTGCAACAAGAGGGAAAAAAACTCTGGACCACCTTTACTCCAAACACAGAGACGCATACAAAGCTCTCCCTCACCCTCCATTTGGCAAATCTGACCATAATTTTATCCTGATTCCTGCTTACAAGCAAAAATTAAAGCAGGAAGCACCAGTGACTAGATCAATAAAAAAGTGGTCAGATGAAGCTGATGCTAAGCTACAGGACTGTTTTGCTAGCACAGACTGGAATATATTCCGGGATTACTCCAATGGCATTGAGGAGTACACCACATCAGTCACTGGCTTCATCAATAAGTGCATTGATGACGTCATCCCGACAGTGACTGTACGTACGTACAGAAGCCAAACAGAAGCCATCGATTACAGGCAACATTCACACTAAAGGCAAGAGCTGCCACTTTCAAGGAGTGAGACTTTAACCAGGAAGCTTATAAGAAATCCTATGCCCTCCGATGAACCATCAAACAGGCAAAGCATCAATACAGGACTAAGATCGAATCGTACTACACCGGCTCTGATGCTCGTCGGATGTGGCAGGGCTTGCAAACCATTACAGACTACAAAGGGAAGCACAACCGAGAGCTGCCCAGTGACACGAGCCTACCAGACGAGCTAAACTACTTCTATGCCCGCTTCGAGGCAAATAACACTGAAACATGTATGAGAGCACCAGCTGTTCCGGAAGACTGTGATTATGCTCTCCGCAGCCGATGTGAGTAAGACCTTTAAACAGGTCAACATTCACAAGGCCGCAGGGCCAGACGGATTACCAGGACGTGTACTAAGAGCATGCGCTGACCAACTGGCAAGTGTCTTCACTGACATTTTCAACCTCTCCCTGTCCGAGTCTGTAATACCAACATGTTTTAAGCAGACCACCATAGTGCCTGTGCCCAAGAACACTAAGGTAACCTGCCTAAATGACTACCGACGTCTGTAGCCATGAGGTGCTTTGAAAGGCTGGTCATGGCTCACATCAACACCATCATCCCAGAAACCCTAGACCCACTCCAATTTGCATACCGCCCAACAGATCCACAGATGATGCAATCTCTATTGCACTCCACACTGCCCTTTCCCAACTGGACAAAAGGAACACCTATGTGAGAATGCTATTCATTGACTACAGCTCAGCGTTCAACACCATAGTGTCCTCAAAGTTAAGGACCCTGGGACTAAACACCTCCCTCTGCAACTGGATCCTGGACTTCATGACGGGCCGCACCCAGGTGGTTAAGGTAGGTAACAACACATCCCCCACGCTGATCCTCAACACGAGGGCCCCTCCGGGGTGCGTGCTCAGTCCCATCCTGTACTCCCTGTTCACTCATGACTGCACGGTCAGGCATGACTCCAACACCATCATTAAGTTTGCCGATGACACAACAGCCTGATCACCGACAACGACGAGAAAGCCTATCAGGAGGAGGTCAGAGACCTGGCCATGTGGTGCCAGGACAACAATCTCTCCCTCAACGTGATCAAGACAAAGGAGATGATTTTGGACTACAGGAAAAGGAGGACCGAGCACGCCCCCATTCTCATCGACAGGGCTGTAGTGGAGCAGATTGAGAGCTTCAAGTTCCTTGGTGTCCACATCACTAATAGACTAACATTGTCCAAGCACACCAAGACAATCGTGAAAAGGGCACGACAAAGCCTATTCCCTCTCAGGAAACTAAAAAGATTTGGCATGTGTCCTCAGATCCTCAAAAGCTGCACCATTGAGAGCATCCTGACTGGTTGCAACTGCTCGGCCTCCGACCGCAAGGCACTACAGAGGGTAGTGCGAATGGCCCAATGCATCACTGGGGCCAAGCTTCCTGCCATCCAGGACCTCTATACCAGGCAGTATCAGAGGAAGGCCCTAAGAATGGTGAAAGACTCCAGCCACCCTAGTCATTGACTGTTCTCTCTGCTACCGCATGGCAAGCGGTACCGGAACGCCAAGTCTAGGTCGAAGAGGCTTCTGAACAGCTTCTACCCCCAAGACATAAGACTCCTGAACATCTAATCAAATGGCTACCCAGACTATTTGCATTGACCCCCCCCCCCCCCTTTTTACACCACTGCTACTCTCTGTTGTTAGCATCTATGCATAGTCACTTTAATAACTCTACCTACATGTACATATTACATCAACTAACCGTTGCCCCCGCACATTGACTCTGTTCCGGTACTCCCTGTATATAGTCTCGCTGCTCTTTAATTACTTGTTACTTTTATTTCTTATTCTTATCCACATTTTTTAAAACTGCATTGTTGGTTAGGGGCTCGTAAGTAAGCATTTCACTGTAAGGTCTACACCTGTTTTATTTGGCGCATGTGACTAATACAATTTGATTTGATTTGAAACTATGTAACCATTTTAAAGTCATCATTGGCCTCATGGTGAAATCTCTGAGCGGTTTCCTTCCTCTCCGGCAACTGAGTTAGGAAGGACGCCTGTATCTGTGTTGTGACTAGGTGTATTGAGACACCATCCAAGCTGTAATTAATAACTTCACCATGCTCAAAGGGATATTCAATGTCTGTTTTTTTTTTGTGTTTTTTTACCCATCTACCAATAGGTACCCTTCTTTGCGAGTCATTGAAAAACTTCCCTGGTCTTTGTGGTTGAATCTGTGTTTGAAATTCACTGCTCGACTGAGGGACTTTATAGATAATTGTATGTGAGGTACAGAGATGAGGTGGTCATTCAAAAATCATATTAAACACTATCGTTGCACACACAGTCCATGCAACTTATTATATGACTTGTTAAGCACATTTTTACTCCTGAACTTATTTAGGCTTGCCATAACAAAGGGTTTGAGTACTTATTGACTCAAGACATTTCAGCTTTTCATTTTTAATTAATTTGTTTAAAAAATAAATAATCTAAAAACATTATTCAACTTTGAGAATGGGGTATGGTGTGTAGGCCAGTGACAAGAAAATCTTGATATAATTCATTTTAAGTTCAGGCTGTAACGAGGGCTGTTGATGTGACAATATTAACTTCACACCAGCAGTCATGAGTCATGACAGCAGTAAAATTCCATGTGACTGTTGAGTCACGGTAATCTCCTGTTATGTACTCTTCGACATGCTTTGGTAGTACCCAACTCGCTAACGACCATCAGGTCCTAATGACCTGCTACTCAGGGCTCTATTGTCCCTCCATCAGGTCCTAATGACCTGCTACTCAGGGCTCTATTGTCCCTCCATCAGGTCACTAATGACCTGCTACTCAGGGCTCTATTGTCCCTCCATCAGGTCACTAATGACCTGCTACTCAGGGCTCTATTGTCCCTCCATCAGGTCCTAATGACCTGCTACTCAGGGCTCTATTGTCCCTCTTTAACTTCTCTGTCAATGCAATTGATATCAAAAATCACATCAAACACTTATCAACAAAACATTAGGCCTATCATACTTTTAAAAATGCACCTCATTGTGATGATGATCAATTTGAAGGTTGAAGTTCAACAGTAGGTTGAAACAGTATAAAAATGTCTGTGGATGTTGTTTCAAAGCCGAACACAATGAAATGGACAGCGCTTTCTAAGGTGATGATTCATTCAAAACATTCATATGCATATTTGATCTCATGCATATGCATAGGCATATGAGCCCAAGCCCAGAAAAAAAACGGAATTAAAATTATGATTGTGCCATTATACAATACATAGCCTACCACATATTACAAATGTGTGCACATTTATTACAAATAAAAACATAAATAGCTTACTTACATAAGTATTCAGACCCTTTGCTATGAGACTTGAAATTGAGCTCAGGTGCATCTTGTTTCTGTTGTGCTGCAGAATGAGGACCCAAAAGCGACGTAATAGTAACAGAGTCTTTATTCCAGAATAAAACAAATAATGATTCTCCTGGATACTATCCTCTCGTCAACAGAGAGGAACGACTGGAGACGCGACCACAGACTGCAGGTCGCTTCAGGAAGGCACTGGCCGTAGCTGACATTGACACCTGCTCACACGCAGCATCTGAAGAAGGCAAAGAACACGACAGGGCGGAACAAGGACACAGGAACAGCAAACGTCAAACAAGAATCCGACAAGGACAGAAGCGGAAAACAGAGGGAGAAATAGGGACTCTAATCAGAGGGCAAAATAGGGGACAGGTGTGAAAGAGTAAATGAGGTCGTTAGGAGAATGAGAAACAGCTGGGAGCAGGAACGGAACGATAGAGAGAGAGAAAGAGGGAAAGAACCTAATAAGACCAGCAGAGGGAAGCACAGGGACAAGACATGATGAAAGACAAAACATGACAGTACCCCCCCACTCACCGAGCGCCTCCTGGCGCACTCGAGGAGGAACCCTGGCGGCAACGAAGGAAATCATTAATCAACGAACGGTCCAGCACGTCCCGAGATGGAACCCAACTCCTCTCCTCAGGACCGTAACCCTCCCAATCCACTAAGTACTGGTGACCACGTCCCCGAGAACGCATGTCCATGATCTTCCGTACCCTGTAAATAGGAGCGCCCTCGACAAGGACGGGGGGGGGGGAGGGAAGACGAATGGGGGCGCGAAGAAAAGGCTTGACACAAGAGACATGGAAGACAGGGTGGACGCGACGAAGATGTCGCGGAAGAAGCAGTCGCACAGCGACAGGATTGACGACCTGAGAGACACGGAACGGACCAATGAACCGCGGAGTCAACTTGCGAGAAGCTGTCGTAAGGGGAAGGTTACGAGTGGAAAGCCACACTCTCTGACCGCGACAATACCTAGGACTCTTAATCCTACGTTTATTGGCGGCTCTCACAGTCTGCGCCCTGTAACGGCAAAGTGCAGACCTGACCCTCCTCCAGGTGCGCTCACAACGTTGGACAAAAGCCTGAGCGGAGGGAACGCTGGACTCGGCGAGCTGGGACGAGAACAGAGGAGGCTGGTACCCAAGACTACTCTGAAACGGAGATAGCCCGGTAGCAGACGAAGGAAGCGAGTTGTGAGCGTACTCAGCCCAGGGGAGCTGTTCTGCCCAAGACGCAGGGTTTCGAAACGAAAGGCTGCGTAATATGCGACCAATCGACTGATTGGCCCTTTCTGCTTGACCGTTAGACTGGGGATGAAACCCGGAAGAGAGACTGACGGAAGCACCAATCAAACGACAGAACTCCCTCCAAAACTGTGACGTGAATTGCGGACCTCTGTCTGAAACGGCGTCTAACGGGAGGCCATGAATTCTGAACACATTCTCAATGATGATTTGTGCCGTCTCCTTAGCGGAAGGAAGCTTAGCGAGGGGAATGAAATGTGCCGCCTTAGAGAACCTATCGATAACCGTAAGAATCACAGTCTTCCCCGCAGACGAAGGCAGACCGGTAATAAAGTCTAAGGCGATGTGAGACCATGGTCGAGAAGGAATGGGAAGCGGTCTGAGACGACCGGCAGGAGGAGAGTTACCTGACTTAGTCTGCGCGCAGTCCGAGCAAGCAGCCACGAAACGGCGCGTGTCCCGCTCCTGAGTAGGCCACCAAAACCGCTGGCGAATAGAAGCAAGCGTACCCCGAACGCCGGGGTGGCCAGCTAACTTGGCAGAGTGAGCCCACTGAAGAACAGCCAGACGAGTAGAGACAGGAACGAACAGAAGGTTACTAGGACAAGCGCGCGGCGACGCAGTGTGAGTGAGTGCTTGCTTTACCTGTCTCTCAATTCCCCAGACAGTCAACCCGACAACACGCCCCTCAGGGAGAATCCCCTCGGGGTCGGTAGAAGCCACAGAAGAACTAAAGAGACGGGATAAGGCATCAGGCTTGGTGTTCTTATTTCCCGGACGATAGGAAATCACGAACTCGAAACGAGCGAAAAACAACGCCCAACGAGCCTGACGTGCATTAAGTCGTTTGGCAGAACGGATGTACTCAAGGTTCTTATGGTCAGTCCAAACGACAAAAGGAACGGTCGCCCCCTCCAACCACTGTCGCCATTCGCCTATGGCTAAGCGGATGGCGAGCAGTTCGCGGTTACCCACATCATAGTTGCGTTCCGATGGCGACAGGCGATGAGAAAAGTAAGCGCAAGGATGGACCTTATCATCAGACTGGGAGCGCTGAGACAGAATGGCTCCCACGCCCACCTCTGAAGCGTCAACCTCGACAATGAATTGTTTAGTGACGTCAGGAGTAACAAGGATAGGGGCGGATGTAAAACGCTTCTTGAGGAGATCAAAAGCTCCCTGGGCGGAACCGGACCACTTAAAGCAAGTCTTGACAGAAGTCAGAGCTGTGAGAGGGGCAGCCACTTGACCGAAATTACGAATGAAACGCCGATAGAAATTAGCGAAACCGAGAAAGCGCTGCAACTCGACACGTGACTTAGGAACGGGCCAATCGCTGACAGCCTGGACCTTAGCGGGATCCATCTGAATGCCTTCAGCGGAAATAACAGAACCGAGAAATGTGACAGAGGAGACATGAAAGGCGCACTTCTCAGCCTTCACGTAGAGACAATTCTCTAAAAGGCGCTGGAGTACACGTCGAACGTGCTGAACATGAATCTCGAGTGACGGTGAAAAAATCAGGATATCGTCAAGGTAAACGAAAACAAAAATGTTCAGCATGTCTCTCAGTACATCATTAACTAATGCCTGAAAGACAGCTGGAGCATTAGCGAGACCGAACGGCAGAACCCGGTATTCAAAATGCCCTAACGGAGTGTTAAACGCCGTTTTCCACTCGTCCCCCTCTCTGATGCGTACGAGATGGTAAGCGTTACGAAGGTCCAACTTAGTAAAGAACCTGGCTCCCTGCAAAATCTCGAAGGCTGACGACATAAGGGGAAGCGGATAACGATTCTTAACCGTTATGTCATTCAGCCCTCGATAATCCACGCAGGGGCGCAGAGTACCGTCCTTCTTCTTAACAAAGAAAAATCCCGCTCCGGCGGGAGAGGAAGAAGGCACCACGGTACCGGCGTTGAGAGAAACAGACAGATAATCCTCGAGAGCCTTACGTTCGGGAGCCGACAGAGAGTATAGTCTACCCCGAGGGGGAGTGGTCCCCGGAAGGAGATCAATACAACAATCATACGACCGGTGAGGAGGAAGGGAGCTGGCTCTGGACCGACTGAAGACCGTGCGCAGATCATGATATTCCTCCGGCACTCCTGTCAAATCACCAGGTTCCTCCTGAGTAGAGGGGACAGAAGACACAGGAGGGATAGCAGACATTAAACACTTCACATGACAAGAAACGTTCCAGGATAGGATAGAATTACTAGACCAATCAATAGAAGGATTATGACATACTAGCCAGGGATGACCCAAAACAACAGGTGTAAAAGGTGAACGAAAAATCAAAAAGGAAATGGTCTCACTGTGGTTACCAGATACTGTGAGGGTTAAAGGTAGTGTCTCACATCTGATACTGGGGAGAAGACTACCATCTAAGGCGAACATGGGCGTGGGCTTCCCTAACTGTCTGAGAGGAATGTCATGTTTCCGAGCCCATGCTTCGTCCATAAAACAACCCTCAGCCCCAGAGTCTATCAAGGCACTGCAGGAAGCAGCTGAACCGGTCCAGCGTAGATGGACCGACAAGGTAGTACAGGATCTTGATGGAGAGACAGGAGTAGTAGCGCTCACCAGTAGCCCTCCGCTTACTGATGAGCTCTGGCTTTTACTGGACATGACATGACAAAATGTCCCGCAGAACCGCAATAGAGGCAAAGGCGGTTGGTGATTCTCCGTTCCCTCTCCTTAGTCGAGATGCGAATACCTCCCAGCTGCATGGGCTCAGTCTCTGAGCCGGTGGGAGGAGATGGTTGAGATGCGGAGAGGGGAAACACCGTTAACGCGAGCTCTCTTCCACGAGCTCGGTGACGAAGATCTACCCGTCGTTCTATGCGGATGGCGAGTGCAATCAAAGAGTCCACGCTGGAGGGAACCTCCCGGGAGAGAATCTCATCCTTAACCTCAGCGTGGAGTCCCTCCAGAAAACGAGCGAGCAACGCCGGCTCGTTCCAGTCACTGGATGCAGCAAGAGTGCGAAACTCTATAGAGTAATCCGTTATGGATCGATCACCTTGACATAGGGAAGCCAGGGCCCTGGAAGCCTCTTTCCCAAAAACTGAACGATCAAAAACCCGTATCATCTCCTCTTTAAAGTTCTGATAAACGTTAGAACACTCAGCCCTTGCCTCCCAGATAGCTGTGCCCCACTCCCGAGCCCGACCAGTAAGGAGTGATATGACGTAAGCGATCCGAGCTCTCTCTCTTGAGTATGTGTTGGGCTGGAGAGAGAACACAATATCACACTGGGTGAGAAAGGAGCGACACTCAGTGGGCTGCCCAGAGTAACATGGTGGGTTATTAACCCTAGGTTCCGGAGACTCGGAAGACCAGGAAGTAGCTGGTGGCACGAGACGAAGACTCTGAAACTGTCCTGAGAGATCGGAGACCTGAGCGGACAGGGTCTCAACGGCATGACGAGCAGCAGACAATTCCTGCTCGTGTCTGCCGAGCATTGCTCCCTGGATCTCGACGGCAGTGTTGCGAGAATCCGTAGTCGCTGGGTCCATTCTTGGTCGGATTCTTCTGTTGTGCTGCAGAATGAGGACCCAAAAGCGACGTAATAGTAACAGAGTCTTTATTCCAGAATAAAACAAATAATGATTCTCCTGGATACTATCCTCTCGTCAACAGAGAGGAACGACTGGAGACGCGACCACAGACTGCAGGTCGCTTCAGGAAGGCACTGGCCGTAGCTGACATTGACACCTGCTCACACGCAGCATCTGAAGAAGGCAAAGAACACGACAGGGCGGAACAAGGACACAGGAACAGCAAACGTCAAACAAGAATCCGACAAGGACAGAAGCGGAAAACAGAGGGAGAAATAGGGACTCTAATCAGAGGGCAAAATAGGGGACAGGTGTGAAAGAGTAAATGAGGTCGTTAGGAGAATGAGAAACAGCTGGGAGCAGGAACGGAACGATAGAGAGAGAGAAAGAGGGAAAGAACCTAATAAGACCAGCAGAGGGAAGCACAGGGACAAGACATGATGAAAGACAAAACATGACAGTTTCCATTGATCATCCTTGAGATGTTTCTACAACTTGATTGGAGTCTACCTATGGTCAATTCAATTGATTGGACATGATTTGGAAAGGCATACACCTGTCTATGTATATAAGGTCCCACAGTTGACAGTTCATGTCAGAGCAAAAACCAAGCCATGAGGTTGAAGGAATTGTCCGTAGAGCTCCGAGACAATGCCTAGTGCCAACTGTAAAGTTTGGTGGGGGAGATATAATGGTCTGGGGCAGTTTTTCATGGTTGTAATCTCTTGTAATCTCTTTTCCACTGGCTTTACGTCTCCTCTATCACATCCTGGATCTCTGGGCTAGTCCATTCACATCAATACAGTCTACAAAACACTGCTCCTCACTATCATCCTGGATCTCTGGGCTAGTCCATTCACATCAATACAGTCTACAAAACACTGCTCCTCACTATCATCCTGGATCTCTGGGCTAGTCCATTCACATCAATACAGTCTACAAAACACTGCTCCTCACTGTCATCCTGGATCTCTGGGCTAGTCCATTCACATCAATACAGTCTACAAAACACTGCTCCTCACTGTCATCCTGGATCTCTGGGCTAGTCCATTCACATCAATACAGTCTACAAAACACTGCTCCTCACTATCATCCTGGATCTCTGGGCTAGTCCATTCACATCAATACAGTCTACAAAACACTGCTCCTCACTGTCATCCTGGATCTCTGGGCTAGTCCATTCACATCAATACAGTCTACAAAACACTGCTCCTCACTGTCATCCTGGATCTCTGGGCTAGTCCATTCACATCAATACAGTCTACAAAACACTGCTCCTCACTGTCATCCTGGATCTCTGGGCTAGTCCATTCACATCAATACAGTCTACAAAACACTGCTCCTCACTGTCATCCTGGATCTCTGGGCTAGTCCATTCACATCAATACAGTCTACAAAACACTGCTCCTCACTGTCATCCTGGATCTCTGGGCTAGTCCATTCACTTCAATACAGTCTACAAAACACTGCTCCTCACTATCATCCTGGATCTCTGGGCTAGTCCATTCACATCAATACAGTCTACAAAACACTGCTCCTCACTATCATCCTGGATCTCTGGGCTAGTCCATTCACATCAATACAGTCTACAAAACACTGCTCCTCACTATCATCCTGGATCTCTGGGCTAGTCCATTCACATCAATACAGTCTACAAAACACTGCTCCTCACTATCATCCTGGATCTCTGGGCTAGTCCATTCACATCAATACAGTCTACAAAACACTGCTCCTCACTGTCATCCTGGATCTCTGGGCTAGTCCATTCACACCAATACAGTCTACAATACACTGCTCCTCATTGTCATCCTGGATCTCTGGGCTAGTCCATTCACATCAATACAGTCTACAAAACTCTGCTCCTCACTATCATCCTGGATCTCTGGGCTAGTCCATTCACATCAATACAGTCTACAAAACACTGCTCCTCACTATCATCCTGGATCTCTGGGCTAGTCCATTCACATCAATACAGTCTACAAAACACTGCTCCTCACTGTCATCCTGGATCTCTGGGCTAGTCCATTCACATCAATACAGTCTACAAAACACTGCTCCTCACTGTCATCCTGGATCTCTGGGCTAGTCCATTCACATCAATACAGTCTACAAAACACTGCTCCTCACTATCATCCTGGATCTCTGGGCTAGTCCATTCACATCAATACAGTCTACAAAACACTGCTCCTCACTGTCATCCTGGATCTCTGGGCTAGTCCATTCACATCAATACAGTCTACAAAACACTGCTCCTCACTGTCATCCTGGATCTCTGGGTTAATAAGAAACACAGTTTCTATTGAAGCCTATGACCTTGCGTCTGGACTCAGTTCTTCATCAGAGGAGCTTTATATTGTAACTGCACTGTGTAGTGTTTTCATCCTGGAACAGGTAAAACGATTATCCCTGGTGAAATCTATTTTCTTGTCAATTTATTTAATAGTTTTTTATTGATTGTTGCTTACCATTTCTCAGGTGTTCCTGTTCAAAATCAACAGATTGCAATAGTTTGTACTGCCATGATGCAATGCAACGTTATCTATTAGTTAGTATGCCACATATTTCATTAGTGAGTATGTCGCCTATTTCATTAGTGAGTATGTCGCCTATTTCATTAGTGAGTATGTCACCTATTTCATTAGTGAGTATGTCACCTATTTCATTAGTGAGTATGTCGCCTATTTCATTAGTGAGTATGTCGCCTATTTCATTAGTGAGTATGTCGCCTATTTCATTAGTGAGTATGTCACCTATTTCATTAGTGAGTATGTCGCCTATTTCATTAGTGAGTATGTCGCCTATTTCATTAGTGAGTATGTCACCTATTTCATTAGTGAGTATGTCACCTATTTCATTAGTGAGTATGTCACCTATTTCATTAGTGAGTATGTCACCTATTTCATTAGTGAGTATGCCGCCATGCCCTCAGTCCACTCCTCTGGTGTTGTCCAGTTGTAACTTTCACCCATACTCATTTGACGTAGACTGTAGCAAACAGTTGCAAAATCGTTTTGCATTGGAGACCGTTTACTCCCAAAGGAAACTGTTTTGCAACGAAAATAAGTGTCAATTGGACAAATTCCGGTGGGTCCCTCCCCGTTTTATTCTGTTTCCTTCCGTTTGCTTGTGTTTGGTTCCTAGTCAATACGGCCGTAACAGCTTTTGGGTGGAGGGGCCGGGCCACACATTTTGTCCTGACCCTGGAACACAGCCCCCCCCCCCTCCCCCCCAGGGAGGAAGTCTGGGCCTTTCCTTCCTGTTCTTCCACCTCCAAGCAGAAACTAAGCAGCCCGACACCCTGTTTAAATATAAACACTTTGAAAAGACAATTCCTGTTCTCCCCTTTCTCTCTTCCTTGAAGTGAGTCATTTACTTTATCTAACTTGACTGTATTGTGGTGAAAGGACCCATTTTTAAGAGGTTCTTGAACCAGGCCCAAGTCCCACCCTCGTTTCCCTATTGCGGATCCCTCACCTACCAGAAGAAACCTCCTAGACAGGGTGGTTGACTGCCGCTCCCTACTACACTGTGTCAGAGCTGTAGACGCTCACTTCATCATCACTGTAGTTATCTTATCTTGGTATGCTGTCTTGAAAGGAGGTGTGTTTACTCTGTTGCCATTCAGACTAGGGAATGCCCTTAACCGAGTCATTATGTTGACACCTGTCCCTATTTCCCACAACCCCCTTAATTCTCCATTGTGTCATTACTCAGATATGACCTAAAAACACCTGAAGCGTTTTAGATGAAACTGTGGGAAGTTTCCACCTGTTTCACATTTCGTGGGGTAAAGCAAACTCAGTCTACGGTTTGGTTTGTTATTCCCCTTGAATTGGGCAAGCAAAACTTTGTTATTTCATAGAGGAATGTCCTTCAGATAGAGCAGTGTTTTTGTATTTTATCTCTATTTATCACTGTCAGACTCCAGTATTTATCCCTGTCAGACTCCTGTATTTATCACTGTCAGACTCCTGTATTTATCACTGTCAGACTCCAGTATTTATCCCTGTCAGACTCCTGTATTTATCCCTGTCAGACTCCAGTATTTATCCCTGTCAGACTCCAGTATTTATCCCTGTCAGACTCCTGTATTTATCCCTATCGGACTCCAGTATTTATCCCTGTCGGACTCCAGTATTTATCCCTGTCAGACTCCTGTATTTATCACTGTCAGACTCCAGTATTTATCCCTATCGGACTCCAGTATTTATCCCTATCAGACTCCAGTATTTATCCCTGTCAGACTCCAGTATTTATCCCTATCGGACTCCTTTATTTATCCCTATCAGACTCCAGTATTTATCCCTATCAGACTCCAGTATTTATCCCTATCAGACTCCAGTATTTATCCCTGTCAGACTCCAGTATTTATCCCTATCGGACTCCTTTATTTATCCCTATCAGACTCCAGTATTTATCCCTGTCAGACTCCAGTATTTATCCCTATCAGACTCCAGTATTTATCCCTGTCAGACTCCTGTATTTATCCCTATCAGACTCCAGTATTTATCCCTATCAGACTCCAGTATTTATCCCTGTCAGACTCCTGTATTTATCCCTATCGGACTCCTTTATTTATCCCTATCAGACTCCAGTATTTATCCCTGTCAGACTTCAGTATTTATCCCTATCAGACTCCAGTATTTATCCCTATCAGACTCCAGTATTTATCACTGTCAGACTCCTGTATTTATCCCTATCAGACTCCAGTATTTATCACTGTCAGACTCCTGTATTTATCCCTGTCAGACTCCAGTATTTATCCCTGTCAGACTCCTGT
Organism: Salvelinus namaycush; assembly: GCF_016432855.1. Lineage (NCBI taxonomy): Eukaryota > Metazoa > Chordata > Actinopteri > Salmoniformes > Salmonidae > Salvelinus > Salvelinus namaycush. Next base: position 33,638,553 of record NC_052339.1, read on the forward strand.
ATTTATCCCTATCGGACTCCAGTATTTATCCCTATCAGACTCCAGTATTTATCCCTGTCAGACTCCTGTATTTATCCCTATCGGACTCCTTTATTTATCCCTATCAGACTCCAGTATTTATCCCTGTCAGACTTCAGTATTTATCCCTATCAGACTCCAGTATTTATCCCTATCAGACTCCAGTATTTATCACTGTCAGACTCCTGTATTTATCCCTATCAGACTCCAGTATTTATCACTGTCAGACTCCTGTATTTATCCCTGTCAGACTCCAGTATTTATCCCTATCGGACTCCAGTATTTATCCCTATCAGACTCCTGTATTTATCTCACAGTAACCGACTCTAGTATTTCTCACAGTAACCGGCTCCAGTATTTCAAACCTCGTCATTGTCTCCAAGTTCGGGTAGATCCATATACAGACATGGATCTCTAAAGTCACTTGTTATTCAATGAAGCGGCACATCTATCTTGTCAACACCCACAAAGCCTTAGCAGCCCGCTGGCTGACCCGACCCCACACTTCAGTCCCATCTAACGGCCGACCCCACACTTCAGTCCCATCTAACGGCCGACCCCACACTTCAGTCCCATCTAACGGCCGACCCCACACTTCAGTCCCATCTAACACCCGACCCCACACTTCAGTCCCATCTAACACCCGACCCCACACTTCAGTCCCATCTAACACCCGACCCCACACTTCAGTCTCATCTAACGGCCGACCCCACACTTCAGTCCCATCTAACGGCCGACCCCACACTTCAGGCCCATCTAACGGCCGACCCCACACTTCAGTCCCATCTAACACCCGACCCCACACTTCAGTCCCATCTAACGGCCGACCCCACACTTCAGTCCCATCTAACGGCCGACCCCACACTTCAGTCCCATCTAACGGCCGACCCCACACTTCAGTCCCATCTAACGGCCGACCCCACACTTCAGGCCCATCTAACAGCCGACCCCACACTTCAGTCCCATCTAACGGCCGACCCCACACTTCAGTCCCATCTAACGGCCGACCCCACACTTCAGGCCCATCTAACGGCCGACCCCACACTTCAGTCCCATCTAACGGCCGACCCCACACTTCAGTCCCATCTAACGGCCGACCCCACACTTCAGTCCCATCTAACGGCCGACCCCACACTTCAGTCCCATCTAACACCCGACCCCACACTTCAGTCCCATCTAACACCCGACCCCACACTTCAGTCCCATCTAACGGCCGACTCCACACTTCAGTCCCATCTAACACCCGACCCCACACTTCAGTCCCATCTAACGGCCGACCCCACACTTCAGTCCCATCTAACGGCCGACCCCACACTTCAGTCCCATCTAACGGCCGACCCCACACTTCAGTCTCATCTAACGGCCGACCCCACACTTCAGTCCCATCTAACGGCCGACCCCACACTTCAGTCCCATCTAACGGCCGACCCCACACTTCAGTCCCATCTAACGGCCGACCCCACACTTCAGTCCCATCTAATGGCCGACCCCACACTTCAGTCCCATCTAACGGCCGACCCCACACTTCAGTCCCATCTAACGGCCGACCCCACACTTCAGTCCCATCTAACACCCGACCCCACACTTCAGTCCCATCTAACACCCGACCCAACACTTCAGTCCCATCTAACGGCCGACCCCACACTTCAGTCCCAGCTAACACCCGACCCCACACTTCAGTCCCATCTAACACCGACCCAACACTTCAGTCCCATCTAACGGCCGACCCCACACTTCAGTCCCATCTAACACCCGACCCCACACTTCAGTCCCATCTAACACCCGACCCCACACTTCAGTCCCATCTAACACCCGACCCCACACTTCAGTCCCAGCTAACACCCGACCCCACACTTCAGGCCCATCTAACACCCGACCCCACACTTCAGTCCCATCTAACGGCCGACCCCACACTTCAGTCCCAGCTAACACCCGACCCCACACTTCAGTCCCATCTAACACCCGACCCCACACTTCAGTCCCATCTAACACCCGACCCCACACTTCAGTCTAACGGCAGAGATTGGGTTGTTTTTATTAACCGGAGAGAAACCTCATTTCTTTCAATCTAATCTCCGCAAATTCCCTTTTGACACCGTGATTTCAGAAAACAATCCAAAAACGCTGTGCGTTTGCTTGTGTGGAGATTTCCAGTGATGGTGTGTTTCCACACTTTTACTGTGTGTGAATGAGCAGTAGACAAGCATTGTTACTGTACAAGTGGGAAAGACTTGGCCAACCACCCACGGCATGTCTACACAACCATCTTGTGGAAACTGTATTTCTATCATATTTTGATTTGACACAGACATTGATTCCTAGTCCCCTTCATTTTGTGTTATGGTCTACCCTACACCTTCATGTTATTGTCCGGTCTACCCTACAAGTTAATTTTATGTTATGGTCTACCCTACAAGTTAATTGTTTTTTTATGGTCTACCCTACAGGTACATTTTATGTTATGGTCTACCCTACAGGTTAATTGTATGTTATGGTCTACCCTACAAGTTAATTGTGTGTTATGGTCTACCCTACACCTTCATGTTATTGTACGGTCTACCCTACAAGTTCATTGTGTGTTATGGTCTACCCTACACCTTCATGTTATTGTATGGTCTACCCTACAAGTTAATTTTATGTTATGGTCTACCTTACAGGTTAATTGTATGTTATGGTCTACCCTACAGGTTAATTTTATGTTATGGTCTACCCTACAGGTTAATTGTATGTTATGGTCTACCCTACAGGTTAATTTTATGTTATGGGTCTACCCTACAAGTTAATTTTATGTTATGGTCTACCCTACAGGTTAATTTTATGTTATGGTCTACCTTACAGGTTAATTGTATGTTATGGTCTATCTTACAGGTTAATTTTATGTTATGGTCTACCCTACAGGTTCATTTTATGTTATGGTCTACCCTACAGGTTAATTGTATGTTATGGTCTACCCTACACCTTCATGTTATTGTACTTGTAACAGTATAACTTTAATCCGTCCCCTCGCCCCGACCCATCGCTCCACAAAAGCTCTTGCAGAGCAAGGGGAACCACTACTTTAAGGTCTCAGAGCAAGTGACGTCACCGATTGAAAGGCTATTAGCGCGCACCACCGCTAACTAGATAGCCATTTCACATCGGTTACATACGGTCTACCCTACAGGTCAATTTTATGTTACGGTCTACCCTAAAGGTTAATTTTATGTTACGGTCTACCCTACAGGTACGAGATATAGCAGCTATATTTTATAACCTCTTTGATGCAGTCCTCCATGCAGGCATATAACTGCACATAAAAGCTAGCTCTCTACATGAAATGTAATTTCCTTGAAATGCTATCGGATTGCTGTTTCTTTACAGCATATTTGATGATTTCATAAAAGAGTCCCCAGCGCCTACACTGTCTGCATACTCAATGTCTCCCAGGAATGTTGGAGCAGAATACTTTTAGTTTTTTTTGACAGAGGAAGGTGAATGTGAATAGTAATGGTTGATGGATTATTCATGTGTAATGACAACACCTCGGCTTTCACATATGGTATGTCTATTTTCTTATTTATATCATTGTATATTGTTTATTTTGTGTGGTTTTCATATCAGCCCTTATCAGCTCTTGGGCTTCCAACCACACCTCCACATTAGTGCAACAAATAAATAAATGTAAATAGTTAATTGTTAATCACTTTTATTGCACACAGAGTCCATCTAACTTATTATGTGACTTGTTAACTTCTACTTCATCACAATCCCGGATCCGGGAGCACCCCCATCAGTAAAAAAGCTGACTAGCATAGCCTAGCATAGCGTCACAAGTAAATACTAGCATCTAAATATCATTAAATCACAAGTCCAAGACACCAGATGAAAGATACACATCTTGTGAATCCAGCCATCATTTCTGATTTTTTAAATGTTTTACAGGGAAGACACAATATGTATTTCTATTAGCTAACCACGATAGCAAAAGACACAACTTTTTTCCCCACCATTTTTTTCCTGCATAGGTAGCTATCACAATTTCGACCAAATAAAGATATAAATAGTCACTAACCAAGAAACAACTTCATCAGATGACAGTCTGATAACATATTTATTGTATAGCATATGTTTTGTTAGAAAAATGTGCATATTTCAGGTATAAATCATAGTTTTACATTGCAGCCACCATCACAACTCTCACCAAAGCAACTAGAATAACTACAGAGACCAACGTGAATTACCTAAATACTCATCATAAAACATTTATGAAAAATACACAGCGTACAGCAAATGAAAGACAAAGATCTTGTGAATCCAGCCAATATTTCAGATTTTTTAAGTGTTTTACAGCGAAAACACAATATAGCATTATATTAGCTTACTACAATAGCCAACCACACAACAGCATTGATTCAAGCCAACAATAGCGATAACGAATAAACCAGCAAAAGATATTAATTTTTTCACTAACCTTCTCAAACTTCTTCAGATGACAGTCCTATAACATCATATTACACAATACATATAGAGTTTGTTCGAAAATGTGCATATTTAGCGGCACAAATCGTGGTTATACAATATGAATAGTAGCCAAAATGCAAACAAAATGTCGGGAGAAATCTTGGGAGAGGCACCTAATCTAATCAGTAACTAATCATAAACTTGACAAAAAAATACAGGTTGGACAGCAAATGAAAGATACATTAGTTCTTAATGCAACCGCTCTGTTAGATTTTTAAAATTAACGTTACTACGACATACAGCGTGCGTTAAAGCGAGACCGCACCGAAATTAATGGCGGAATAGGAGTTTTACATTTTTCAACAGAACAACGAATTAACATCATAAATAGTTCTTACTTTTTGATGAGCTTTCATCAGAATCTTGGGCAAGTTGTCCTTTGTCCAGAAGAATCGTTGCTCGGTTGTAGATTGCCGCCTTCAACTTTGGAATTAGCAGTAAACATTAGCCATGTGGCGAAGACGTGCCCAACTCACTATAACGCAGCACAAAGAAAATTCCGAAAATCGCAATATAATGATATAAAATGATATAACTCGGTTTAAAATAACTACATTATGATGTTTTTAACACCTATATCGAATAAAATCAGAGCCGGATATATCTAAGGCCTATAACGGGAGCTTTCCAGAACGCCATCCTGAGGTCTGTCTTGCGTCATGGCGAATGTTGAAAAGAGTGCACCCCACGTTCCCAGACCCTTTATATGGCCTCAGATCTGCCTAGCAACTCCATTCCAATTCTCACTATTTGCTGACATCTAGGGGAAGGCGTATGCAGTGCATCTCGACCAATAGAAGACATGCAAATTAATAAACTGACCCTAGAACAGCCTGCCTTATTTCAGATTTCTCATTTCCTCACAGGAAGTTTGCTCCAACTCGAGTTCTGTTTTACTCACAGATATAATTCAAACGGTTTTAGAAACTAGAGAGTGTTTTCTATCCAATAGTAATAATAATATGCATATTGTACGAGCAAGAATTGAGTACGAGGCAGTTTAATTTGGGAACGAAATTTTTACAAAGTGAAAACAGCACCCCCTATTGAGAAAAGGTTTTAAGCACTTTTTTTTTTTTTTACCCCTGAGCTTCTTTAGGCTTGATATAACAAAGGGGATGAATACTTATTGACTCAAGACATTTCTTTTCATCATTCATTAATTTGTAGACATTTCTAAAAACATAATTCCACCTTGACGTTATGTGGTATGGGTATTGTGTGTAGGACAGTGACAATACATTTTTTATTTAATCAATTTAAAATTCAGGCTGTAACAACAAACTGTGGAAAAAGCCGCTGTATGTGTGTGCCTGTCCTCTCCAGATGGCCTCTGGCTCTGTCACTGTCCTCTCCAGATGGCCTCTGGCTCTGTCACTGTCCTCTCCAGATGGCCTCTGGCTCTGTCACTGTCCTCTCCAGATGGCCTCTGGCTCTGTCACTGTCCTCTCCAGGTGGCCTCTGGCTCTGTCACTGTCCTCTCCAGATGGCCTCTGGCTCTGTCACTGTCCTCTCCAGATGGCCTCTGGCTCTGTCACTGTCCTCTCCAGATGGCCTCTGGCTCTGTCACTGTCCTCTGGAGGAACTCTCCCTTCATTCCTGGAGTCTGTTATCATGAACACATCTGTTACTGCGATTCCCTCCAAAAGCAGTCGGAGTCAAACACACTGCCACTTCTTCTGTGGTAGTTAACCAGCGGGGATCTCAGCTCAGAGGGCAACAAGGCTTTAGTCACTATGGCTGTGAGACTGTACAAAGCTGATCTTATGCCCAGACGAATGAATATCATACACACAGCTTATCTCTTTAAAATGTTTCCCTTCGTGGTGTTGATAGTTGTCTAGAAGATGGTATTTATACTTTATCCTCCATCTTTTTCTCCTAGTTTTCACTTAGCCTTTTCTTTCTGTTTCAGGGTTTGAGCTCTTCTCTCGTTCTCCCGCCTCATATTGCGGCCAGGTATCAAACCCCCAGGCAGTGCCCTTTGGACTTTATGAGTGAGCAGTGTAATGCATGCAGCTAAGATTAAACACGCCTTGCAAAAGTATTCACCCCCTTTGGCGTTTTTCCTATTTTGTTGCATTGCAACCTGTAATTTAAATGGATTTTTATTTGGATTTCATGTAATGGACATACACAAAATAGTCCAAATTGGTGAAGTGAAATTAAAAAAATAACTTGTTTAAAACCTCACTAGGGTATGGGGCACTATTTTCACCTCTGGATGAAAAGCGTGCCCAAAGTAAACAGCCTGCTACTCAGGCCCAGAAGCTAGGATGTGCATATAATTTGGATAGAAAACACTCCAAAGTTTCTAAAACTGTTAAAATAATGTCTGTGAGTATAACAGAACTGAAATGGCAGGTGAAAACCTGAGGAAAGTCCATCCAGGAAGTGCCATTACCTTGAAATGGCTGCTTTTCCAATGAAAGCCTATCCACCATTTAAAGGGATAGGACCCAGTTTCCGTTCCCTATGGCTTCCACTAGTTGTGAACAGTCTTTAGACATTGTTTCAGGCTTTTATTCTGAAACATGTGGGAGAATGACAACATTGAGTGAGTGGACTCTGGTATGTCCTCAGAGCTGGTTACTGCACGTGACCGAGAGCACGCCTTTCTTGTTTTCTTTTTATATTGACGAAGCTTTTGTCCGGTTGAAATATTATCGATTATTTAGGCTAAAAACAACCTGAGGATTGATTATAAACATAAACGTTTGACATGTTTCTACGAACTTTACGGATACTATTTTGAAATTTTGTCTGCCTCTTGTGATCGCATTTGAGCCATTGGATTACTGAACAAAATGCGGCAACAAAATGGAGGTTTTTGGATATAACGAGGGAATTTATCGAACAAAACGAACATTTATTGTGTAACATGGAGTCTTGTGAGTGCAACCATATGAAGATCATCAAAGGTAAGTGATTCATTTTATTGCTATTTCTGACTTTCGTGACTAATCTACTTGGCTGGTAACTGTACGTAATGTTTTGTGTTCTGAGCGCTGTCCTCAGATAATCGCATGGTTTGCTTTCGCCGTAAAGCCTTTTTGAAATCTGACACGGCGGCTGGATTAACAAGAAGTTAAGCTTTATTTTGATGTATAACAAATATATTTTCAAGAATGTTAAATATTTGAATTGAGTATTTTTGAATTTCGCGCTCTGCAATTTCACTGGATGTTGGCCAGGTGGGACGGTAGCATCCCACACCCCCTAGAGAGGTAAAAAAAAAAAAAGCTCCTAAATAAGATCTGGTGCAACCAATTACCTTCAGAAGTCACAATTAGTAAAATAAAGTCCACCTGTGTGCAATCTAAGTGTCACATGATCTGTCACATGATCTCAGTATATATACACCTGTTCTGAAAGGCCCCAGAGTCTGCAACAGAGCTGGGCTTTACAGAAGAGTGGCCAGAAAAAAGACATTGCTTAAAGTAAAAAATAAGCAAACATGTTTGGTGTTCGCCAAAAGGCATGTTGGAGACTCCCCAAAAATATGGAAGAAGATACTCTGGTCAGATGAGACTAAAATGGAGCTTTTTGGCCATCAAGGAAAATGCTATATCTGGCGCAAACCCAACACCTCTCATCACCCCGAGAAAACCATCCCCACAGTGGAGCATGGTGGTGGCAGCATCATGCTGTGGGGATGTTTTTCATCGGCAGGGACTGGGAAACTGGTCAGAATTGAAGGAATGATGGATGGCGCTAAATATGGGGATATTCTTGAGGGAAACCTGTTTCAGTCTTCCAGAGATTTGAGACTGGGACGGAGGTTCACCTTCCAGCAGGACAATGACCCTAAGCATACTGCTAAAGCAACACTCGATTGGTTTAAGGGGAAACATTTAAATGTCTTGGAATGTCCTAGTCAAAACCCAGACCTCAATCCAATTGAAAATCTGTGGTATGACTTAAAGATTGCTGTACACCAGCGGAACCCATCCAACTTGAAAGAGCTGGAGCAGTTTTTCCTTGAAGAATGGGCAAAAATCCCAGTGGCTAGATGTGCCAAGCTTATAGAGACATACCCCAAGAGACTTTCAGCTGGAATTGCTGCAAAAGATGGCTCTACAAAGTATTGACTTTGGGGGGGGGGGGGGGGGGGTGAATAGTTATGCACGCTCAAGTTTTCTGTTTTATTGTTTTATTTCTTGTTTGTTTCACAATTAAACATATTTTGCATCTTCAAAGTGGTCGGCATGTTGTGTAAATCAAATGATACAAACCCCCCCAAAATCTATTTTAATTCCAGGTTTTAAGGCAACAAAATAGGAAAAATGCCAAGGGGGGTGAATACTTTCGCAAGCCACTGTCTATGCTGTATCCTGTCACGATGCCTGTCTTTCCTCTCTAGTGGGCTTGAAAAGGTCACAGGCATGATAAGGAAGTAAACTGTAGCCATCATGTGAAATGCTCACACACCTCAATCAGCTTCAAAATGGATGTCAATTCAATGAGACATTGATGTTTTTGCTGAATCTTGGGTAACCTGAAATAAAATAACACAATATGTCACAACAGGTCTAAATATATGTGTCATGTCAGTGTTATGACCATGTTATGACAGGTCTAAGACTAATCCTGACTGAACCAGGGTTCTAGAGAATAAGCCTTATGTCAAATGTCGACCGGACTAACACGGTCATCTGTAGCTCAGTTGGTAGAGCATGACACGCCAGGATAGTGTGTTCGATTCCCGGCGGGCACCCGTACCTAAAATGTATACCCGCATGACTGTAAGTCGCGTTTGGATAAAAGCGTCTGCTAAATTGCATATATTATTTGTGTAATGTTGTGCGTGTGCCTCTGTCGCTCTCTCTCTCTCTCCAGGCTACGGACAAGAGGAAAGCTCTGGAGGAGACCAAAGCCTACACCACCCAGTCCCTGGCCAGCGTGGCCTACCAGATCAATGCCTTAGCCAACAACGTGCTGCAGCTGCTGGACATCCAGGCCTCACAGCTGTGCCGAATGGAGTCCTCAATCAATCACATCTCTCAGGTCAGGACACACTCTGAGTCTCTCTTGCTTTTCTTAAACACACGCACACACACGCACACACACACACACACACACACACACACACACACACACACACACACACACACACACACACACACACACACACACACACACACACACACACACACACACACACACATCCACAGCTGTGGCGAATCAACTACTTCTCTCAGGCCAGGACACGTGGACACCCCCACCCACCAAACCACAGCTAAACTTGAAGAGCTGACATAGAAATAGATTTACAGTTTATTTTCTCTTAGTCCATGTACAGGGTGCCTTTCTGCAGTGACTATGGTGCCTTCGTCCATGTACAGGGTGCCTTTCTGCAGTGACTATGGTGCCTTAGTCCATGTACAGGGTGCCTTTCTGCAGTGACTATGGTGCATTAGTCCATGTACAGGGTGCCTTTCTGCAGTGACTATGGTGCATTAGTCCATGTACAGGGTGCCTTTCTGCAGTGACTATGGTGCCTTAGTCCATGTACAGGGTGCCTTTCTGCAGTGACTATGGTGCATTAGTCCATGTACAGGGTGCCTTTCTGCAGTGACTATGGTGCCTTAGTCCATGTACAGGGTGCCTTTCTGCAGTGACTATGGTGCATTAGTCCATGTACAGGGTGCCTTTCTGCAGTGACTATGGTGCCTTAGTCCATGTACAGGGTGCCTTTCTGCAGTGACTATGGTGCCTTCGTCCATGTACAGGGTGCCTTTCTGCAGTGACTATGGTGCCTTCGTCCATGTACAGGGTGCCTTTCTGCAGTGACTATAGTGCCTTAGTCCATGTACAGGGTGCCTTTCTGCAGTGACTATGGTGCCTTAGTCCATGTACAGGGTGCCTTTCTGCAGTGACTATGGTGCCTTCGTCCATGTACAGGGTGCCTTTCTGCAGTAACTATGGTGCCTTAGTCCATGTACCGTGTGCCTTTCTGCAATGACTATTGTGCCTTAGTCCATGTACAGGGTGCCTTTCTGCAGTAACTATGGTGCCTTCGTCCATGTACAGGGTGCCTTTCTGCAGTGACTATGGTGCCTTAGTCCATGTACAGGGTGCCTTTCTGCAGTGACTATGGTGCATTAATCCATGTACAGGGTGCCTTTCTGCAGTGACTATGGTGCCTTCGTCCATGTACAGGGTGCCTTTCTGCAGTGACTATGGTGCCTTAGTCCATGTACAGGGTGCCTTTCTGCAGTGACTATGGTGCCTTCGTCCATGTACAGGGTGCCTTTCTGCAGTGACTATGGTGCCTTCGTCCATGTACAGGGTGCCATTATTGATTAACTGTGTGACTGACTGTGTGTTTGTATGAAGGACCGATTCTCTGCGCCTCCATGCACTCTCTCTGTTTCTCTCTCTTTCTCACACACACCCACACACCAGGGTTTCTTTTAGGAACATTTTGGTGGCGGACAACGTGACCGGCAAAATATACATTTACCGGACATTTGAGAAATTTATCGGACATTTGAGAAATTTACCTGACATATGACAAATTTACCAGACATATGACAAATTTACCTGACATATGACAAATTTACCTGACATATGACAAATTTACCAGACATATGACAAATTTACCAGACATATGACAAATTTACCTGACATATGACAAATTTACCAGACATATGACAAATTTACCAGACATATGACAAATTTACCTGACATATGACAAATTTACCTGACATATGACAAATTTACCAGACATATGACAAATTTACCTGACATATGACAAATTTACCAGACATATGACAAATTTACCTGACATATGACAAATTTACTGGACCTCTAAATGCATTGGGTGCGTACCACATTAGGGAATCCACCCACGATGCTCAAAAATCCCATTTAGATGATTGTAATTCATCTCATCAGAATAGAAAATAGCCTGTAAAGTTGTAATCAAATAGAGTAGAACCATGTTAATAAACTAACATGACAGGTTTTATTGACAAGCAAAACATTGCCTGTTGCGTCTTCATCCCTGCTATAAATCATAAATGAATATCATTTAAAAAACACATTAATAAAACACAACTTCAAAATATAATATTCGTGTAATATAATTTGGGAACAACCTGTCCTGTTGGCAGCACTGCCCCCTCAAGATTCTGAGCCTGCTTGGCAGGGTTGGTCCTGCAAAGCCAAAGCCCCCTAAAGGGAGAGCATACTATACAAGTAAATTCTCAAAGCTGCTAATGAGAACCTTGACGACCTTGTACCTAGCCGGTGGGGATTCCGGTGGGGTGCCCCCACCCAGGCAGTGGCAGTGCTGGCAACACTAGCTGCAGTAACCCATGGGGAGGGGGTCACACTCGGACATTCAGAGAGGGGGTATATTATTGTGGCCCTGGTGGCACGAAATCAAGTCGGGCTGCATGGAGATGCTTGGGAACATGGTCAAAATGGATGACCGTATTGTGGGTGTTTCAGGAAGAAGGTGTACATTTGACCTCCATCATTTAGGATGTGACAATGGTAAATAAATCTCTACATTTATGCTCATTTTTTGCGCGGTCTTGCAGGCCTTCTCATGCAGCTGCAACTGCAAGTACATTTGTAAATCATGATCCATCTTGAGTTGGGCTCTGGGATGGTGCAATTGTTGAGAGGGTGAGCTTATGGTTGTGTGGGGGTAAGGGCTGAATGTGTGTGGGTGTATGTGTGTATCCCACAACTGTTGCGAAGGAAGAAGTAAAAGATGTTAGGGACTATAGAGGATGATTCACAGCAATATGTAATAAAAATAGAGGTGAGGGCGATGGAAATGCATTTGGCAATGGATCTGCTTCGGTTCGGTGGATGGCGCTGTGTGCACTTTTCGAAGGATGGATCCCAGTCGGTCCGGGGCTGTGCGATGCGGGGGGTCGGGGGTGGTCTGCCGGTCATTGGGATGACAACCCAACTCGAGATGGGGGCTTTTGGCGGGTGGAATAGTGGGGACCAATTGGAGGTTTGCTTAGTGGAGATGCAAATGTCATGGTACAACTATATAGACACTCAATCATTATGTTACTTTTTAATAGGACGTTTACAAACATATATTTTGATAAAAATAATTGAAAGGTGTGTCTCATTATGGTAAGTGGTGAAATAAGTATAGCCAGTTACAATTGTAATGGCTTAGCAGATAATAAGAAAAGACGATCAGTATTTACCTGGCTAAAAGAGAAGGATTATAATATCTACTGTTTACAGGAAACCCATTCGACAGTTTTAGATGAAGTTTTGTGGAAAAAGAACTGGGGGGGGCGAAATATATTTCTCCCATGGGCAAAGAAATTCAAAAGGGGTGATGGTTTTAATTAATAATAACTTTGATCCAAATGTGCAACTTGTCCAAACAGATCCTCAAGGTAGATGGATTATTTTAAATATGTTATTGGACAATAAACATATATGGCTTATTAACCTATACGGTCCGAATAATGATGATCCAAGCTTCTTTGACAATATATATAAGAATGTATCAACTACAAGCAACACTAGACTCTATTATTATAGTGGGAGATTTTAATACGGTCTTAAATACCTCTATGGACCGGAAAGGAAATCACACTACAAACTATCACCCTCAGGCACTTAAGGAAATCAGGAATGTCATGGATATATTGGAATTAGTGGATATATGGAGACTTAAATACCCTGACCTAGTGAGATATACATGGCGGAGGCTTAATCAAGCTAGTCGCCTTGACTACTTTCTTATATCATTCTCTCTGGCACCAAAAGTTAAAAAGTGTTTGATAGGGGACAGAATGCGGTCGGACCATCACATAATTGGCATATATATTACTCTTACAGAATTTCCACGTGGGCGAGGATATTGGAAATTTAATCAAAGCCTACTAGATGATAAATTGTTTAGAACTAGGACAGAAGAATTTATAACTGACTTTTTTAGACATAACATAGGTACAGCAGATCCCCATATTGTATGGGACATTTTTAAGTGTGGCTTTAGAGGCCATGCAATTCAGTACTCATCTATAAAACAAAAGCAATTTCGATCAAAAGAGTCCATATTAACAAAGGAAATTGAAGGACTAACAGTACAGTTAGATAACAATAAAAACGGTACCATAGAGGCACAGAATAAGTTAGAGGAAAAACAAAAAGAAATGGAGGAACTTATTCAAGAAAGATCCAGTGTAATATATTACAAAAATAAAGCGAACTGGATGGAATATGGGGAAAAATGCACCAAATTCTTTTTCAATCTTCAATATAGAAATGCTACCAAAAAAAACGTATTAAAACTTGTTACAAATGATGGAGTCACGCATGATTCACCAAATGATATTTTGAAAGAGGAAGTAAAGTACTTTAAGAATATATTTTCGTTTCAGGCTCCTCCATCTCCACTAACTGAAACTAATTGTATGGATTTTTTCCCTAATAATAATGTAAAATTAACATCTGTACAGAAAGACTCATGTGAAGGCCTAATTACAGAGGAGGAACTACTTGATGCAATTGGGGCCTTTAAGGATGGGAAAACTCCAGGACTGGATGGCATACCAGTGGAAGTATACAAACATTTTTTTGATATACTCAAAGGACCATTATTAGCTTGTTTTAACCACTCCTATATAAATGATAGATTATCAGACACGCAACAAGAAGGTGTGATATCATTATTACTGAAACAGGACCCAAGTGGTATATATAAAGATCCAGTCCATTTAAAAAATTGGAGACCTCTTACACTTCAGTGTTGTGATGCAAAAATCCTAGCAAAATGCTTGGCGCATAGAATAAAAAAAGTTTTGTCAGATATTATTCATCCTAATCAGACAGGTTTTTTACATGGACGATACATTGGAGATAATATAAGGCAAGTACTGGAAACAATAGAACACTATGAAATATCGGGGACACCAGGCCTGGTTTTCATAGCTGATTTTGAAAAGGCTTTTGATAAAGTACGACTGGAGTTTATATATAAATGCCTAGAATATTTCAATTTTGGGGAATCTCTTATAAAATGGGTAAAAATTATGTATAGTAACCCTAGGTGTAAAATAGTAAATAATGGCTACATCTCAGAAAGTTTTAAACTATCTAGAGGAGTAAAACAAGGTTGTCCACTATCGGCATATCTATTTATTATTGCCATCGAAATGTTAGCTGTTAAAATTAGATCAAACATTAATATTAAGGGATTAGAAATCCAGGGCCTAAAAACTAAGGTGTCATTGTACGCTGATGATTCATGTTTTCTTTTAAAACCACAACTAGAATCTCTCCACGGCTTCTTAGAGGATCTAGATACATTTGCTATCCTCTCTGGATTAAAACCAAATTATGATAAATGTACCATATTACGTATTGGATCACTAAAAAATACACATTTTACATTGCCATGTAGTTTACCAATTAAATGGTCTGACGGTGATGTGGACATACTCGGTATACAAATCCCAAAAGAAAGAAATGATCTCACTCCAATACATTTTTATAGAAAGTTAGCAAAAATAGATAAGATCTTGCTACCATGGAAAGGAAAATACCTGTCTATTTGTGGGAAAATCACCCTGATTAACTCTTTAATCATATCACAGTTTACCTATTTGCTTATGGTTTTGCCTACACCTAGTGACCTGCTTTTTAAATTATATGAACAAAAAATATTCAATTTTATTTGGAACGGCAAGCCAGATAAAATTAAAAGGGCCTATTTATATAACGAATATGAATTCGGAGGGCAGAAATTATTAAATATTAAAGCATTAGACCTCTCACTAAAGGCATCAGTCATACAAAAGTTATACTTAAATCCAAACTGGTTCTCTAGTAGATTGGTACGAATGTCTCATCCTATGTTCAAGAAGGGCCTTTTTCCCTTTATTCAGATTACACCTGCTCACTTTCGGTTGCTTGAAAAGGAAATAATCTCCAAAATATCTTTATTTTTTAAGCAAGCCTTAGAAAGTTGGTTGCAATTTCAGTTTAATCCACCTGAAAGGACGGAACAAATAGTACAACAAATCTTGTGGTTAAATTCAAATATAGTAATTGATAAAAAAACTGTATTTATCGAAGAAATGTTTAAAAAAGGTATAATTTTTGTGAATGATATCATAAATAGGACTGGTGGAGTAATGTCACACATGCAGCTAACACAGACATATGGAAATGTCTGCTCTACCCAAAATTACAACCAATTAATTGCAGCATTACCACAAAAATGGAAGAGGCAGGTGGAAGGGGATAAAAGTAAGGAACTTGTATGTCGGCCTTATATTAAAGAACATAAATGGTTAAAGAAAAGTGTGATAAATAAAAACATATACCAATTTCATTTAAGGACCAAAAAACTTACAGCTGTGCCATATAAATTGCAAAATAGTTGGGAAGAGATTTTCGATGTACCCATTCCATGGCACATGGTGTATGAATTGATACGCAAAACAACGCCGGATTCAAAACTTCGAATTTTTCAATTTAAATTATTGTACAAAATTCTTGCAACTAATAGAATGTTATATATATGGGGGATACAATCTTCCCAGCTCTGTAGATTCTGCTGTGAGGAGGCAGAGTCATTAGACCATTTATTTTGGTATTGTCCGCATGTAGCTCGTTTTTGGTCACAGGTCCAGGAATGGTTGAAGAATTGCAACATTTGCGTAGAACTAACGCTACAGATAGCAATACTGGGGGATTTGAAAAGCCATAGTCAATCAATCAATAATATAATAATTATTTTAGCAAAAATGTTTATTTTTAATTTACAATCCGTGGAAGCTATGAGAATAGGAAGATTCAAATCTTTTGTGAAGCATCACAGCACAGTTGAAAAATATATGGCAAATAAAAATCCGAAATGGATGATGTTGGAAGATAGATGGGAAAGGTTGAGTGGAGCTGAAGGGTGGGACTAATAACAAGATAAACAATGTAGGGCATACGGGATCTGTGAAATGTGTATAGGTGCGGAGCTATTGTGAAATAGCACAGTTACAAGTGGAAATCAAACTGGATGGACAACAGAAATAGAGGAAGGACTAAGAACAAACAAGAGAGAACTATTATAAAGTAGACTGTGTCTGTAAAATGTGTATAAGATGTATAAATTGAAGGTAAAAACAGAAATGTTTATCAGTTTACTCCAATTGGGGGATCGGTGGTAGGGTTTGCGGGGAATAATAATAAAGGTATACTCTTTAAAAAAGTATGTATGTCTATGTAGGTATGTGTATGTATATATGTGTATATGTATGCATACGTGAATGGATATATATATTTACCCCAAAAAATATGGGGGTGTCACGCCCTGGCCTTAGTATTCTTTGTTTTCTTTATTATTTTAGTTAGGTCAGGGTGTGACATGGGGAATGTTTGTGTTTTGTTGGTTTTGGGTGATTATATGGTAAAGGGGGTGTTGGGTGTAGTGTATGGGTTTGTGTTGAGTGCATGTGTCTAGCGTTGTCTATGTTGGTTTAGTTGTCTAGGAGAGTCTATGGTTGCCTGAATGAGTTCCCAATTAGAGACAGCTGATTTCTGTTGTCTCTGATTGGGAGCCATATTTAGGGTAGCCATAGGCTTTCATTTGATGTGGGTAGTTGTCTATGTTATACGTTTGTAGCCTGTATGTGCACTACGTTTGATTAGCTTCACGATCGTTTATTGTTTTGTTTAGTGTGTAAGTGTTTTTGTTTCGTTTTGCCTTCGTCATCAATAAAAGAGATGGCGTATTTTCCTAATGCTGCGTTTTGGTCCGTCAATCCTCCACACGGTCGTGACAGGGGGATTGGAAATGATGCAGACAATTACATTGGAAGCAACATTCTTTCCGCAATATTAAGCTGATCCACCCCCCCTAAGAAAAAAAAAAAAAAAAAAACAACCTGTCCTGTAGGATATTTGTATTAACATTTCTATGAATAAACCACAAAACACAAATGTTTTCAAATACGATCTAGGTCTCTCTAATTTAATCAAGCCTAGGCATGAACATTTTAATGAATAAATAACAAAACATGGCTGTCTTTGAACACCAGGGCCGGCCCGCCCCAACTCCCCATCCCCGCTGCATTTCAGCACCGCGGCAGTGGAAAGAGGGGACACTCTACACGGCCACAGAAAGAGGGGACACTCTACACGGCCACAGAAAGAGGGGACACTCTACACGGCCACAAAAAGAGGGGACACTACACGGCCACAGAATGAAGAAACTATCAAATTGATGTTGGACAATTACAAACTGTCAGGGGCAGAAAGACAGATGTTTTACCTTGTCAGCTTGGGGATTCGATCCAGCAACGTGGTTCATTGAGAACATTTTGCAATGCTCCTGTGAAACGAGGCAAATCGCGCCGTGTATTTATCAAAGCACTTGTTTCCAAAACTCAAATCTGGCCTAGGACGGCAGCAGAACTGCTAGGGCTGGGCCTGACCAAACACAATCATTTCCCTCTGATATACGTGCGTTTCGAGCGGACCTTTGCCCGCTCAAAGTGAGCCGCTGCTGTTTGGAAGGCTCCCTCCTTTCAGTAGCATCAGCCTCGCTACCTTGGTTACGGGGATAGTCAACACGGTCTTCGCTCAGTGGGGTACACTTTGCGGAAGTCCTTTAATGAGGAGCTCGTGTCTTCTGTGTGATTTAGAAACACATCTGACAGTAATGTCCCAGCAGCTTGAGGATGTCTCATCCTATGAAGGATTTTTGCCTTGGAAGTTTTTTTAAATTTAACATTTACTTAACGAGGAAGGTCAGTTAATAACAAATTTTTATTTACAATGATGGCCTACACCGGCCAAACCCGGACGACACTGGGACAATTGTGCACCGCCCTATGGGACTCCCAATCACGGCCGGAAGTGATATCGCCTGGATTCGAACCAACTACACCATTATTTTACAATATATATTTGTTTTATTCTCCCGGACAATTTGGCCACCAACAATTGTATTTAAAACAAACTGGGACTCCTAGGCCACAGGCCAGGCTCACACTGTTAGTCCGAACTGGGACTCCTAGACCACAGGCCAGGCTCACACTGTTAGTCCAAACTGGGACTCCTAGGCCACAGGCCAGGCTCACACTGTTAGTCCACACCGGGACTCCTAGGCCACAGGCCAGGCTCACACTGTTAGTCCAAACTGGGACTCCTAGGCCACAGGCCAGGCTCACACTGTTAGTCCACACCGGGACTCCTAGGCCACAGGCCAGGCTCACACTGTTAGTCCAAACTGGGACTCCTAGGCCACAGGCCAGGCTCACACTGTTAGTCCAAACTGGGACTCCTAGGCCACAGGCCAGGCTCACAATGTTAGTCCAAACTGGGACTCCTAGGCCACAGGCCAGGCTCACACTGTTAGTCCAAACTGGGACTCCTAGGCCAGGCCACAGTCATTTCAAGCAGGTAACTCCACCAGCTTATCCAATGAAGTCATTAAGGACCTGGAACAAAGGGACATGTGACAGCTCACCATGGACTACAACTGGGAAATGTTCACCAATGTCCCAAACCCTACATCATAATGTCGTCTGGAAATGATGCAACCATTTAGTCATAGCCTTCAGGTCAAGTCTTGACACGGTGTTTGGGGTCGACAGTTGTTAATGGAACGTGGAACAGAAAAGACCCTCCTCTGTTTCTATGTTTTCTATAATGGATCGGGGCAAAGAATGTCTGAAATGTCCCAATGATAAACTGAAGGTCAAGACTCCTACATGAAATTCTCTCTCTCTCTCGGAGGGATGAGAATTATCGTGTTTATCGTGAAGGGATGAGAATAGAGAGAGAGAGAGAGCGAGAGAGAGAGAGAGAGAGACAGAGAGACAGAGAGACAGAAAGGCAGAGGCAGAGAGAGAGAGAGACAGAGAGAGAGAGAGAGAGAGAGAGAGAGAGAGAGAGGAGAGAGAGAGGGAGAGAGAGAGAGAGAGAGACAGACAGAGAGGATAATCATGGACATGAACCATATCAGGTTGTGTCAACACTCACAGATGACACACCTAGGTCCAAAACGCCACTTTATTCCTGTCTCCATGACAACGATCCTTGCCATCCCTGACAATCAGGAACCTGCAAAGAGAGAGAAATTGGTTGAACATGTTCACCAGAGAGAACCTACTCACTCACTGCAATGGTCTGACGGAGTTGCTGAGCACAGTTTACCATCTGTTTCACTGTATTGACAAATACAGGGGTTTTTCGTCTTTGGTTGCCATAGCCTTTCTGTGTGTATCCATGGCAATATCTGTGTAGTTAGATGAGGGCATGCAGGGTCATGATGGTTCTAGTGTTAATAAAGGGTTTAGTAAACAACCACATTCCTCTGTCAACTACTACAATTAGTAAACAACCACATTCCTCTGTCAACTACTTCTAATATCAGAGTTAGGGCCTCAGCCTGTGTTAATAACTGAGAGTTAGGGCCTCAGTCTGTGTTAATAACAGAGTTAGGGCCTCAGTCTGTGTTAATAACAGAGTTAGGGCCTCAGTCTGTGTTAATAACTGAGTTAGGGCCTCAGCCTGTGTTAATAACTGAGAGTTAGGGCCTCAGTCTGTGTTAATAACAGAGTTAGGGCCTCAGTCTGTGTTAATAACAGAGTTAGGGCCTCAGTCTGTGTTAATAACTGAGTTAGGGCCTCAGCCTGTGTTAATAACTGAGAGTTAGGGCCTCAGTCTGTGTTAATAACAGAGTTAGGGCCTCAGTCTGTGTTAATAACAGAGTTAGGGCCTCAGTCTGTGTTAATAACAGAGTTAGGGCCTCAGTCTGTGTTAATAACTGAGTTAGGGCCTCAGCCTGTGTTAATAACTGAGAGTTAGGGCCTCAGCCTGTGTTAATAACAGAGTTAGGGCCTCAGTCTGTGTTAATAACAGAGTTAGGGCCTCAGTCTGTGTTAATAACAGAGTTAGGGCCTCAGTCTGTGTTAATAACAGAGTTAGGGCCTCAGTCTGTGTTAATAACAGAGTTAGGGCCTCAGTCTGTGTTAATAACAGAGTTAGGGCCTCAGTCTGTGTTAATAACAGAGAGTTAGGGCCTCGGTCTGTGTTAATAACAGAGTTAGGGCCCCGGTCTGTGTTAATAACAGAGTTAGGGCCCCGGTCTGTGTTAATAACAGAGTTAGGGCCTCAGCCTGTGTTAATAACTGAGAGTTAGGGCCTCAGTCTGTGTTAATAACTGAGAGTTAGGGCCTCAGTCTGTGTTAATAACAGAGTTAGGGCCTCAGTCTGTGTTAATAACAGAGTTAGGGCCCCAGTCTGTGTTAATAACAGAGTTAGGGCCTCAGTCTGTGTTAATAACAGAGTTAGGGCCTCAGTCTGTGTTAATAACAGAGTTAGGGCCTCAGTCTGTGTTAATAACAGAGTTAGGGCCTCAGTCTGTGTTAATAACAGAGTTAGGGCCTCAGTCTGTGTTAATAACAGAGTTAGGGCCTCAGTCTGTGTTAATAACAGAGAGTTAGGGCCTCGGTCTGTGTTAATAACAGAGTTAGGGCCTCAGCCTGTGTTAATAACAGAGTTAGGGCCTCAGTCTGTGTTAATAACAGAGTTAGGGCCTCAGTCTGTGTTAATAACAGAGTTAGGGCCTCAGTCTGTGTTAATAACAGAGTTAGGGCCTCAGTCTGTGTTAATAACAGAGTTAGGGCCTCAGTCTGTGTTAATAACAGCGTTAGGGCCTCAGTCTGTGTTAATAACTGAGTTAGGGCCTCGGTCTATGTTAATAACAGAGTTAGGGCCTCGGTCTGTGTTAATAACAGAGTTAGGGCCTCAGTCTGTGTATCCTAGTGGTTAGAGTGTAGAGGTGGCAGGTAGCCTAGTGGTTAGAGTGTAGAGGTGGCAGGTATCCTAGTGGTTAGAGTGTAGAGGTGGCAGGTATCCTAGTGGTTAGAGTGTAGAGGCGGCAGGTAGCCTAGTGGTTAGAGTGTAGAGGTGGCAGGTATCCTAGTGGTTAGAGTGTAGAGGCGGCAGGTAGCCTAGTGGTTAGAGCGTTGGATTAGTAACTGAAAGGTTGCTAGATCGAATCCCTGAGCTGACAAGGTAAAAATCTGTCGTTCTGCCCCTGAACAAGGCAGTTAACCCACTGTTCCCCGGTAGGCCGTCATTGTAAATAAGAATTTGTTCTTAACTTACTTGCCTAGTTAAAATAAAGGTAAAATAAAGAGATGGATCATTCTAAAAAAGGACCCCTCTCAGCACGTAGATGGACGGGAGATTAGCCCAGCTCACGTGCTGGTGGTAGATGGGAAATTAGGAGGACTGCAGCACATTACAATGTCTTTAAAAGCTGCTGTGTGTGTGTGTGTGTGTGTGTGTGTGTGTGTGTATGTGTGTGTGTGTGTGTGTGTGTGTGTGTGTGTGTGTGTGTGTGTGTGTGTGTGTGTGTGTGTGTGTGTGTGTGTGTGTGTGTGTGTGTGTGTGTGTTCTCAAAACACTACAAATCCCTTATTTCCCTGGAGATCTCCCCGCAGAGGAAGTACTCTAATTCTTGCCATAATTCCCTCAGTCATTACTGCCGATGCCAGTTTTCCCATGGGACTGTGGCGGTGGAGGGGGGGGCTGATGCCAGTTTTCCCATGGGACTGTGGCGGTGGAGGGGGGGCTGATGCCAGTTTTCCCATGGGACTGTGGCGGTGGAGGGGGGGCTGATGCCAGTTTTCCCATGGGACTGTGGCGGTGGAGGGAGGGGCTGATGACAGTTTTCCCATAGGACTGTGGAGGGGGGGGGCTGATGCCAGTTTTCCCATGGGACTTTGGCGGTGGAGGGGGGGCTGATGCCAGTTTTCCCATGAGACTGTGGCGGTGGAGGGGGGGGGCTGATGCCAGTTTTCCAATGGGACTGTGGCGGTGGAGGTGGGGCTGATGCCAGTTTTCCCATGGGACTGTGGCGGTGGAGGGAGGGGCTGATGACAGTTTTCCCATAGGACTGTGGAGGGGGGGGGCTGATGCCAGTTTTCCCATGGGACTGTGGCGGTGGAGGGGGGGGGGGGGGGGGGCTGATGCCAGTTTTCCCATGGGACTGTGGCGGTGGAGGGGGGGGGGGGCTGATGACAGTTTTCCCATGGGACTGTGGCGGTGGAGGGGGGGGGGGCTGATGACAGTTTTCCCATGGGACTGTGGCGGTGGAGCGGGGGCTGATGACAGTTTTCCCATGGGACTGTGGCGGTGGAGGGGGGGGGGGGGGGGGGGGGGGGCTGATGCCAGTTTTCCCATGGGACTGTGGCGGTGGAGGGGGGGGGGCTGATGACAGTTTTCCCATGGGACTGTGGCGGTGGAGGGGGGGGGGGGCTGATGACAGTTTTCCCATGGGACTGTGGCGGTGGAGCGGGGGCTGATGACAGTTTTCCCATGGGACTGTGGCGGTGGAGGGGGGGGGGGGGCTGATGACAGTTTTCCCATGGGACTGTGGCGGTGGAGGGGGGGGCTGATGACAGTTTTCCCATGGGACTGTGGCGGTGGAGGGGGGGCCGATGCCAGTTTTCCCATGGGACTGTGGCGGTGGAGGGGGGGCCGATGCCAGTTTTCCCATGGGACTGTGGCGGTGGAGGGGGGGCCGATGCCAGTTTTCCCATGGGACTGTGGCGGTGAAAGGGGGGGGCTGATGACAGTTTTCCCATGGGACTGTGGCGGTGAAAGGGGGGGGCTGATGACAGTTTTCCCATGGGACTGTGGCGGTGGAGGGGGGGGGGGGCTGATGACAGTTTTCCCATGGGACTGTGGCGGTGGAGGGGGGGGCTGATGACAGTTTTCCCATGGGACTGTGGCGGTGGAGGGGGGGCCGATGCCAGTTTTCCCATGGGACTGTGGCGGTGGAGGGGGGGCCGATGCCAGTTTTCCCATGGGACTGTGGCGGTGGAGGGGGGGCCGATGCCAGTTTTCCCATGGGACTGTGGCGGTGAAAGGGGGGGGCTGATGACAGTTTTCCCATGGGACTGTGGCGGTGAAAGGGGGGGGCTGATGACAGTTTTCCCATGGGACTGTGGCGGTGGAGGGGGGGGGGGGCTGATGACAGTTTTCCCATGGGACTGTGGCGGTGGAGGGGGGGGCTGATGACAGTTTTCCCATGGGACTGTGGCGGTGGAGGGGGGGGGGGCGATGCCAGTTTTCCCATGGGACTGTGGCGGTGGAGGGGGGGCCGATGCCAGTTTTCCCATGGGACTGTGGCGGTGAAAGGGGGGGGCTGATGACAGTTTTCCCATGGGACTGTGGCGGTGGAGGGGGGGCCGATGCCAGTTTTCCCATGGGACTGTGGCGGTGAAAGGGGGGGGCTGATGACAGTTTTCCCATGGGACTGTGGCGGTGAAAGGGGGGGGCTGATGACAGTTTTCCCATGGGACTGTGGCGGTGAAAGGGGGAGGCTGATGACAGTTTTCCAATGGGACTGTGGCGGTGAAAGGGGGGGGCTGATGACAGTTTTCCAATGGGACTGTGGCGGTGAAAGGGGGGGGCTGATGACAGTTTTCCCATGGGACTGTGGCGGTGAAAGGGGGGGGCTGATGACAGTTTTCCCATGGGACTGTGGCGGTGAAAGGGGGGGGCTGATGACAGTTTTCCCATGGGACTGTGGCGGTGGAGGGGGAGGCTGATGACAGCGATCCTGGGTGTTGTGGCCATGCCTGGCGTCTGGAAGGTTTGAGACGGTTGTCCCATGGTTAGGGAATAGGGAGTGTCTGCTGACTGGTGTCTGTGTGGCTCCCTAGTTTCCTACAATCAGTAGGACTAATGCAGAGCATCTATATATGACTGTCTCTGTCACTGTGCTTTATATATGACTGTCTTGGTCACTGTGCTCTATATATGACTGTCTTGGTCACTGTGCTTTATATATGACTGTCTTGGTCACTGTGCTTTATATATGACTGTCTTGGTCACTGTGCTCTATATATGACTGTCTTGGTCACTGTGCTCTATATATGACTGTCTTGGTCACTGTGCTTTATATATGACTGTCTTGGTCACTGTGCTTTATATATGACTGTCTCTGTCACTGTGCTCTATATATGACTGTCTTGGTCACTGTGCTCTATATATGACTGTCTTGGTCACTGTGCTCTATATATGACTGTCTTGGTCACTGTGCTTTATATATGACTGTCTTGGTCACTGTGCTCTATATATGACTGTCTTGGTCACTGTGCTCTATATATGACTGTCTTGGTCACTGTGCTCTATATATGACTGTCTTGGTCACTGTGCTTTATATATGACTGTCTCTGTCAATGTGCTCTATATATGACTGTCTTGGCCACTGTGCTCTATATATGACTGTCTTGGTCACTGTGCTTTATATATGGCTGTCTTGGTCACTGTGCTCTATAAATGACTGTCTTGGTCACTGTGCTCTATATATGACTGTCTTGGTCACTGTGCTTTATATATGACTGTCTTGGTCACTGTGCTCTATATATGACTGTCTTGGTCACTGTGCTCTATATATGACTGTCTTGGTCACTGTGCTCTATATATGACTGTCTTGGTCACTGTGCTTTATATATGACTGTCTCTGTCAATGTGCTCTATATATGACTGTCTTGGCCACTGTGCTCTATATATGACTGTCTTGGTCACTGTGCTTTATATATGGCTGTCTTGGTCACTGTGCTCTATAAATGACTGTCTTGGTCACTGTGCTCTATATATGACTGTCTTGGTCACTGTGCTCTATATATGACTGTCTTGGTCACTGTGCTCTATATATGACTGTCTTGGTCACTGTGCTCTATATATGACTGTCTTGGTCACTGTGCTCTATATATGACTGTCTTGGTCACTGTGCTTTATATATGACTGTCTTGGTCACTGTGCTCTATATATGACTGTCTTGGTCACTGTGCTTTATATATGACTGTCTCTGTCACTGTGCTCTATATATGACTGTCTTGGTCACTGTGCTCTATATATGACTGTCTTGGTCACTGTGCTCTATATATGACTGTCTTGGTCACTGTGCTTTATATATGACTGTCTTGGTCACTGTGCTCTATATATGACTGTCTTGGTCACTGTGCTCTATATATGACTGTCTTGGTCACTGTGCTCTATATATGACTGTCTTGGTCACTGTGCTCTATATATGACTGTCTTGGTCACTGTGCTCTATATATGACTGTCTTGGTCACTGTGCTCTATATATGACTGTCTTGGTCACTGTGCTCTATATATGACTGTCTTGGTCACTGTGCTCTATATATGACTGTCTTGGTCACTGTGCTCTATATATGACTGTCTTGGTCACTGTGCTTTATATATGACTGTCTCTGTCACTGTGCTCTATATATGACTGTCTTGGTCACTGTGCTTTATATATGGACACAGAGGGGTGTAGTGAAGGGGCTGAGGAGACAGAGTGGTGTAGTGAAGGGGTTGAGGAGACAGAGTGGTGTAGTGAAGGGGTTGAGGAGACAGAGTGGTGTAGTGAAGGGGTTGAGGAGACAGAGTGGTGTAGTGAAGGGGTTGAGGAGACAGAGTGGTGTAGTGAAGGGGCTGAGGAGACAGAGTGGTGTAGTGAAGGGGCTGAGGAGACAATAGAGTGGTGTAGTGAAGGGGTTGAGGAGACAGAGTGGTGTAGTGAAGGGGCTGAGGACACAGAGTGGTGTAGTGAAGGGGTTGAGGAGACAGAGTGGTGTAGTGAAGGGGCTGAGGAGACAATAGAGTGGTGTAGTGAAGGGGTTGAGGAGACAGAGTGGTGTAGTGAAGGGGCTGAGGAGACAATAGAGTGGTGTAGTGAAGGGGCTGAGGAGACAGAGTGGTGTAGTGAAGGGGCTGAGGAGACAATAGAGTGGTGTAGTGAAGGGGTTGAGGAGACAGAGTGGTGTAGTGAAGGGGCTGAGGAGACAATAGAGTGGTGTAGTGAAGGGGCTGAGGAGACAGAGTGGTGTAGTGAAGGGGTTGAGGAGACAGAGTGGTGTAGTGAAGGGGTTGAGGAGACAGAGTGGTGTAGTGAAGGGGCTGAGGAGACAGAGTGGTGTAGTGAAGGGGCTGAGGAGACAGAGTGGTGTAGTGAAGGGGCTGAGGAGACAGAGTGGTGTAGTGAAGGGGTTGAGGACACAGAGTGGTGTAGTGAAGGGGCTGAGGACACAGAGTGGTGTAGTGAAGGGGTTGAGGAGACAGAGTGGTGTAGTGAAGGGGCTGAGGAGACAGAGTGGTGTAGTGAAGGGGTTGAGGAGACAATAGAGTGGTGTAGTGAAAGGGTTGAGGAGACAGAGTGGTGTAGTGAAGGGGTTGAGGAGACAGAGTGGTGTAGTGAAGGGGTTGAGGAGACAGAGTGGTGTAGTGAAGGGGCTGAGGAGACAATAGAGTGGTGTAGTGAAGGGGTTGAGGAGACAGAGTGGTGTAGTGAAGGGGTTGAGGAGACAGAGTGGTGTAGTGAAGGGGCTGAGGAGACAATAGAGTGTTGTGTGTTCCTGGTGTGTGTGCGTGTGCGTCTGTGTGTGTGTGCGTGTGTGTGCAGCTGGGGCCTCTCGTGCATGTCTTCCTCTTTCTGAGTTTGTAACTGCACAGGGTGGGGTTGGAATAGTCATCCTTGCCAAAGCATTCCTCTCCACCTAACAAACTATCTCCAATTAGATCCAATCATATTTTCCTCTGTTCCCCCGTAGCTCCATGAACACCAGTGGGACCTTCCCTTTTAGAGGCATCACCAAAGGCAGATAGCTAAAGGCTATTGGCTGAGGCTCTGCTGCGTACGTGTGTCACTCTCAGAAATTACCATCAGCTTCCTGACAGATTAGCTGTTGTCCTCTGTAGTTCAGTTAGTAGAACATGGTCCTCTGTAGTTCAGTTAGTAGAACATGGTCCTCTGTAGTTCAGTTAGTAGAACATGGTCCTCTGTAGTTCAGTTAGTAAAACATGGTCCTCTGTAGTTCAGTCAGTAGAACATGGTCCTCTGTAGTTCAGTCAGTAGAACATGGTCCTCTGTAGTTCAGTTAGTAGGACATGGTCCTCTGTAGTTCAGTTAGTAGAACATGGTCCTCTGTAGTTCAGTTAGTAGAACATGATCCTCTGTAGTTCAGTTAGTAGAACATGGTCCTCTGTAGTTCAGTTAGTAGAACATGGTCCCCTGTAGTTCAGTTAGTAGAACATGGTCCTCTGTAGTTCAGTTAGTAGAACATGGTCCTCTGTAGTTCAGTTAGTAGAACATGGTCCTCTGTAGTTCAGTTAGTAGAACATGGTCCTCTGTAGTTCAGTTAGTAGAACATGGTCCTCTGTAGTTCAGTTAGTAGAACATGGTCCTCTGTAGTTCAGTTAGTAGAACATGGTCCTCTGTAGTTCAGTTAGTAGAACATGGTCCTCTGTAGTTCAGTTAGTAGAACATGGTCCTCTGTAGTTCAGTTAGTAGAACATGGTCCTCTGTAGTTCAGTTAGTAGAACATGGTCCTCTGTAGTTCAGTTAGTAGGACATGGTCCCCTGTAGTTCAGTTAGTAGAACATGGTCCTCTGTAGTTCAGTTAGTAGAACATGGTCCCCTGTAGTTCAGTTAGTAGAACATGGTCCTCTGTAGTTCAGTTAGTAGAACATGGTCCTCTGTAGTTCAGTTAGTAGAACATGGTCCTCTGTAGTTCAGTTAGTAGGACATGGTCCTCTGTAGTTCAGTTAGTAGGACATGGTCCTCTGTAGTTCAGTTAGTAGAACATGGTCCCCTGTAGTTCAGTTAGTAGAACATGGTCCCCTGTAGTTCAGTTAGTAGAACATGGTCCTCTGTAGTTCAGTTAGTAGAACATGGTCTTCTGTAGTTCAGTTAGTAGAACATGGTCCTCTGTAGTTCAGTTAGTAGGACATGGTCCTCTGTAGTTAGTAGAACATGGTCCTCTGTAGTTCAGTTAGTAGAACATGCTCCTCTGTAGTTCAGTTAGTAGAACATGGTCCTCTGTAGTTCAGTTAGTAGAACATGGTCCTCTGTAGTTCAGTTAGTAGGACATGGTCCTCTGTAGTTCAGTTAGTAGAACATGGTCCCCTGTAGTTCAGTTAGTAGAACATGGTCCCCTGTAGTTCAGTTAGTAGAACATGGTCCTCTGTAGTTCAGTTAGTAGAACATGGTCCTCTGTAGTTCAGTTAGTAGAACATGGTCCTCTGTAGTTCAGTTAGTAGAACATGGTCTTCTGTAGTTCAGTTAGTAGAACATGGTCCTCTGTAATTCAGTTAGTAGAACATGGTCCTCTGTAGTTCAGTTAGTAGAACATGGTCTTCTGTAGTTCAGTTAGTAGAACATGGTCCTCTGTAGTTCATGGCGCTTGCAAGGCCAGAATAGTGGGTTCGATTCCCAGGACCACTAATACATAAAATGAATGCACGCATGACTGTAAGTCTTGTTTGATAAAAGCATCTGCTAAATGACACATTATAGCTGTATATTCTATCATATCTGCCACTCTCAGAAATGACCATCTGCTTCTGGACAGATCAGCTGTTTGAGTCACAGATGTTTATAACCAGTCTGAGATGACACTCTGGATTTCAGTGCTCTGTTTCAGGGGTTGATCCCTGAAGTCTACTGGTGATTCAGTGAGCCAGGTGCTGCTGGTCTACACACAGTCTACTGTTGATTCAGTGAGTGAGGTGCTGCTGGTTTGCACACAGTCTACTGTTGATTCAGTGAGCCAGGTGCTGCTGGTTTGCACACTGTCTACTGTTGATTCAGTGAGCCAGGTGCTGCTGGTCTACACACAGTCTACTGTTGATTCAGTGAGCCAGGTGCTGCTGGTCTACACACAGTCTACTGGTGATTCAGTGAGCCAGGTGCTGCTGGTCTACACACAGTGTATTGGTGATTCAGTGAGCCAGGTGCTGCTGGTCTACACACAGTGTATTGGTGATTCAGTGAGCCAGGTGCTGCTGGTCTACACACAGTGTATTGGTGATTCAGTGAGCCAGGTACTGCTGGTCTACACACAGTCTACTGGTGATTCAGTGAGCCAGGTGCTGCTGGTCTACACACAGTGTATTGGTGATTCAGTGAGCCAGGTGCTGCTGGTCTACACACAGTGTATTGGTGATTCAGTGAGCCAGGTGCTGCTGGTCTACACACAGTGTATTGGTGATTCAGTGAGCCAGGTGCTGCTGGTCTACACACAGTCTACTGGTGATTCAGTGAGCCAGGTGCTGCTGGTCTACACACAGTGTATTGGTGATTCAGTGAGCGAGCTGAATCAACAGATTTAATTTTTCCCGTACGAAAAAGGTATCAACCCCAACAAAAATGTCCATGAATTATAATCCACATAATCCCATTTCCTGTTGCTGCGGGATTATCTTCCTGCTGTAGCAAACTGTACACAACCAGAGACCATTCTTATAATAATATTTTGAAATTGTTCTTTTGAATGTCAATGTGGTGCAATTGTGTAAAGTGGGTCATTTTACCCAGACTCTATATTTTATAATAGAAGTCCTGCAAAACTGATAGGTTCCATTCTGTACTTAAATTCGAGACTCCAGTCTTCAATTGACTTGAGTTATTAGGCGACATGCCAAGGCTAGATGGGCAAAATCACAGTAGTTGTTTTTGTGCAGAATCTCTTATAGGCTGTGTCCAAACAAAATGGTCGACCTTGGCATGTTGTCCTGACTCTTTGAAAATGCTGTTTTTCCTCTGATGGGAATGTCGATCTGCCTGAGTTTTCTCACACATAGTTGTCTGGTCTCTTCCGTCCCTCTCCTGCCCCCCGGCTGTGTTGAATGTGTTCTTGAGAGCGGGTGTTAAGATTCACCGGATTAATCCTGTTTTTCCACAGAATCGCTACGTTTACTGCCAGAACCTGATCCGTCGAGGACTCCTTGACCGGACGGCTAACTCGTCAGATGGAAGCTCTTAAAATGATGTGTCGAGTTATACTAACTTCCCCTGAGAAACGGGCCTCTCCCAGGGCTCCTGGACAACCGTGTTGGCTCGCGTCACAGATGAAGGCTTTCAGATGTTCTGGCTTACACTGCCCTGAGAAACAGACAGAAGCCAGACACGGGTTTGTCTTTTGAGTGGTCTGTCCTCACCTTACCGGAACAGCTATGGTTTGACTCACTCCACCTATAGATGTGCTTGGTACAGTGGACAGAAGCCAGACACGGGTTTGTCTTTTGAGTGGTCTGTCCTCACCTTACCGGAACAGCTATGGTTTGACTCACTCCACCTATAGATGTGCTTGGTACAGTGGACAGAAGCCAGACACGGGTTCTCGGGTCCTCTATCTTCGCTTGCTTTTCAAAACCCATTTGCTGAGAAGCGGGAAGGGACCTCTGACTTTGTCATCCAATGGGTTTTGAGAAGGAGGCTAGGAGAGAGGACGTGAGGAATCAAGGAAATAGCCATTGTGATTCTCCCACAGTGAGAGGTGTGACAGAGGTTGATAGTTCTGCTATCTTCACCTGTGGTCTGTGGGAGAGTGTAGAGTTGGAATCATTTTACTACCAGAAATAAGACATGTACTGTAGTATTCTAAAGTGTGTAATGGGAACGGAGAGTCATTTTGCGTGTTCTGTGGTGTGTGTGTGTGTGTGTGTGTGTGTGTGTGTGTGTGTGTGTGTGTGTGTGTGTGTGTGTGTGTGTGTGTGTGTGTGTGTGTGTGTGTGTGCGTCTGTGTGTTGTGTGTGTTCTGTGGTGTTGTGTGTGTTCTGTGGTGTTTGTGTGTGTGTGTGTGTGTGTGTGTGTGTGTGTGTGTGTGTGTGTGTGTGTGTGTGTGTGTGTGTGTGTGTGTGTGTGTGTGTGTGTGTGTGTGTGTGTGTGTGAGGTATCTCTCTGAGGAACACAGACTCTGCCAGTTTGCTGAAACATCTGGCCATGTCTATTTTCTCTCTCTCTCTGTCCAAATATAATCATGTATGGTTTAGCTCTATTATAAACCATTGGTACATTTGATCCTGTCGAGCTAACCACGAACACACACACACACACACACACACACACACACACACACACACACACACACACACACACACACACACACACACACACACACACACACACACACACACACACACACACACACACACACACACACACACACACACACACACACACACACACACACAGACGGGCATGAAGGGCATGTTTGTCTGTTAATGTTCCCCATGCTGTTCCCCGCACCCAGGTCAACCCTGATGTCTACAGGTCTGTTGTGTCCACCCAGCTCAGCCCTGATAGGTCTACAGGTCTGTTGTATCCACCCAGCTCAATCCTGATAGGTCTACAGGTCTGTTGTATCCACCCTGCTCAACCCTGATAGGTCTACAGGTCTGTTGTGTCCACCCAGCTCAACCCTGATAGGTCTACAGGTCTGTTGTGTCTACCCAGCTCAACCCTGATGTCTACAGGTCTGTTGTGTCCACCCAGCTCAATCCTGATAGGTCTACAGGTCTGTTGTATCCACCCAGCTCAACCCTGATAGGTCTACAGGTCTGTTGTATCCACCCAGCTCAACCCTGATAGGTCTACAGGTCTGTTGTGTCCACCCTGCTCAATCCTGATAGGTCTACAGGTCTGTTGTGTCCACCCTGCTCAATCCTGATAGGTCTACAGGTCTGTTGTATCCACCCAGCTCAACCCTGATGTCTACAGGTCTGTTGTGTCCACCCAGCTCAGCCCTGATAGGTCTACAGGTCTGTTGTGTCCACCCAGCTCAACCCTGATGTCTACAGGTCTGTGTTGTCCACCCTGCTCAACCCTGATAGGTCTACAGGTCTGTTGTGTCCACCCTGCTCAATCCTGATAGGTCTACAGGTCTGTTGTGTCCACCCAGCTCAATCCTGATAGGTCTACAGGTCTGTTGTGTCCACCCAGCTCAACCCTGATGTCTACAGGTCTGCTGTGTCCACCCAGCTCAACCCTGATAGGTCTACAGGTCTGTTGTGTCCACCCAGCTCAACCCTGATAGGTCTACAGGTCTGTTGTGTCCACCCAGCTCAACCTTGATAGGTCTACAGGTCTGTTGTGTCCACCCAGCTCAACCCTGATAGGTCTACAGGTCTGTTGTGTCCACCCAGCTCAACCCTGCTGTCTACAGGTCTGTTGTGTCCACCCAGCTCAATCCTGATAGGTCTACAGGTCTGTTGTGTCCACCCACCTCAACCCTGATAGGTCTACAGGTCTGTTGTGTCCACCCAGCTCAGCCCTGATAGGTCTACAGGTCTGTTGTGTCCACCCAGCTCAGCCCTGATAGGTCTACAGGTCTGTTGTGTCCACCCAGCTCAACCCTGATGTCTACAGGTCTGTTGTGTCCACCCAGCTCAGCCCTGATAGGTCTACAGGTCTGTTGTGTCCACCCAGCTCAGCCCTGATAGGTCTACAGGTCTGTTGTGTCCACCCAGCTCAGCCCTGATAGGTCTACAGGTCTGTTGTATCCACCCAGCTCAGCCCTGATAGGTCTACAGGTCTGTTGTGTCCACCCAGCTCAGCCCTGATAGGTCTACAGGTCTGTTGTATCCACCCAGCTCAGCCCTGATAGGTCTACAGGTCTGTTGTATCCACCCAGCTCAACCCTGATAGGTCTACAGGTCTGTTGTATCCACCCAGCTCAACCCTGATGTCTACAGGTCTGTTGTGTCCACCCAGCTCAACCCTGATAGGTCTACAGGTCTGTGTTGTCCACCCAGCTCAACCCTGATGTCTACAGGTCTGGTGTGTCCACCCAGCTCAATCCTGATAGGTCTACAGGTCTGTTGTGTCTACCCAGCTCAACCCTGATAGGTCTACAGGTCTGTTGTGTCCACCCTGCTCAACCCTGATAGGTCTGTTAGAGTTCTTTCCGTCCATGGATTAGCTGATGTTTTATTGTGGACATCATCTCATCCAGCCACGCAGCCAAAGCCCTGAAACTCTCTGTCAGTTACTGAAGTGAAACCAGCTGTCTGCATCA
Source organism: Salvelinus namaycush (assembly GCF_016432855.1). Classification (NCBI taxonomy): domain Eukaryota; kingdom Metazoa; phylum Chordata; class Actinopteri; order Salmoniformes; family Salmonidae; genus Salvelinus; species Salvelinus namaycush. Next base: position 33,671,894 of record NC_052339.1, read on the forward strand.
TGTCTGGAGATTCTCTCTCTTCCTTCTCTCTCTCCACCTGACTTGTCCAGAACAGCATGTGTCAATTCTGTCCCCTGCTCTTCGACTCTCACATGACTCCCCCAGCTCGCTGACTGAGGAATCAGCTGAGGTGTAAATCAATATTGGGAGGTAGCAGTGGTCACCATGGGAACATCCCATGATTCTCATAAACTTCCTCCACCCCGGGATCCGTTATGGCGTTGGGACAGACACACACACACAAAGTGGTCTCAATCATTTGTGATATCATTTATCTTAAAACCACTTGAGAGACATAGTTCCAGCAGACATCCTGAACCTTGTTTTGAGCTTGTTCTTCACAAAGAGAACATACTTGCTCTGCCAATTCTTTACTGACATAGTTTCTTGTTGCTCCTACTAATAACATAACAATCCAACCTGGCAAACACAGTGTTGGTGTACAGCCACCCACAGCCCAACGGGAAGGGATTACTTCCTCATCTTCAACCAAACAACCCTTGGCCTTCGTGTCCTGAAATAGCCGTTGACTCTAGCTGGTGCATGAATGATGAGGAAGGAATAAACTGGCAGCAAGAACAAATGCTGACTAAGGTCCTCCAATCATGGAAGAGGGCGACTATTCACTGGGTGGGAGGCGGGTAAGTGGAATGACAGAAAGCAGAAGGAGAGGAAAAAGACAAGGATATAGTTGAGAGGGGTGAGGTGGGGTGAGGTGAGGTGAGAGGTGAATGGAGGGGAGGAGAGTTGAAGGGTGGGGGGGGGGTGAGGTGTGAGGTGAGGTGGGGTGAGAGGTTAATGGAGGTGAGGAGAGTTGAAGGGTGGGGGAGGGGTGAGGTGAGGTGTGAGGTGAGGTGAGGTGGGGTGAGAGGTTAATGGAGGGGAGGGGAGTTGAGCGGTGGGGGAGGTGTGAGGTGAGGTGGGGTGAGAGGTTAATGGAGGGGAGGGGAGTTGAGGGGTGGGGGAGGGGTGAGGTGAGGTGGGGTGAGAGGTTAATGGAGGGGAGGGGAGTTGAGCGGTGGGGGAGGTGTGAGGTGAGGTGAGAGGTGAATGGAGGGGAGGTGAGGTGAGGGGTGAGATGAGGTGAGGGAAGAGAGAGAGAGAGAGGAGGGAGGGGAAATACATGCACACATTACTAAAGGCTAGCTGACAGAGAAGGTCAACCAAGGCTGCCCAGTCAGTGTGTTCTGGGAGAAAAGCGAGCCGACTCTGGGCATGTGGATGACAGTGATTGAGAGCACATGGTAAACATCCTTCCAGCTGGGCAAGGTCTATCCAGCAGAACCCCAGACAG